>NC_072791.1:183970497-184276851 GCF_028583425.1 Eublepharis macularius
TTCCAGGGTCCCAGTTTTGTGTGTGTGTGTAAAACACATTGCCCTTTCTCTGCAACCAGTGGTGCTAGGTTACCCAATATGATAAAATTTTATCCACTGCAATATTATTAAGTATGCTCTCTGATTTGCCTTATAGGAATGAATGGCAGCCAGTTACTTACTTGGGAGAAATTAAGTGTGCATTCACAGATACTATTGGTCTGGGCGCTAAACTCATCTCCCTCCCCTAGCCCCATTGTTTATCTGGGTCACTTTTCTTACAGAACTTTATATAAGTTGCTGGGTATTAAGCAGGCCTCTCTGTCTGCATAGCAGGGGATTTTTTTTCTTTGTCATGGTTCTGTAATGAAGTCCACAAATTAGCCCATTTGCCCACAATTGATCATTTAGAGATTAAAAAGGCAACTTTTCTTACATTTTTGTCATAGTCAGACAAACCTATGCCAAATTATTAGTCTGAGGAAGAGATTTAAAATTTCTGGAAATGATGAAGACATGAGGAAAAGCACTTTTTAAAGTGTCTGTGTTCTGGTATTTAGAACATTGTCAGTGAAATATATGCAATACTTTTCCTATCAAACCTAAGCTTTTCTGATTTAACAATAAATCCAGCATTTATAACTTAGCATGTAAAATTGTGTTATTTGGTATATATGCATAGTTAAAAAGTATAAATACATTAATTGTCTACAACTAAATTGCAAATATACCCAATACTTGAGGGAGAGCTGCAAACTGCTTCCTTAGCCCATGTAGTTCAACTTTTGTTATCTGAGAAAAAGGAAAGTTGATATTAGAAAACAAATTTTGAGGCAAACAAAAGGATGTGTATTTGATACGAATAATCTCATACAGACAGGAGGAGGTAGGACTAACCAGTATATTTGGATAACAAGTTAAACATTATACACTCTGAACTCCTTAATTCCTTATCAGGCACATAATAGCAGTGTTGGCCAGAATTATTCATATTTAAGTAATAAACATATCCTTGAAATATATTGTGCATATCTAGAGTATACATAGAAGTTATTTAATGCTGTGTATTTCCATGTATCCAGCCACCTGTGGACCTTGCTCAGTGGGACTTTTCCACTTCCTGTTCCTGCTGCAGCTCACAGGGCCCTCTGAAATTCTCTTTCTGGGGTCAGTGAACCCTTAGTATTTGTTATGGGCAAAGTGGAACCCTGCAGTGGAAGGAATCAGTGGAAATTGCTGGCCCCTCTCCTGCAGTCAGAAATCTTGTCAGAGGAATTTGTAGCTGGATATAAACAATTGTCTTAATATTTTTCATGCTGCACAATTTGAGTGAGTAAAGAATTCCATTCATTCTAAGAAAGAATATTTCCTTTTTTTCAGTATTCCCCCAAGTTCCTCATTTTTTCCATTGAAAAATTGGGGGGGAAATCCTTGAGGGTGGGGTAGTTCCCCCTCCCCGCAAGTATAGTGCCATGGAATGCTGGGAGGAGGAGAATGTTAGAATCTGATTTAATGTAAAAGCTGGAGACCCATACAAATTCCTGGGGCTGTCAATTTGGAAATTTCACTCTTCAGAATCTTATTCTCTAGGGACTTTTTTGCGCGGATGATTTTTTGTCAGTATAACACTTTGCCCCATAACGCTTTGGCTTTTCTTCTTAACTCTGCATGTTTAACTTCACTTTCAGATTCCGATGCGGCATTTTAAAGGTTTCTCTTCAAATTTTCTGCATGCACGTAATGTCCAATGTTTTTCTCCATGTGTTTTTGAGCTAGCTTTTTCAATAGTGCAGTATCAGTTTTTCCTGTCTGCCTTCTGTTCTCCCCTCCCCCGCCAGCTGATTGCTCACCATCCTCCTCTCAGCTCCTCCCTCCCCCTTCCTTCGCCTCATCACCCTCCTTTCCCAAGACATGCTTTTTAAAAAAGAAAACTTAATGTTAAAATGTCATAATGTTGGTGTTATTGCATTGTGTTGTTTTGCTCTCTTGATGCCAGTCTCTGCCTTGCAGCTCTGGGTCAGCCGAAGCGGCGCTCTCCAGTTTGGACCGTTGATGAGGATCATAATCCTAATTAAAAATGTCTACTTTGAGCATGGCTATCATGTACTGGGGGTGTGTTTTTTTAAACCAAGCATAATGATGTTATAACGTTTTAAATGTTGTTAAATTTTCTTTTTAAAAAGGCATGTCATAGCAATATAATGACAGGATTAATTTGTATTCTGGTTACACAGATCTCTTTTAAGTTTCAAAGATTCATTAATCAAGCATAATGATGTTATAAGATTATGCCTGGTTTTAAAAAAATTCCTGATACACGTCAGCCATACTTCAAGTAGACATTTTTGTTTAGGATTTATAACTCCACCACCCCCTGCAGTCCAAACCAGAGACCCCCTCCCAGGCTGACCCAGAGCTGGGAGGCAGGGGGGCAAACCAACACAATGCAAACACCAAGATTACGATATTATAACATTGTCAAGTTTTCTTTTTTAAAAAGGCATGTCAGAATGCCTTTTTAAATATAATGATGGTCAATTAGTGTTGTGGTTGTTTGGATCTCTTTCAGGTTTTCAGAGATTAGCTACATGTTTTGGGGGGAAAGTTCTGTGTTTGGGGTTACTCTGTGCCAACACCACATGCACATCATGTTGGATTTTCTTTCACTTTAGTTTTCTCAGGTTTTAATGCTGGGTGCCTTTGGCTGTCATACTGTCATAACATCATAACACAGTTGGACATGCACAAAAATTTTAAAAAGGGGTAGTGGTTATGTGACAGCACCAGTGATGCCAACAGTGATGCTTTGATGACATCCATGCCTCACCACATAATCCTCTTATTTCACGGTGGTCAAAAAAAGATACCACCCACACCAGGATTAAAAGTGGTATGTGGTAAGGTAGGTGGCCAAAATGAAGCTGATCCTTGAGGACCGAACACTCAAAAAAAGAAGTAAATTGTCCATGTGGAAAAGGCCTGGGATCCTCATAAGATTGCAGGGACTTGAATGAAAGGATATGAAGGCCTGGGGTGAGAGTGGGAAAGACTAGAAAAATATGAGGAAAATATATTTCTGAGGATGCATTTCAATTTTGAGGAGCACTGAAACCAGACCCATGAAGTATTTTCTCTTGTGCTGAAATGAGTGAAATGCTGTTAAAGATTTGATTTAGCATAAAAGTACTAGTACTACAACCAACATCATTACATAATTCATGTGTAGACTTCAAACAAGTATTTCCCAAGCTGAGTTCTGCATGGATACTCCACATGGTCCACAAGTCATTTTCAAGGATAAAAGATGAGCTCAGTCATGCCCATCTGGTTAAAGTGAAAGTGCTCTCTCAACCATGGGAGAAATTAATGGAATTAGCCTCACCTGCTTTTGATGGATGGAGCCTCTGGCCCAATAGTCAGCTAGCTTCAACCTCATTATCAGTATTAGCCAGAAAAACATGTTGATTAGTTGCTGAGATCTAAAAACTCAGCATTAGGATCTGTAACGTTGTGTGGCACCAAGGATATACTGTCCAGAAATACTTCTCGTAGTTAGTTTAGGTATAACATTACACTGCTCTTTTTATTCTGTTTTCCAGTGCAAATGATTTCACTATACATTTATTTATTTATTTATATTTCAATGTATATACCACCCATCTCCAGGGGCTCTGGGCGGTGAACAGTTTAAAATCAATAAAAACAAGAAAACAACAATACTAAAATCAATATACAAAACAATAATGAAATAAATTAACCAAGTGCAATGGTGGGGAGAAACCCCCCCCCCCCAAAGGTGGGAGGCCGACATGGCACCACCCTCTTCAACCACCAAACCACCGAACACCTGGTGGAACAGCTCTGTCTTACAGGCCCGGCGGAACGATAATATGTCCCGCTGGGCCCGGGTCTCCATTGACAGAGCGTTCCACCAGGCTGGGGCCAGGACTGAAAAGGCCCTGGCCCTGGTTGAAGCGAGGCGGGCTTCCTTAGGGCTGGGGACCACCAGTAAACATTATGCATCCTTAAACATTATGCATCCTTAAACAGTAATAGCCAGTGGTAGTTTTTAGCTGAATACCCGAAGTTCAGGTTTTGTGTGGTGCTGCTCCATTCCTATGAGAAGCTGTGAAGCTTGTTTCATGTCTTTGACCATCCCTGTTCTGTTAGAAGTTATTAACCAATGAGGAAGTTTCTTGTTTATAGCACAAAGTTCCTTAAAGGGATGGGATGGATTAGAACTTGAGTCAAGCCTTTTGAATCGTGACCCCACGATTCAACTTAAAACTTTCATAGTTCCTCCCTATCTTTTTGCTGTCCTCTCCTGTCTCTTACTACTCTCCCTGGCTGACCGAGAGGATCACAGCAGCCGTTTGGGGCAGCCACCTACAAGATGGATGCCAGGGATTCTGAGGACAGCTTCCTAGACAACAGAGAGGAATGCTTCCCAGTATTCACATCGAACACGATCGGGATTGATGAATCTGGTGCCGACATGCCTCCCGGCTTGTACATGCTCCCAGCAACGAGGCATGGGAGCTCCCATCTCCCATGCCTCTGCGGCTTGTGCAGTCTCCTGGCTACAAGTCGGCCTCAGAGCCACAGAAGAGTTTCAAAAGGCCCATCCCACTGATGGATGCATCTGCTCACTCCTGCTCTGCAGCTGAAGTTGACGTGTTACCTCAGCCCAGGCTTTTGGCGGGAAAAGACACCAGGAATCTCCTCAGTTCTGGCGCCACAGTGAATATGCCCATGCCAACCTCCTGGCTGGAGATTCCACAGCAGGCTTTTTCTCTTCAGATCTAGTCCTGCCTTTACAACAGGACTCTTCCCGTCAGCTGGGTAACATATGAAGGGCACAAACTTGCCTATGTCTTTGAACCTTTTAACTTCCTAAGACTAATCATGAGGGAAGAAATATATAATCTCTGCTGGGCTGAAACCTCTGTTAATAGTGGTGTGGTGTCTACCTCCTCCCCCCTCCATGGGTGAGGCTGAAACTTAGTGAAAGAACTTCTGCTTTGCCTGCAGAATGATCCAGGTTTGTTCCCCATTAACTCCAGTTAGAAAGGTCAGGATGATGATGGAAAAAACTTCTTCCTGATACTCTGGAGACCTGCTGCCAGTCTGAGTAGACAACTCTGACCTTGATGGACTGATGGTCTGAGTCAGAATAAGGCAGCTTGTAATGTTTAACAGACAGGGAGACAGCTCAAGGCTGAATGGTCTAAACCATCAGCCAATAAGCAATTCCCTAATGTGGTCCAACCCCCACCCCGGTACTCACTAACTTTCTTTACTATGAGATGTTGCAAGTACCTGCGATGGACACTCCAGTGGACACTTCAGTCATCTGGGCTCTTGTCAGAGGATGAGCAAGGATCAGTCAGAGACATCTTAGTCAAGGAGAGAGAGGTCATGCTGAAGAGAGCTCTCGAGGCTATGGCCATGACTATAAAGGCTACAGCCATTGCCTCCATTGCCTCCAGAGCATCAGGAGTATGGATCAGAAAACTGATCCCACTTCTCCCGTACAACAATAGATGCCCTCCTTGAAGGGGCAAACAGAATTTTAAAGGCCAGTACCTTCAAGGCAGACACCATCCTGGATGCACGTACCTTTTCTTCCAGGACTATGGTCTCAGCAGCAGTAACAAGTAGGCACCCTTGACTAAGCGCTTGGACAGCAGTTTTACACTCTAAAAATATCGTCCTGGCTTACCACTTTCAGAGAGACATTTGGGGATGCCCTGGGAAAGATCTGGGTTGAGACCCAGGACAAAAGAAAGTGTTGCCAAAAAACACTCAATCTGAGAGGCAATCCCTTGGCCCTCAGCCATTTTATTCACAACACACTCTACTAAAGTTCAGACAGGATTTCAAGCGACCATCCTGGGGTTAATCTAGATATCCCTTTAATAAGGGGTGGGGGGTCCTTTCAAGAACCCACTTGTAGTAAAGTGGTTAAGTAACTGAACTGTGTTGCAGTACTCTGCTGGTTCAAATCTCAGTACTGCTATGAATTTACCACATGGCCTTGGGTAAACCATTCCTTTCAGGCCCAGCTCCCCAGCTGTATTGTAAGGATAATGTTTGCTTTGTCCCAAGATCAAACAGACAGTTCTTCACATGTGGAAAGAGATCCGACCTTGATACCAAGCTCTCTAAGACAGGACTCGCAAGCCATCCCTGTGGAGAGGCCAAGTACTCCTAACCATCAAGCCTGGGTCGACACGCAGGCAGTCAGCTGGACCTTAGAAATAGTCTCACAAGGCTATTCCATACAATTTGAAAGCTACCCACCAAAACATTTTGTCATCTATCCCCTACGCGAAATCTTAACTCGAACTGTAATCCAACACCTGGGCATTCAAGCTGTGGAGCATGTTCCCCACAACGAAAGAGGACAGGGGAGTCTACTCAACCTTCTTCGTAGTCCCTAAAAAGAATGGGGACTGGAGGGCGTTGTTAGACCTCAACATTTTGAACAAGTTTATCAAGTTGCATCACTTCTGAATAGAAACTCTGCGCTCAGTCGCAGAGGCCATTCAGCCAGAAGAATACCTCCATGTACCCATCAACAATACCTAAGATTTTGCACAGAAAAAAAATCAATTGGCAGTTCTGAGCCATCCCTTTTGGCCTGTCCACCGCGCCAAGAGTGTTCACAAAGCTCTTGATCAGCCCCATCATATGGCTCAGAGAGAGTGGTACTCATGTTCATTTGCACTCAGACCAGATCATATTCAAAAGAAAAATCTCACCACAACACTCAGTTCACCATTCAGTTCCTACAAGCTGGAACACCTGGGTATGATCATCAAAAGAGTGTTGTTTATCCCTCACCAAAGAAGAGGTCAGGAAGACCAAACAGCTGGCCAAGACTGTCATCAGAGTGAAAATAGTGTCTCACGACACTACCCAAACTGATGGGTTTCCTAGTGGCTAGCAACAAGGCGATACCTTGGGGTCATTTACATGCATGACCACTTCAGACCTTTCTCAGAGCTTATTAACAACAGATCATGGAGAAGACAGATCTTCCCATTCAGGTACCACTTCATATCAAAAGATCCATGACCTCTTGAGAACAACAAATACAGATGCAAGCATCACAGGTTAGGCATGTCTTCCTATCAATGTCTTGGAAATGTGAGAGATTTGTCTGGCCTTGTTCCAGTTCAGAGATCAGATAGTGAACTCACACATCCTGATCTGTATGAACAAGGTTGCAAACAAGACATATGTAAACAAGCAGGGGGGATTCAAGACCTCAAGATGGCACAAGGAGGTGACAAGGATACTTGCGAGGAAGGTCACCTAGTCTCGATCAAAGGCATATCCAATGTCCAGGGAGACTGGCTGAGCAGGTAGAACATTCAGCAAGCGGAATAGCCCCTTAAGAAAGATGTGGATAACATTGCACTTCGCAACACCTTTCATGGACTTGTTTGCATCCCAACACAACTATCAACTACCAAGGTACATGACAAGGTTTGTTCCACTCACAAACATCGCAATGGCCATTAGGCCTCTTCTATGCATTACCATCCTTACCAGTAATACCTAATACCTATATGGAAAGCCCTCACTCAGTGGGGCAGGAGGAAAACACTGGACATTTTACACAGCCCTGACCAAACATCCATTGGAACTGGTCAAGGATGTTCCCCTGAGAAGGCTAAGAATGAAGACCATCTTCCTTATTGTGGTCACATCTGCCAGAAGAATCTCAGACCTAAGTGCACCATCAGTCAGACCTGAACTCTGTATCTTTCACAATGATAAGGTGAGACTTCATATTGTCCCCACCTTTCTTCCAAAAGCCTATTCCACATTCCAAAGGTTGCAAGAGATAAGGCTACAATATTTCTGCCTGGACCCTAAATATACTAGGGAAAGGCTCTGACACAACCTAGACGTCAGAAGGAAGCTCAAGGCCTATCTTCCCCAAACAGTACAAATCAGAAAGCCAGACTTACTGTTCATCAGTATATCTCCCCTCAATTTGGGGAAGAAAATGCCTTCAGCAGCCGTAGGTGCCAATAACAAAACATACACTATCGAAGCTCATAAAGCTCTCATCATAGAGGTTCCTAATGGAATAACAGCTCACTCTGTGAGGAGCGCTGCTACCAATGCAACATTACAGAGGAACACTTCTGTAGAAGAAGTCTGCAAGGCAGCAACATGTTCGTCGATCTCGACCTTGGTGAGATGCTAGAAATTAAATCTATATTATTTTGCAGACACCACCTGCGGTAGAAAAGTACTGCAGCGTATGATCTCAGATGAAGACCACATCCCACCCAGAAAGTAAAAACTGCTTTGGAAGCACCCAAGATGTCCTCCGCCTCAGAGGGAGAATGGACCTTTGGACACTTACCGTGAAGGGTCCTTCTCTGAGGAAAGGAGGACATCTTACCCTCTCTGGGTCTTCATCCTCCTCTACCCTGCTGCCTCATTCTTCTACCTTCTCCGGGTTATGCTTTATTTACAGTACATGTTAACACAACAGGTGTTTTTTCTCTCAGTATTGACAGTTGCTGAATGATAAATTCAATGTTACTACTTTGTGGAGTCACCTGAACTGAAGAGAGAGGGTGTCCCACATGCCAGAGAGGAAGAGGAAGAAAATTAGTTCCTGCCTCCCTGATTGGATGGTGGGAATTACTCAAGATGTCCTCCTTTCCTCAGAGGAGAAGAACCCTTCACGGTAAGTGTCCAAAGGTCCGTTTTCAGCTTTCATCATCCACACAAAAGTCAGCCCAGTTTACAATTAGCTGTTGTGATACCCAACAAAGGACCTATGAAAAAATTGTGGTACAAATACAAGTTATTTTCTCTCTCCCCTCCCCCCCATCTGAGAAATTCCTCACTAGGTAAGTGCCTAGATAAGAACAGTATGATATTATGAGAGCTCTTTGAACCTGAGCCACAGCCAGAGTGTGGCATACCTCCTGTAGCACCATTGTCCCTGACTTGGAATGAATGTGGCAAGCTCTGTTTATATCAGTTTTGAAGTTTCCTTGATGCTGCAGTGAGATTGGAGCTGAAGGGCATAATGTCCCTTTGTACCAATCTCACTTTGGATGTTTATGACCTTTTTTGTTCCATTTAGCATTCACTTGATTACCTTTTGGTAAAAGAAAACTTGGACACAATGGATGCGAGTATATCAGAAAGTTGGTGGAGCAGAAAGAAGTAGTGGGTATGGTTATCCCTGGATATAAAATCTATAGGAAAGACATAGAAGGATATATTTGTGAGGGTACCCTTTTGTATGTCACAGGGTGTGTTGAATATATTATAAAATTCTCTAGGGAATCGCAGTCAAGGTCTGAAATGTAATTTGTTAGTAGAGATGTTTTTACTGAGGATGATACTGAATGGAGAGCGAAATCAGGTAGGGAACAAGATAAAATGTTATGATAATGGGTGATTTTGCGTACCCTCTATTGACTGTATAGTGAACTGTATATTCAAATCATGACAAGAGAGTTTCTGGATTCTGCAAAAGACTCTGTGTTAGAAGAGACATGAACCAGGTAAGAGGGAAAATCTTAAGCAGTTACACTCTTAATTTTAGAGGAGTTAGCCGTGTTAGTCTGTAGTAGCAAAATCAAAAAGAGTCCAGTAGCACCTTTAAGACTAACCAATTTTATTGTAGCATAAGCTTTCGAGAATCAAGTTCTCTTCATCAGATGCATGATCCGAACATGCATGATCGGATCATGCATCTGATGAAGAGAACTTGATTCTCGAAAGCTTATGCTACAATAAAATTGGTTAGTCTTAAAGGTGCTACTGGACTCTTTTTGATTTTACTCTTAATTTTGTTAGTCACTCTGACTTTTTGTAAGCTACTTTCCCAGGACCTATGTGCACAGATGCAGTCAAGTTCAGTCAGAATAGATAAAATGTTTGACTTATCAAGATTAATTGATCTGCTGTGATGTAGGGAGGGTATCCTTATTAGAGGATTGATTTGTGCCACCATCTTAGGCAGTAAGGACAACTCGCTACCTGTTCCCACAAAATGGAAGAACCCTTTTCCAGATTGAAGACTTCCAAAATCAAGAACAATTAGTATTCCTCATACAGAGGTGTGAAAATATGTAAAAATACAACTTTATTCAGAATATGTACAAATATAAAGATAAAAATATAGTCTCTGCTGAGTTTTACTGTATAGAGAAGACAGAGCATAACGTATAAAGTTGCTATAAACAGTTCTGTTAATTTTATCTCAAAAAGAAAATTGTAGAGGTATTAAAGATGCGCAAAAGGGCAGCCAGAATGATTAAAGTATTGAATCATCTTCACTGTGAGAACACATTAAAACATGAGGGGAGTTTTGTTTGTTTTAGGGTATGGAGCTATAAGTGTATGCAATCATGTAGGATGCAGATAGAGATACTTGGTTTTTCAGAATTTTTTAATAGCCTCTTTTTCTTGCTGAGACTCAAGACAGATATAAAGCAATGCATTCAGACAGTGTGAGGCAACCAGTACAGTAGGAATAAGATTGCAGAATTAGAAAGCAGTGGACACAGCAAACTGCCTGCATGGCAAGGTATATTATAAACAATGCAGAGTAAGTTATAAACAATGCAGAAAGTGGAATTATAGTGGTATAAGACAGTGCAGTAAAAGCAAGTGTTTGAAACAAGATGCTGAACTTTATACACTCTCTGATCTATAGCAAGGCCATCTAAATTTACTCAAGCATCAGGACAAAGACTTGAGTCTGCATATTATTTTCTGCTGTGAGGGATTTTTCCTGCCAGTAAAGATGGTACACTAAATACAGTGTGCATGTACATCCTTCAGCTCACTGTACTTTTGTGGTTTTATGGGGCAGCAGGGGTTTAGTTTGACCTTTTTTGTGATGTTTTTTAATAAATGGGAGGGGGAGTCTTTTATCCCTCACTAGCTTTGCAGATTCCCCCTCCTCCATGTTTTCTCCTTCTATACCTATAACTTGGAAAGGGGTTAAACTGTGTATATATATGGCACTTACTATGGCATGACACATTAATGGCATGCATGTTACTTCAGTGTTGTCAGGTTATAAAACCTTTAATGTTTACAATGAAAATAAGAATATTTTAAGTTCTGGTGTACCAAACATGATTTAAATACATAGTTAAATGTTTGGGTTAAGATAATTCAAAGGGATTTGAGCAGATCTGGATTGCACCATGTATCTTAAGTTTTCTGTTCTCTTGTTCCATGTGTTTCCATATGTTTCCACTGTTGTTACATACTGTGAAATTGCCTTGATTTTAGCACTGTATTTTGGAGCTCTTTGTGTAGTTTCTGAAAATCCTGCATCCCACCTGGACTACTTCTGTGTACCACTGGTGGTACATGTAACACTGGTTGAGAAACACTGCTATATAGACCAGAGGCAGATTTGGATTAAGCAGGAGCAAAACAAGTAGCCATATTAACAAAACAGAAGATTAATTTTATATGATGCGTTAGACAGAATCCATTAGATAGAACTAAACCAATTAGGGTGGTAATACCTAGTGGTATTTTCTGCTGACTTTTAGGGTATTCTTGTTTCTGATTTGACTGACCTGTAGAATGAACAGCTGTTCCAGTGACCCCTGGCCACACAGCAGGAGAGCCCTGCACAGCTCTGTGCCCTGAAGTGGCAGAGTTTCAGGGAACAGCCACAAAATAACTGGCATGATTTCACTTGGCGTCTCCCTAGACAGGAGAACCCAGTTTCTCTATGATATAATGAAATTTTATAGGAAATGAAGCTGCATAGAATGGAACTTTGGAATTAGCATAAAGCTTCCTCCTGATTGAAGGTGAGGAGTATATCATATTACATTTGAATGCTCCCAAAGTCCCTGGAGTCAGTAGGTAGGGTTGAACTTTCCCTCTCCAAGAGAGAGTGAGTGACTGTTTCCTTTAAGTCAGAGACTTTAGTAACTTCAAAGAAACTTCGCCATGTGTGCCTGGCATGTCCAAGACCAGTAGAGTCTCTGGAAGAACTGTAGCTAATAATTACAGCAAGATTACATGAATATTATTCATTCATTCATTCAACTTATATGCCACCTCTTCACCATGTCTGATGCTTGAGGTGGTATACAACATGAAAAAAAATCACAAAACAAAGGTAACTTGAAACAACAAAAAACATTCTGATTGTTCCTCTTTGCTTTGGCTCAATGGTAGCACCTGCTTTGCATGCAAAAGCAGGTTAATTCCTGTCACCTCCAGTTAAAAGGAGAGGTAGTAGGTGATGTGGAAGACCTCTTCTTGGAACCCTGTAAATCCGCTGCTGGTCTTAGTAGATAATAGTGACCTAGATAGACCAAGGGTCTGATAGATTATAAGGTAGTGTCACATATCCATGTGTTTGAGATTGCCCAGCCTTCAAATAATTACAGTTAGCCAATAGGAGACCCCCATCAGAACAAAAGATGGAGTATGTGTGTCCAGAATCCTCTTTGCTGTTGAGCAGAAGGAACCTTCCTAGAAAGTTCAGTGTTCCATTCTTACTTAGGGGTGGGGGAGGATATCTTGTCACACTTTCGATGTTACCAAGCCAGATTTTTAATGGGAAGGTTCAAAAATCACATCTGCCCACCAGAACAAGAAATTAATGCTATAAGAGTCTCCTAAAAAAAATCAGTTGAGGCAATAGGAATGTGTCTTATAATGCCTGATGAATATAGAGGCTGATGCCCAAGCGGTGACCCGGCAGATGTCTGCTGTGGAAGCATCCACATGGAAAGTTGCTGAGGCTAGGAACCTTTTAAAAAAACTGTGAAATATTTTCCTCTTCTGAAATGAGTAAAATATATTTTAAGATAAGGTTTTAAAGGTCCAAAAATGTGCAGCAATATTTTTTATGTACATCTTTAAATTTTAATCTATTTTTTCTACAGCATTAAATAATTCATATGTTTGCTACAAATATTTTCAGCAACGTTTATCATAATTTTTAAGCATCCGAAGCGGGTGGTGTATGAAGCTGGCAACCCCAAACTCCTATTCTGGGTGCTGACCCACAGCCATACCAGACTCCCTAGGCAGCAGGAAGGTGCATGTTTAATTGTGAGACTTTTTAGTATCAGGGTCCGTTCTGAGGTTACACCTACATGCAACAAATAACTCCAGGCACAGGCTGAAATAAAATATCTTTAGTTTGTTGAATCAAGTTACAGACAGTATTTGCAAAGCATAAAGCACTCTTTAGGCAATAGGCAAGATAAAACAAATGACACTATTGCTAGCTAGAACTATGTGACTAAACACTTAAGCTTGCTATCTTAGCTTCTCTAACATAGCTTCTTGGCTGACAAATTCTCACCATTTGGTTTATCAAAGGAGTCCATTTCCTTGCCAAGCAAGTCAAGGCAGCTTGTTGATAACAGGCAAGGAAGAAATCGTCTCTCTCCCACGATGGTAAAAGAGTAATGCCTAAGAGAAAGGAAGTGTACAGCAGGGAGCCAGCCATCTTTTCTGCCCTGCCGACTGGCCAAGAGCCAATCAGGGCACACTTGGTTAATTGGCAATGCTGGTACAGCTAGAGAGGGTGAGAGCCAGAGCTCTTCAAGGTTGCTTCCTTTGAGAATTGGCAGAGGCCCACAGGTGTTGGAATTAGGCCAGCACAGACCTGTGACAACTTACAGATGAAACGAAGTTCAGTGACAATGCCCGGGTAAGGGTTGAATGGGCCTGATCCTTACAGGAGGTTAGTCTATTGCAGAAAAATTAAGCAGAAATCCAATGGCATGTTAAAGACTAACAAAGTATATTCAAGCATGAACTTTAATGAGTTAATGCTGGCCTGTAAATGAGTTAGAACTAACTTCAAGAGTTTCATAGAGTGTACACTTCTCTCATGTATTGGGTACACTTGCAGTTTTGCTGTTACTAAGATACTTATACTTCTCAGTGCAATAAATATGTTAAATAGTACAATCATATATGTTCGTTTTATGTTAAAACAGTAAAGCTTAGGTTTGAGAAGAAAACAAGTATTGCCTATATTTCAATATTTTGCAGAATTTCTGTTTTAAGTTTTTCTCCATGTCTTCAAAATTTCTAGAAATTTTACACCTCTGCTCTTGTATGAAGATTATCATCGATGTTCGTTCCAATCCTTGTAGTTGAATTTCTTGATTTTTACAGTCGTGGTCAGCTGCATCAAACATTTTAAAGCAGAGACAGTGAGTGATTCCACACACGTTGGATAATGCACTTCCAATCCTCTTTATAGATCATTTGGAACTGATTTTTTGGGAACAAAAAATCCACCTCAAACGATTGATAAAGTGCATTGAAAGTGCATTATCCAACGTGTGCGGAATCAGCCAGTGTATAAATGTTCTGCATAAATATTTGTATGGCACAATTGACCAGGAAGAGTTAATTGAACAGCAGCAATTGTTTCAAGCTTGACTATAGTTGGAATTGGTTTCATCTTGATAATCTCTTAGAAAATTCCAACTGTGTTCAATCCCTATAAAATGCTGGTTTACTGTACTTTAATGTGAGCACCATCAATATGTACGTCAACGAAGCATTCATCTAAATGGTTGAAATTGTTTTTTTAGGATTGCTTCTTCCTAAAACTACTCCATGATTTCTTCTCCACAAACACAGCAATTTTAATAATAATTTGAGACACACACATTATGCTACGCTTAAGTTAAATATTTCACATACTTGTTTCATTGCATACATGTTACCTATAGTAGGGTCATAAAGTTTCTTGGAATGCCCCTTACATGAAAACAAAAAGCAAAATGGATGTAATACTAATTTTATTACAGTAATTTTTTAACCCACTGCTTCAGTTCCAGTTCTGATGAAAAGTAGTCAGCATTACATTTTAAGTGTGTGGCTTTGGTTTTAATGTACGTAAGTATTTAAACCTCAGCAAAATTTTAACCCTCTTCCCCTCCAAAGGTGAATAGTATGCCTTTAAAAATTGTTTGTCTGTTCTGATTTTAAATTTTGTTTTCTTACATCTATGTGTACATACATAATGGGTTGGATCCTACAGTTGAAAATATACAGAAGGAGCTTATGAAACACGATCTTCCTGCTTCCCTCAGCAACCTGAAAAACTTACTGCTGATTGTGGATGAAGTTTTATGTAGCATTGGGGATTGTGGCAGGGGGATTTGGAAAAGCCATCCTCTCCCACTTTTTCATTGTGGGCTGTTAGGTGAAGGAGGAAGTCATGCAACCATAGGATCCAGTCCATAATTTTTAAAATCGGGCTCTCTTGGTTTAGATTAAATTTAAATATAAATAATGTGCTTTTGTGGAGTATGCTTCAGAGGCTGTTTGAAGTAGATCTTTATTCTGTTTAGTTAAGAACGATATATTTTGCCTTTCAACAAAAATATACTCAAGATAGTTCATTTAGGGTTAATACTATAAACAGCAGTATACAATATCTGTTTATAAAAATCTAAAAGCAGTAGATATTCTTGTATAAATAATAGATGCAAAGAAGTGGGTTAAAAATCTGAAACAAGTAGATCTTATAAAAACAGCGGAAGTTCTTAAAACCAAAGTGAATCAGCAGCAAGATTAAAATCCAAAACTTAGAATTAAAGAAGCATGAAATATTTATTTATACATTGATATGTCACCTTTCTTCCCAAGGCATCAAAACATTTGAACATTTAAACAGCATTTCAAAATGACATATATATAATAATTCAGTAAAAACATATAAACTCATAAACACCACAACACCAAAACTGGGAGGAGGGCCAATAACAGTTATTGGGGGGAGGGGTAATATATTATTCTGATATAACACAGTCCCACATAAAGAGAACATATCTACAGCAGCATAAAACCAATTAAGACCCCCAGAAAACCCCATATCAATTAAAATATCAAAAGGCCTAGCTTTAAGATTTTGTCAGAAAGGCCAGCGAAGAGAAGGATAACAGCACATCCATGGGGAATACTGCTCTGCAGACTTTGTGTTCATTGCTCTGAATATTGATTAAAAGTGATTAATTATATTTGTTAGGTTCTTATTTACCTCAGAAGCTTTAAAAAAATTAGCTTTGATGTATTTAGAGATAGAGATGCATACAAACACCATCAGGTTCCAGTAATGAATAGTTATCACAGCAATAATAAATTCATTTCTTTATGAAGGTGAAAAGTCTCACAAGTTAATTCTATTATATTAACTTTTTTATGATGATAAGTTATCACAAAGGTCATTCTGATGTTACTTTCTGATATTTTTTCCTGAACATGTTTTTATGGTAATGTTTTAATTTGTATTCTTGTTTGAACATATTTGTGTGTGTGTGTGTGTGTGTGTGTGTGTGTAGTTTTCATCAGTGACTTCACTTTCCTGCTGTCCATTTTTTTATTACTGTAATCCAAATTATTGTTTTATTTTTTTATCTGCTAACTCCATTTGCCTTTTTCCATATTACTTTTTTGCTCCTACCTTATAGACCATTTGTTTCACATATGATCATTTTAGCAGAGGATGAACGAACAGAATTACTATCAAGGTTCTATTTGTAGAAGGATCAGGCATCACAGAAGTACACATGGTAGAAGAACAAACATAGAATAAAACTTGAATTATTGGACTGCAGAACTGAATTGAAAATGAAAATCACTCTCAACTAGTACAGAAAATCATTTAAAATGAATTTTTCATTCTGACTATAAAATATATATTATAATTGAGGAATATACTTTAAATCTGTATTTTTCTGGAATGTTCTCTAATAAAGCCCCGAAGTGACTGCAGAAACCAGTTTTCAGTTTATGCCTTTATCTCCCCCTCCCCTCCACAAGACATTCATGGCTAGTCACAGACTTTTGAGAACTACCCCCTTTTAGCAGGGTTTTCTGAATATTTTAAATCTCTTCGAACCACCATCAGACTTCTGAACAGCCAGGGAGCCTGATGGTTGGGAGTTTTAATGAGATACAGTAATCAATTGTAAACTGCCTAACAAGTTAGGAAACTTCTCAGCAACCTGTTGATGTTAAATGTAGGAGATTCCTCACGTTGTCTCCTCTCTTCCAACATGCTTGGATGAGGAGGAACCGAAAACGTAAGGGGAAATTCAAAGCATAGATGATATGTTTTCCATCTTCACCCATAAAAAACTAGCTATTTTAAAAGTCTGAAAATCTTTTTTACAAGAAGACTGGTATATCAGAAGGGTCTTAAGATTAAAGATTTGATTCAAAATATGGAGCCTGCAAAAAAGAGATGTAAGCAGTATTTCTGGAGTTACCTAGACAGTGATTTAAACAATTTCTGAATTGGTTACCCAGGAGCACAATCGATAATTAAAGAAGAGCTGAAGAAGGAAAGCGACAGAAGAGAGATTAGAGGACAATTTCTTAAAAATGATTCTGGATACAGTCAGAATGGATTTAGGAGATAGCTGAGAGAAGATCCAAAAGAAATGGTAGTAGAAAAATCAAGAATTGGGACTGGGTGCCAGAGAAGGAACTGAATGGCAGCCGCTTGGGGTTAAGCTCAAATAATTCCAGAAAGGGTAAAATTCACTGGCAGTGTAGACGAATATTTCTTCTAATAAGTTAATTAATATGGCTAAAGTACTAAGTCCGATACCTTAACATCATGCATGCTTTCTAAGCATGTATAGAATGCGGTTGTATATATCATGTACTAGCTTGATACCCATGCTTCACTACAGTATGTAACTACTTTAAATCCAGTTATAATACTTATGAGTATGTAACATTTTTTGGTTTGTGGGGTTTTTAAAGTTGGTTTTGTAGTATAATAGCATAGTACCCGAGCTTCACAAAGGTGTTTGAATAAAGCAAAGTGTGTTATCCCTATTCCGGAGTCTTGTACCGTCTTTCTTCCACTGTCTGCAGTTTCCTTGACCTGATTTTTGCCTCAGAACAGTTCCACAGCTGACCAGTCAGAGTTCCACGGCTGACTACTCAGGGTGCAAGCAGGCAGGAGCCTGCCAGCCACACAGAAAGCCAAGCTCCACAGGGAGATTGGCAACCCTAGTGAACTTTGAGGGGAAGACTAGTAGGGGCATTTGACCTCAGGACACATTCAGTGACTCCCAATAGCAACTGCAGACGGTTTAGAATGTGGGGGTGAGAACCAATCAGGCCACATAAGCAAATGACCTCTGTGTTCCAGCTATCTCTGGGGGGCGAGGAGATGAGGTGTGGAATGTTGTGAGCCCAAACAGCCTGCATATGCAAATGAAAGGCTGGCCCAATCAGGGAAGAGTGGCCGAGCTAGCAGTGGGTGGGGCAGCCTGCCAGCCACACAGGAAAGCTGTATCCCTTTGGGAAAACACATTTTACCCCTTTTGTCCTCCTTAGGGGACAAACTTCTTAAAATTCCTTAGAGGTGTTGACATCATGGAAGGAATGTTCTCCCCAAATTTCATGTTTCTAGGTCCAGGGGTTTGGGTTGGGCAGTTTTGTGTAGTGGTTAAGAACACGGAACTCTAATCTGGAGAGCCGGGTTTGATTCCCCACTCCTCCACTTGAAGCCAGCTGGGTGACCTTGAGCTAGTCACAGTTCTTTGGAGCTCTCTCAGCCCAACCCACTTCACAGGGTGTTTTGTTGTGGGGGTAATAATGACATACTTTGTAAACCGCTCTGAGTGGGCATTAAGTTGTCCTGAAGGGCAGTATATAAATTAAATGTTGTTGTTGTTATGAGTCAGTCAGGACACTTGTAGATAGATAGACAGATAGATAGATAAGGATAGCATGTAAAAAAATGCAGTTTCTTTCCTTGAGATAAGGATACCAGAACTGTATTCAATATGTAAATCTGTGGGTGTGCTGCTGATAATTTGTTTGAAGGTACAGGGTTTCATATGTATTTCTGTTTTGTAGTTGTAAGACAAGAATTTAAATAGAAATCTGAACACTTCAAGCCAAAAGTAAATACTTACAAAACTGTCAAGAGTGCTGATTCAGACAGTGATAGGCACATATGCTACATTTACATTAATGTTTCTGTAGCAAGTATTTAATGTGTAAAGGGGACACTTTTGTCTGTGCACTTAAAGAAACATTAATATTTTGAGATACGCCTTTTCACCTTAGAAAAGAAAACAGTGATGTAAAAGCAGTAAATATGTCTTTTGCTGTAGTGTGGTCCTGAGAAACTGGTAAATTTAATTTGATTGTCGAGAGTGAAGAACAACATTGGATTTGATATGAAGAAACAAAAGAATAAGAGGATGGAGTGAATTTTTGCAGGATCAACAAGAGCAGAAAGATTACAATTGCTTTTTCTGGTGAAGACATTACCTTTGTTCTACTACCTGTCTCTGATGAAAATAAACAGAGGTAAAGGAGACAAGCTAAAAGATGATAGGAAGTCTAAGTCCATGAACTAGTCTGCAGCTTTATATAAGGTAGAGGAAATTGGTAATTCAGTACTCTCTAATAATGTTCCTTTTTATGCTTGTCAAGGAAAAATTAAAATGTTTCACAATTCTGATTATGTAAACTTGATCCAATAATCAGAAAATCGGTTTTTGTATGCAGTGCACTTGAATTTGGAGGTGATTGATTTGCTTAAGTGTAGGAGAACGCTAAACAACCAGTTTCTTTTTAGGACCTTGACAATGGATGAGGCTATATAAAAGCTAATAAATCAATGACTACTTGGAGCTTTTGTCTAGCTGAGTTTATGTATGCTGTTTTTAATATCCGTGATTTAACAGTTATGTAATGTGTTAAAGTTGAGTAAAAGTAAATTTGGTCATCGTGGTTTTAACATATTTTAAATTTCCTTGGGTTGTTTGAGAGATTAGAAAGGGTTTGAACCCTGTTTTAAAAATCCAGAAGTAGACACATTTGCCTGTTGATCAGTTCACATATGAAACAAAATGTACAGCACTGTTACATCCTCCCCCCCCCCCCCGGATTTCTAGTGACTTCTAATGATTTTATGTTGCAATTTGCAAAGAGATTGATTCTCGAATGACAGGAGAAATCAAGTGAATATTTTAGTTTCCCTTCATTGTTCAGAAAGGTTAAGTGGTGACACTTTATAATATGCCACGAGCACTAAATCTATTCAGTATGGGGGGAAGCATTGTGGTATGAAGAAGTAAGGTATGTAATGTTGCCCTCTTTTTGAACAGAATACAGTAAGTGGTTTTCAGTATTATAAATGTTTTGAATAGTAAATAAAACTTTTATCTGACAGCAGATGTTCTAGGTTCAAGATGAACCTTGAAAGAGAGGGGGGGGGATCACAGTTGTCCAAGGACACTGAGGTGTCTCTAAATTGGGCCTAAGAGTTGGCTTTTGAACCATGTGTATGCTTTTTAAAATGATTTGCATAAATATTTTGCTCTGAATGCATTTTAGCAACAATGTTATTTAACTGTTGTCAGTGTTTGCCAAGTGATTAGGATCACATTGATAAACCTAAAAACAAGATACTCTGCTAGTTTTCTGTATCTGTTCAAACATCAGTACTGAAACTCTGACTTAAATAGCGAACAAGGCAGTTATGTGAGAAATGTAATGTAACCTTGTTCTGATTTCCAGAAATGTTTCGCAACCTTACTCAGTGATTTAATTTTAAAATTATTTTAATCTCATATAGGTGCCATACTAGGCAGATCAGAGACGCAGGAGTGCATTTTCTACAATGGTAGCTGGGAAAAGGACAAAACAAATCGTAGTGGCATTGAACCTTGCTATGGTGATAAAGATAAAAGAAAACACTGCTTTGCAACTTGGAAGAATATTTCTGGATCTATTGAAATTGTGAAACAGGGTTGCTGGCTGGACGATATTAACTGTTATGACAGGCAAGCATTTCACAATTACTTTTGCATGTTTTATTTTGAATGCCATTATTCATTTTTTAAAAGTAATGATGGGAGGAAAATATAGGGTGCAGTTCAGCCCAACTTATATTTGCTTTAGTGCCGCTTGATGAAAATTGACCCCTATATCACAACCTTAATGCCTTGATTCTGTTAAGTCCAGCGTAAGTAATATATGATCCTGGAGTTTTCTGTGTGGGGTTTTTCTGTCAGTTCTGGCCCCACACTGCTTTAATTTATCCTCTGATTTTTGCATATATTTTTCCCTTAGGTTTTGCTTCAGTCTTTTTGGTTTTTCTCCAGGATTCTTCCCCCTGGTTCTTCTGAGACTACCTTTCCCCTGATCATTTTCCAGAAGCTGGTCTGGGGTCAATTTTTTGTGTGTGGAATGTTGTTTCTTTTAATTTTGTTTGTCTTACCTACTTCCACTTTTTAATGATCAGACATTCATCATCATTAAACCACTTCTTCTCCTTCCCTCCTGGTTTTGTTACCTATCTTTTTAAAATCATTTTTATATTCACCTACCATTGTAACAATACAAACAGTAAATTCTATGATTTCCCAGCATTCATTTTTTTAAAAGTATGTCTCTAACCTGTTCCATTGTGGAGATATGTTTTTTACTTTATATCTCTGTAGAGGATGGGGTAGACCTGGAAATTCAGAAAATCTCTGCTGTATGTATTCTTAAAAGGGGAAGTTGATGTAAGGCTATGAAAATATAGATTTTTTTTTTAATTGTAAAAGCCCAGGGGGCTACTTCAGGAGCCAGAAAAGGCAGTGTGGTTTGAAAAGCACATAGCTGCTTCTGCTCTGGGCTCCATCCCAACACAGGTAGGTTTGCCTTGCTGGTGCCAGCTTCTGCCTCCTAGCTCTGGGTCAGCCCAGGCAGGGCTCTCTGGTTTAGACTGCAGTGGGGAGGGGAGAGTTAGATATGAGTGGTGGAGCTGCTCCACCTTTATGCTTCCCCATGCAAAGATTTCCCCATGTGCTTGCTTTCAATTCAGCCCTTACATTGATACAACCATGCACAAAAAATAAAGTGGGTGCTGTGATGTCAGCAATGATGCCTCAGATAATGACAGCATCTTACTTGAAAGTTTTGATTATTTAAGGCACATGCAGAAGAAAATAAACTGACTCCACAACTGTAAAAATACAGAGAGGGCAGATGTGTGGAGGAACTGTACCCAAACCGATTCCATTGCTAAGAAAATCAAGAATAAATCAAATGTACAGAAAAGCCCCTAGTCTTATTTTAATGCCTTTCTAGGTGAGATTATTATTTTCCCTAAAAGAGTGCTGCTTTTTTTCAGAAGAAACTACTTGGCGTCTGAATTTTTTTTTCTGATAAAAAAAACTAAAGTTCAGTATCACTTCTGTAGTATGTAGCTTTTAATTTCTAAAAAATCCTTATCCTTTTTTGTGGGCATTAGGTCTTCTGGTATAGTGCTAAAGCAAATTCGTATCATCTTAAAATGAAGATGAATAACTGGTTTTAATCCCTTTCAGAACTGACTGTATAGAAAAGAAAGACAGTCCTGAAGTATTTTTCTGCTGCTGTGAAGGCAACATGTGCAATGAACGTTTCTTCTACTTTCCAGAGATGGAGGTTACACAACGTAAGTTTAGTTTTTTAAAGAAATTGTTAACCAAATTGCAGGTTTGTCTGGAAAATAGGATCTTCTCACTTGAAGAAAAGGTACAGCTTTGAAAGGTGTGACAGCTCTCACTGACCTTTGAGGTGGAAACTAGGTTGTAATTTTGATCACCACTAGAGGTTGCACTACTCTTTTAGTTAATTTCCTTTCTTGCAAGCAAGAGCATGGAACTTGAGAGCTCCATAAGATAAAAAGAGCTCTTGGGTTGAATTATTTTCTTCGGCCTCTTTAATTTTACTAGCTATTCTTCATTCTACACTTTTTTCATCTCTTCAAGCTAGGTATCCATCAAGCAGAACAAGCATGAGGATGGGGCAGGGGTTAGAAGCCTCCCAATATTTCCCTGTATATATGTATGGAAGAACCCTTACTTTAGTGCCCTTGAGGTAGAACAGTGGCTAAAAGAGTTTGAAGCCAGGAAAATGGATAATAAAATCTAGGCACAGCAAATTGTAAAAAAAAAAAGTGGCGAATTCCTGTTGATTCCACCTGTACCCAAAAGAAATAACCTCCCTCGCAGAGTATAAGCCATGCTCAGCAGAAGTCATGGTCCCTTTTCTCTCCAGCGCTTGTCAACTAAAGCAGCTCAAAAGGGCTCTCAAGCCAAAAGAGGAAGACCCTCCCACATATCCTTAAAGAGACTCGGGGTGGTGGGTCAGCTATGAAACAAAGGACTTGAATTCTGACAGAGAGAAGGAAGAGAAGGAAGTAAAACTGAAAAAGCTGAGACAAGAACAGAATGAGAAGAAGATGATTGCTCAAACATTGCTAAGTGATGCAACCAAATGTGTAAAGGAGGCTGCTTAGAAAACAGATATGGTGGGATTCAACATGGCATAGCTTGTGCTAGAAGGAGTGGAGAATGGAAGAAGAGGACAAGAAAAAAATGCTGGCAGATGCAGCGCAGGAAACTGTTGAGAAATGAAAGAGTTCATTAATAACTTCTTTTTTCAGCAAAAAAACCAAGATAAAGTAAAAGCAAAAACAAATCTTACTTTACAGTAATAATATTTTGTTTTAATATGTTTTGCTGTTTTATTATCTGCAGTATGCAATTATTTTTAAAAGTAATCTTTTTTGCCTTAAATTTTGTACAATAAGAAACCATTGTCCTATCTTCATAAAAATATTTTTTTCAATAGAAAGGTATGTGATGGCTGGCTATGGGGATGGTGGAGGCCAGATAATAATTTTGTAATGAAGTCCCAGTTTTGCTTTTAAACTGCTAATTTATCGATAGGCTGAAATTAAATTGTTCAGTAATTTGTCAGCTTTTTTGGAATTTTGGTCAGTAAAACCAGCACTTTGACTATTTTCTACCCCCTGAGACCAGGGATAAGAAGAAAGCAGTGTTCAGGCAGTTATCCCAAGAAAAGCTCTCAGTCCTCCTTCCCAAAGGTATCTAGATACCATGACGACTACAGAAGAGCATCCTGTCCTAAATGTAAAGTCACCTTTAAATCAAACAATCCATTCAGTAACTCCAGACAGTTCTCCAGATCAGGCTAGGGAGGCAAACAAAAGCATCAGCTCTGGGGTGGAGTCTGCAGCAGTTTGAGCAGCATATATGAAATCATCAACCAGTTGGTTAATGTGAGACACAGTAACCAGAGGTTATGCAATATTGTTTTTCAACATGCCTTGAAACAGGCTCTTATCCCTCACCTACATCACCTTACCGACAAAAGAAAACATGCTGTAGATGCTCTTAAGTGATCTTCTGGACATCAGTGTGATAGATCAACTACCATTGCAAGAAAAATTCTCAGGAGTATAGTCTCTTTCTTGGAAAGAATGGGGAATAGAGGGGCATTTTGGATATCCAATTAGTCATTCAGAAGCGCAGAAAGTTCAAAATTAAGGTTGTGGGAACAATAGCAGAGATTCAGCCACCAAAGGAATTTGTGACATCTATAGACTTAATAGAGGCCTATCTCCATGTCTTGATCCTTCCATTACACAAAAGACTCCTCTCTTTCAGTTCAAGCCAATGCCATTTTCTCTAGCATCGGTCCCATGAGTATCTATGAAGTTAATGATGGCTGTGATAGCCACTCTACAAACCATGGAATTCATC
The DNA here is from genome assembly GCF_028583425.1 of Eublepharis macularius. Classification (NCBI taxonomy): domain Eukaryota; kingdom Metazoa; phylum Chordata; class Lepidosauria; order Squamata; family Eublepharidae; genus Eublepharis; species Eublepharis macularius. Next base: position 183,995,061 of record NC_072791.1, read on the forward strand.
TCGATAACCTTCTGTTCAAGTCACCTTTCAGGAGAAAGGCAGTCCATGGCTTCAGACAGACAGAACAAACTTCTCAGAACATTGTAATCTCATTCTCTTGTTACGCAATTGCAGTGGTCCATAATTGCAGCCACAGATACTTTAACTTGAGTGAAATCACATTTGAGAACCCTGCAGTAGAATCTTCTTTTTTCCAAAGGTAATTCTCACTAAAACGTCACACCAGGATCAAAGTGAATGCTTATCTGTTGCACAGAAGTGGTGAAATGTTGTGAGTCATTTTTCCAGGGAGAAATTTCAAGTACAAAGCATTCAGATCATGATCAGGTTGGAAAGCCCACAGTTCAGTTGGACATGCCAGGGACTTTGAAACTTCTCACAATATCTGTGTCCTACAGCTCAGTGCTATCTTTCTGGCCCTGATTCACTTGTCTCCCAGAATTCACCATCTGAATATATGCATCAGGACAGATAGCATAACACACATCAGTCATCAAGGAGACACCAGATTAAGATGACTGCAGAAAGAGGAAGAAATAATTATTTTCTGTGCATAGAAATGCTTAGTTCTTCCTAAGGCAGAACAAATCAGAGGTGCCATCAATATTCAGGCAGGCTGGCTCAGGAGACACCAGCTTAGTCCAGGCAATAGTCTTTAAGCCAAGAGACATTCTAGGAAATAGCAAGCAGGTTTGGACAGCCCTCGGGTGTCTCCATATAGTGCCAAACTGAGCAGGTTCTTCACACACTATAACTGTATGGAAGCAGAACGTGTAAATGCACTGATAACACCTTGGCTACCTGAACTGCTTTTCCTGTTCCCGCAATTGCTGTAAACTGGCTTGAGCGCTAAATGTGGTGAAGCAGTATACAAATTAAATCAATCAATCAATCAATCAATAATACAGTGACTTCCAAGACGGTAAACTCAGATGGGATACATTAGATCTAGTATGCGTTAACTTCCACTGGCCATAGTTTTCATGCGTGACAGCTCTCCGTTCAGTCTGCATGGTAATTGACAATAACAGCCAACGTGTGAAGCCAAGAACTGGTATGTGATCCAGACCTGGGGTGGCTACACTTAAACGAAAAGCAAATGCTCCTGAAGAAATGATTCTCTGAAGTTATGCTTTCCTTGCACTGTGCATTCGCTTCCAGATAAATGACAACATATTGACTAGAGTGGTTTTAAGTATTTGTACTATGCTGTTGTTTTTATTGCGATTTTATTGAATATATTATCTTTTGTATTGGTTTTTAACTGATGTAATTGTTGTGAACTGCTTCGAGAGAAGAGAAGCAGTATAAAAATCAAATAAATAAAAATGAACGGAAGACTTATACTGCTTGTTCTATATAGAGCGTAGCTACACTAGCAGCTTTTTACATGAATGTTGCACTAGTTGATATTTGCAAGATGATAACTTGGATCTTCGTATATTTTTGTCAGATGTTACAAACTAGACTTAGTTGTGCCTGGTGACCTGCCCTCTGTCTTCAAGTGAGAATAGAACATTGAGACTTATTGTAAAGGTTCTGTCTGCTTGGAAATTAGAGGGCATCCTCCCCATCCTTAACTAAGAAGGAGAAGATGCACCAATTTACCCTCCATATAACTTGAGATTTGAATTATTAAAGGTTAGGTTTGGAAAAGTAACAGGCAGACATTGTGGAGATTGTACAGTCTCTGAACAGACGGAAGAGGGCAACCTCTACTGGTGGAGACAGAAATAAGTATGCATTCTTGCTTCAGGGGTTCAGGAGAGGTATATCATCTGTCAAAGATGCCTTCCTTAACTTCAAGTAGAAGGAACATTCATGTTAAGACCTAATATTCCATTCAATTATACTTACTTGTGTTAGCCTTAAGAGCGAGAGAGCTTCTCTAAAAGATCTTTACAAATCTGTTTAAATGAAAAGTCAGTTGGCCAATTTATTTCAGAAAAGCTTGTTAGATTTAGAATGTGACAAGAATTGTTGACCACTGAAAGCTACATGCTTATAGATAATGCAAACTTGGCAAGGTTTTGTTCCATCAGCCTTGAGTATCCAGGGAAGCCAGTAGACGACGAATGCATTATGCATCGATCAGAGTTAATATTGGAACATAGAAATGTGGTTTGTTACCTAGAAGCCAGGATTCTAAACCACCTTATTCAGAGTCCTGATTTTTATGCCAGAAACAAAACACAAAATTGTTTGTAATAGGTTATTTATTTATTTATTTTTTACTAAGAAAAGGGGAATACAGAATAAAGAGGGATAGGGAAAAGAAGTTCATGTTATATCACTCTAATACATTGCACCGTTCAATCTATTTCTTATCACATCAATCTGTTCTGCAGATCAGCCACTTATTTGCAAATAAGTTTTACAAAAGTTTTACAAATTTACAAAACACAAAATTGTTAAAGTTCCCAGTTTGGCCATTACAATAAGTCAGGAAATCTTCAATTTCACTGTGGTGTATAAGGGGGAGAAGGAAGAAGCAGTGAGCAGATGCCCTTAACTAATGCTATGCTCAAATGGAGTTTCTTTGTAACATTATTATAATTCCAGTGGTTCAGTATGCAGTTCTGTTCTCTTCCTCTGAAACTAAACCACAGGTTATTATAGTGGTACTGTTGCCATTCTGCATGATTGATTCCTTGAGCATGCTTGAAACTTCCCTGTTGAAAAGCTGCTTTAAATTTAAGCTCTATGAATATTCTTCAATTTTGAAACTATTTGAAGCAATGTTAAGGGATCTTGAAGTAGCACTTGTGCTTTGAAAGCTTCTGTGGTCAGAATTTTTAGCTTCTGGAGCTGTCATACAGACAAAGTGCTTCTGACTGGGCTAATTTGTACTGGTGAAATAAAAGCTTTCAAGCCTCATATTTGTCATGCAAAAAAGTTAAAAGGAAAGCAGTGAATTAAAGCAGCTTAACATTTGATTTGAAATGTAAATTAAAATCTTTTAAACTTTGATCTCTGCTTTTTAATGCATATTTATTTTCCTCCATTGTTTAAGAACTGGATCATAGTAGTTTTCTTGGGATTAGACCAATCAGAAGATTAATTAATACTTTCCCCCCTACAGCTACCTCCAATCCTGTCCCACCTAAGCCACCACTGTTCAGTACCTTGCTATATTCTCTGGTGCCGATAATGGGAATAGCAGTGATTGTACTGTTTTCATTTTGGATGTATCGACACCACAAATTAGCATACCCTCCAGTTCTTGTACCAACGCAAGTAAGTGGATTATGTCTGAATTATTTTTGTCATAGGTCAGTAATTGATTCTATAAGGTGAATGATTGATTTCCGTGTACTTCTGCCTAAATCATTTTTCATGATCTCTGAAGTTAATTAGGGGAATACAATGGTTTCAGATGTTGGTTGAGGTTTTAAAAGTGTTTTACGTAACTCGCTGTGATCTGGTTTGGACTCTTGCTGCATTCTATATTTAGCTTGTAGATATTTAGGTCAGGGGTCCCCAGTGTGGCCTGTGGATGCCATAGTGCCTACCTACACCTTATTGGGACCTGTTTTTCTGATGGAAGCACTGGTGGGAGCACTGAAAAAAACATGAAATACTTTTGGCATCAGTGAAATGTTTTTAAGACTTACTCAATCTGTAGCATGAAAAATTTATGGAAGACTTGTGAGGACTTACATGGAGGAGAATGATCTCATTTCCCCGCTACCTCTCTCCCTCTTATTTTTTCTCTTTTCCTCCTTTGGTAGTGTCTGGAAACTCCTCCCCCCTTCTGCTTTTTTTCCTGACAGCACCCACTTTCGTTTTCTCTCACTTGCCTACCTATCTTGTTCTGTGTTTTTCCCCTGGCCCAGTCCCTTTCACATCTCCCTTTATTTTCTGTTCCCTTCCTTCATCTTTTAGCTTTTCTTGTTTTGCACCTCCCTCCTTCAGCTTTACCTTCCTCTTATCTTTTATCTCTTAATCTCTCTCTCTCTCTCTCTCCCACCGTCCGCTGTGCGGACTCAGAAACCTTGGCATTATTGGTGATGTTGCCTAGCAACTGCCAGATTGACTGCTGAGATCTCACAACATAGTCTTATGATATTGTTATCCAAATCAGTTTCTGTGCCAGGCTTGTCACATAAAAAGCATCCCCTACATGTGAAAACCCTATAGACACAATCCCAAGGGTGGGAAAGGATCGTTTTGAGTCTATTGTACGCAGGGATCCAAGTCCAGCATATATTTCTTAAAAGAATCAGATATGACTTCTAAGGTTTGGGGGTTTTTAAAAAACCACAAATGTATTTTTTACGTGTTTCATATTTTTCTGCTTGTAGAAAAATTTCCTCTGTATACGCATAACTCCATTTTGTTTATTTTTTTTTTACCCATTCTATGCTCCAGAATAGAATTGGATAGGATGATAATTCCTGAGAGTACTGTAGAACTGTACAACATATTTTCAAGAATATGTTGTGGTTGTTTCAGTGAGAATTGACAGACCTCCCTCTAGCTGAACCTTCTCATCTATTCTTGGGATCTTTCTCTGTTCACAAATATTGTTCTGGAGGTCCAGTGACCCTCAACAGCTCTTTGTGAGGCATAGGCTGGGAGAAGAAAAAGATGTCCAATAACACTTCTTTGAACTCAGTATGCTTATAATAAGCTAGGATCCCATCTAATATTATTAGCCTAATATTTGATAGGAACAGCAGCAAAGATAGGACAGAAAATCATGAAGCATCAGTTTAAAAGACGAGCAGAAAGAAGAGGCATTTCACACACTTCTGGAATGCCTGTGGAGATGGATCAAAAGGATAGGGCATTCCAGAACTCAAGGGCAGCAAGTGAGAAGACCTTGCTATGCTAACCTGGCATCTCTGCAATATGTAACTTGAGGCAAGGCCTCTCCAACTGATCTTAAATTCTGGAAAAGTTTGTATGAGAATAGATTTTTTTTTTAAAAAAAAAGATAATTTGTGACTCCTGATTGATAGGGTGCAAGCAGTGAGTGGGGAGGAACTTTGATACAAAGCTTTTAGCTAGTGTAATTCTATATTGTTTCTATAATCTCAGGTATGTTTTATGTAGGGCATATATTGCCCTGGAATGAAACTAAGATAGCAATATTGTATATTTTAAGCACTAATTAAAGGAGGGCAAGATGAATCTGTTTGAAAAAGGATCAAAAAATCAACTTCATCCAACAGTGCTTGAAGCTAGCTTGCAACAATCCTGTCAGCCACTTTGCCAGAAGTTGGAAAACTGGCTCTTGATCGTTTAGGTTGGCCAGATATAGAGATATTATTTTAGAGAGAGAGATCTGATAACTGTCTCCTTATAGCTAGTAATAGGCTTAGGGATGTCCGCTACAGAGCTGATAATATATATAGCATGTAATTTGGAATAGATACAGGCATTGTGCCTTGTAAAAGAGTCACAGCGGGGTGCTAGTGGCTCAGTGGGCTCTTATAATGAAGATTGTATACAATTCTTAATTACCTGGAGGAGTACTATTGAACAGCTTCACTGCCAACTTTGTTTCTGCAAGTAGTGGATTTTTGTCTCCATCAGTACTACCATCATAAGCTCTGTCATCTTCAGTCAGACTGGGCTGATTCTTCTACACTTTTGTGAACAGAAAAAGATTATAGTACTGTTTAGAAGGTGCATGGGTCCTTTTTTCATAATCTCATTCAGACATCCTTGCCATGCACGGCTCCTTTACCATGTTAATGTTTCTTACCTAGTAGTAGTTATAATACATGCATTTCATAGTAGTATGCACATTTGAGAGAGAGTATTTGATTATTATGTATTTGTATTGGTGTGTTGCATATTGCATTTAAAGTACAATATGCTGGTTTCTCTAAATTAAAACTAGAGGAAGAAAATTCAAGGATGTTTCTTCCATCCTTGAAAACAATAAAGGATTGCAAATAGTGCTGCAGCAAGAAAACAATTATATTTAAGTTGTTGCAATGAAATGTTCTACTCATAAGGATGTTCCTGTCCCATTATCTTTTATTAAAACTGACTTGGGTCTACTTTAGCAGATGCCATGACTGGCATTGAACTTGCACAAGAGAGTGATTTGTGTAATTGTTTTCTAAAAATTGATTAAAGTTAGAACAGTACAGCATTGCAGTTATTTGTACTTTTAAGCTGCTATATAAAATCTTATTGATCCTTAATTGACACGTTACAAAAACATAAAACGGTTTCTTTAAACCTATGAATATCATTTCCTTGTATATGATGTTAGAAATGATCAAAGAAATATTGTTTTGATCTATTCAGCTACTGTGACTTTTAAAAAAGACCTATCCTATTAGGATACTCCTCTAATGATCAAAATAAGTGCATTAATGCACTAATACTAGAATTCTTCATTAATCCCAGTGCAAAGAGTTACCATGTGCACATATTGATGTATTGTTATGCTCACAATAATAGAATTCTGTACATATGATTATTTTGAAAACGTGCATGCATGCCATTAAGTTGCAACTGACTTTCGGCAACCCCAGCAAGGAGCTTTCAAGGCAAATGAGAAGCAGAGGTGGTTTGCCAGTGCCTTCCTCTGCAAAGTTGTCTTTGGTAGTTAGCCATCCCAAATACCAAGCCCACTTAATTTCTGAGATCTGACAAGATAAACGCTATACCATGCTGCATTCCCACTTTGAAAATAATTGCTTGAATTTTAAACAAAAAAAAACCCCTTAAAAGTTTTTCAGTCAAGGACATTCCTTTGCACATTATAGAAGTGTGTGTTTTTCCGTGGAACTAGAGGACATGATTTTTAAGAATGGGTACTTCTTGTAATCTTAGAAAGGCAGGAACCTGATTGTGTAGTTTCTGTCTCCACCTTACAGGAAATGCCCACCAAGCCTTTCCAGCTTTGCTTCCTACCTTACTAGTGAGCACTTGGACAGGGATAGCTCTGGCTAAAATATTAATCTTTGTCATCAGAGTTCCAGAGACTGCAGATTTCTTTGATTTTCTTCTCCAGGCATACATGTCTACCCCACCTTTATCTTCATTTCAAAGAAAAAAAGGGAGGGGCTCCCTTCTACCACTGGTTATAGTTTGCCAGACAAGCGACTTCTGCTGCAGTCTCCACTGCCGGGACCTAGGAGGCTGCCGCTTTGTCAGATGGGAACATAGAAAGTCTTATCCCCATGTGGCATTGTATTCCACAGCCAGGCAGATCGATCCTCTGAAGACCGCAGCTGCTCCTAGAAGTTGCAGTGCATCTTTCAGTGGCTTAAAAAATGGCACCAGAGCAGAAATTGGTGCCAAATCAACAGTGGCCTCTGAATGGCCACTTAATAAAGTATGCAAATGAGGAGGACATCATGTAAAGGTATAGGGATGAGACAGAAAGAGATTTCTAACCATTATATCTCCAGGGCTTCCCAGGACTCTGAGGATGAGGAGGTTATTACCTCAGATATCAGTCACCAGCTCCAAAAATAAGTGGATAAATCTATGGCCAAAAAAACCCAGGAGCCTAAGGCAAGGAAACATCCAAGACATTCATTCCTCTTTACCATGTCTTTCAAAGGAGGGTCCTGGTCTATTTAAGGCAGCTTGTATCAAATTTCAGGACTCCCAAGTCTCCTTCCTTCTCAAGGTTCCTTTAGAGATCAGACTGTAATCCTACGGAGGAGGACTCTGGGCATCAAGACTCTGAAAGGGAATGAATTATCTGAAGAAGAGGCCACCAACCAGGACAAATAAAGGACATGCCTTTCCAGTCAGGAAGACCTTTATCCCACTTCTAATCAAAGCCATGAGTTCCCTGAAAGTGCACGTTCTATAGGTTTCATGATTTGATATTACCTTCCTTTTGTCATAAACCATTACACACAAGAGAGAGAGAATGGGACACTTTAGAGCTCTGATATTTGGAGGACAGCACCTATCTGCAGACTCCATTGTTATCCTTTCTTCGCTTAGCTAGAGGAAGGAAGGCTTCTAGAGCACCAGTAAGCAAGTGGCTGAGAGACTGTTCACATAATTTATGAGTCTATGGGTCTCATACCTCCAGAAGGCATGAGTGCTTGCTCCATTAGATGTTCTGCTACCAATCCTGCTTTTGATTAGAGTGCTTCAGTGGCATAAATTTGCAAAGTAGCAACTTGGGCTTCAGTATTTACATTTGTCCACCACTACTATTTGAATACCATTATCTTGTCTGATGTAGGGCTGTGCGCTTTGGTATTCGCTTTGGGTAAAAATACCCGAAGCGGAGCCGATCGGGAAAGATTCTGGATATCTGAATCGGTGCTAGCATGCTGGCCCTGATTTGGAAATCCCAAATCAAAGCTTTCCAAAGCTTTCAGAAAGCTTCGGGGCTGAGTTTAAAGGGCCCCGCCACTGCTTGCAAGCAACGGTGCGGCCCTTTAAACATCATCCCACTCCCACCCACCCCTACCTACTTTGTTGGCGGCAGCCACTGCTGCCTGAGCCTGCGGGGCGTTGGGGAAGGCTGGAGCTGCCTCCTCTGGCTCTTCCTGCCCCTCAAATGACCGCAGCGCACTGGCGCCACAGCAACCATTTGAGGGGCAGGAAGGGCCGGAGGAGGCAGCTCCAGTCTTACCCAAAGCCTCACAGGCTAAGGCGGTGGCAGCATGAGGCTGCGACGGTCTGGAGCCTCCAGGCCATCGCAGCCTCGTGCTGCTGCGGCCTGCAGCACAGCTGACTCTCCCGCCAGGTAAGGTAAGTGGATGGGGGGGGTGGGGTTCCCCAGGGGGGTGGGGGGTGGAAGGGTTGCCCCAAGGGGGTAGGGGTGGGGGAGTTGCCCCCCTCGCTTCAGTATGCTCCGAATATTTACAGAGCATATCAAAGCAAGTAAAGTAAAGTAAAGCCACTTCGGAATTAAGGTATTTCCGAATTTTTTTCCCGTTTTGGGAAAACCCGAAGCGGGAAACCCGAATCAGTCCCCTCCTGCACACCCCTAGTCTGACGCAGTGTTTGGGTGAGGGGTGCTCCAGCAAATCTATAAATAATTAGCTTTTTACATTTATCCTTCCCTCATTCTGTAATGTCCCATTCATCAAAAGCATATTCTCCATTATCCCCAGAACCAGGAGACTGGAATTTACCATGAACGTTCCTTCTACCTGGAACTTGCCTTGCCATGTATTTTTCCTGCTTACTATTGAAGCCTGTTGCCTCTTACTTATTTTATTTGTTTACATTTGTATTCTGCCCTCCCCGCACCAGCAGGCTCAGGGCGGATCACATTTATAGACATGAAAAATTACAAGCACTATTTAAAACATAATAAATTCAATATAAATATTTAAATACAAACACAAGCAGCACAAACATTAGAATGTTCTTTTTCTATAAGCACAGTTTGTCTGTATTTAGATTGTTTGTCTTCTACAGCATCAGACACTGCAGTGCTGCTATATTAAACAATTTCTATAAAGTCCATTGAGTATTATCTCAGTTTTTAAAAGTTCTTTCCATGATAAAGATTGTATATGGATGTGTGTGTCTTTATAATGTGGTTTTTGCACTAAAACCAGCAACCACATTGATAACAGTCTAACTGGATCACAAGTTTGAATGTAAACCTAATATGAAATACAGGCCCAATTACTGTCACATTTGCACCGGATGTATGGAGGGTGCATGCGTATGAGAGAAAGATTGCTAGACTGTTCTACATATTACAGTGATCTTTTTCTACATTAGTGGTCTGAACTTTAAATGTTGCTTCTTAGAAAGAAACACTGCCATTATTAATATCAGAAGCTTAATAAGTTTTAAGTTGTATTTATTTCAAGTGACCAATTCAGAATACTTTTGGAGTATTCTAGTGAGGCCTATCTTGATCTCAGTACTAGGGGTATGCAGGAGTGGGTTGATTTGGGTTTCCCGCTTTGGGTTTATCCGAAATGGGGGGGAAATTTCGGAAATACCTTAATTCCGAAACGGCAAGCTGCTTCGGAATTAAGGTACTTTACTTGCTTTGGTATGCTCCATAAATATTCGGAGCATACTGAAGCAACTCCCCCCCTACTCCCCCACCCCCCTGGGGCAACCCTTCCACCCCCCATCCGCTTACCTTAACTGGCGGGAGGGTCAGCTGTGCTGCGGGCTGCTGCGGCGGCGGCAGCACAAGGCTGCGATGGCCTGGAGCCTCCAGGCTGTCGCAGCAGCCTTGTGCTGCCACCTGAGCCTGCGGGGCGTTGGGGAAGGCCAGAGCTGCCTCCTCTGGCCCTTCCTGCCCCTCAAATGGCCGCTGTGGCAACATACCACTCTGTCAAAACTGCAGGGTTTTTTAAAGGTAACAACACTGTTGTCATTGTCACTGTTGTCACTGATGTAGATGTTAAGAGTGGTGGGGCTCTAATCTGGAGAGCCGAGTGTGATTCCCTACTTCTCCGCTTGTAGCCAGCTGGGTGACCTTGGGTCAGTCACAGCTCTTCCAGAGCTCTCTCAGCCCCACCTGCCTCACAGGATGATTGTTGTGGGAATAATGACATACTTTGTAAACCGCTCTGAGTGGGTGTGAAGTTGTCCTGAAGGGTGGTACATGAATCAAATATTATTTTTGTTGTTGTTGTTATTGGTTGGGGGTATCCCCCAATTAATTTAACATCCCTGATTTTTTCCTGCAGACTTGTATCCTAGCCCTATTTGACCTGTTGTATAGATTGTGTGACCTGCATGTGGGCAGGAGGCTCACCCATGGCTCTTAGATATAAGGATTATGTAACACAAAAGTAGATGATGATTGTATGACTGTAAGTTATATCTTACGTGTTTGAGTTTATAAATTGATTTTTAAAAAATAAAATAAAATAACCAACCTAGCCACGTGCAATTATTTTGCATGTGTTAGCTTAGAATTTAAGCACCTCTTGAGAATTAAGAAAAATCGAAAAGAGTCCAGTAGCACCTTTAAGACTAACCAACTTTACTGTAGCATAAGCTTTTGAGAATCACAGTTTTCTTTGTCAGATGCAGGATCTGAGAATTAAGGAAACCCTCTTTGGCTACTGAATGATGATTATCACTTAACTTGAATAAGGAAACTCGTCTTCAGTAGCTGAGCTTTGAGACTACTATTGTAAAGTTCTTGTTTATTTAAACATAACCTGTTTGCTAGTCTTACAAACCAAGCTTAGCATGACTGTAATTTTTTTTTAAAATAGTGATTTTAGCAGGCACTTCTCAGTGTTGGACAATGCAAAGTAGTTGAAGTTCATGTTGAGTAACAACAATTCTTATATGTAAGAGTTGTCTAACCTTTTACATTTGAGACCCTCCTTCTAAACTTACTCTTTCAACCCCTCCCCCCACATGATGAGGATTAAACAATTTTTCATTTATTTATTGTTTGCTTCATTTGTACCTTGCTTTTCTCTCCAGTGGGAGAACAGAAGGCACTTTCATCACCCAACAGTTTTCTAGCTTACCTCTTCTTCTACCAAACAATGAGCTTCCCCATATGGTCCTATGTCCCTCAGCAGCAGCATTTTGGGAAGATCAGTGGAAGAAGGATAGCAAGGAAAAATTAGGATTTTTTGATGGAGGTGTGGCTTCTATTAATGGAAAATTTAGTCTGGACGTAATCTACAATAATTAATTTCAAAGCAATATGGTGTGGTTAACAATAAAAATATGAATAAAATTTGGTATTTTTCTGAAATCAGTTACTCTAGATTTCCTCCCCTTCCTTCTCCAAAGTTGCTACCAGATGTTTTTCTGTCTCTTGTCATAAGTCTCTCCCCAAACTTTTTAATACATTACCTTCACAGCTTCTTACAGATATGACATACTTTGTATGATGAATGGTCTTCACCATCTTTCAACCCCATACTAGTGGACCGTTTTCTTGATAAATTGCTTTTTCCATCCCTATGAAGTCAGCTTCCAGAGATCATTCCTTCCCAACTTTTCCATCAACTATTCATGTGCATAAACCTTTCCACATGTTCTCTACCTTTCTTGTGCATATTTTGTTATCAGCTTTCAACACACATATCTTATAAATTTATTTTTCCATTCTACATAAGGTTCTAGATCAGTCTAGATTATTCTTCTGTCCCCCCAGACTTTCCCCCCATAGTACTGCTCAACTTACACAATCCAAGTCTTTTGTCACCAGAAATGTGGTTTGGATCCACTGAAGCTTTTTTGCGAGTCTGAGAGAACCATCCATAAAGGCTTCCCTTGTATAAAATATAATTGTACAATTATTAAAAACATATTACTGTCTCCAAGCTGAAAGACCACTGTATTGGGTCCAACCAGCATTCCTGCTAGGGAAAAAGGAAGGAAGAGGGTCCTTTGGACCACCAAAAAAGCTCTCTGGGTTCCATGGAATCATCATATACAAAATATGTGTGGTGGGAGTTGTAGTAAAGACAGGAGTGTAGTGAGATTCAGTGGAAAAGCTCCTTGGATCCACTTCATCATGTGGAAAGGTTTGCAGTAAGATGTGTGCGAATAGCTGCTGCAGTAAGATACATGGTGCCTTGTATGGGACTGGGACATAGGTTTGTCAGAGCAAGATCCTCCGGGTGTGGGATAGCTATTCCAGAGGGCTGGAGAGGGTGTTATCAGATTTCTTCATGGTCCTCTCCACTTTGAGTTTCTAGGTAAGGAAGTGCAGCCCCATACAGTCAGTGCTCGTTCTCCTTTTTGCACAACAGAAGGGACAGTAAACATTACTTACATAAACAGGTACACTAAGGGTTAAAAAAAAGTGGAACACACTGAGATAACATTAGCACAGAGCTTAAAAAATGGAAAGGATAGGGGTGCAAAGGTACCAGCCGTGTATATCATGGCTCTGCAAGCAGCTGAATCATGGTCTCTCAAGTCCATAGATTTAAAAGCAGTGGTATAAAGAATGGAAACTTGGTATCTGAAGCGCTCAAAACTACACATCTGGAGTGCTGAGTGACTCTTTTATGACAGGACATATTGTATATACATCTGTTTTACTACAGATATTCTCTGAAATGGTCTCTGAAATTGTTGGAAATGTTTACTTTCTTGTAGAGCATTATTTTACAAACTGTATAGGAATATGTTGCCCAGGTATGAACCATCAATCTAGCTATTTTTTTGTTTTATTTTAACCACCATGCAAACATTTATGGAAGCACAGAGTTAAAATTGGTTTTCTCATTTCTTGAATGCAAGACCGAGTGTCTGGAATGTAATGAGAAATAAGAACTCTGTCCCACAACACTATGATCCCTACCCCCCCTTTTTTTAGTTTGTGATACAAAAAGCACTTGTGTAAATATATATCATGATAGTGTAATACTTTGAAGTGATTGAGATATGTAGCTGAAATGATGGTCCAGCTATGATTGTTGTCTCAGCTTAAACAAGCAAGTCAATATTTTATGCTCAGCAGAAACTCAATATATTATCCGTATTAAAGGGATACTAAATGTCACCATCCATAGAGCCCACAGCAGCTCTTCAGCTTGCTGACTGGTCATATCACTTGGCCAACGTCCCTTCTTAGAGAGCTGCTACGTTTGTGTCCCTTTGGATCCTCTGAATTCTTTCCATTAGTGGCATGTCTTTTTTTGAGTGCAAGAGACATGTTTTGCTAGAGAGAGACTCTGCTGCTGCAGTTGCTCTTGCTTTTTTTAAAAAAAAATCACAGGTATTTAAAATGTTTGTAGTTTTATTTTATTTTTAACTTTTTATTTTCATTTTCTTAAACAACATTTAAAAACAATAAATACAGCAAGTGTAAGGGATTACTATTCTTTTGGTAGTACATTGTTGGTGATCAATTCCTTTTATAGAAGCTTAACTGGTTTTGTTGGCGTTCCAAGGATTGATTGACATTGCAGTCTGATACTTAGCAATTGCACATTTAGTTTTTGGTAGGTTATAAAGAGTCAAATTAATCTATAGGTCTTTATTCTGGAGTTGAAGAATACAAAAAGCTGTAATGTATAGATTAGTTTATACATTTTAAGATTTTACAACATTTTGAAAGGCTTATAAGCAATATGACTACTACTTATAAATTGGAACACCAGCAATAAGTTTGTCAATACAGTATAGAATGAATTCTATGCTTGTATATAAACCTAAGAAAAAGAGGGGGGGGGGAGAAAAAAAATATTTCCCCCTACCCCTTTCCCACATAAACTATTTAGCATTATTGTTATTGTATTTGTTTCCCCCTCCCCTCTTTCCCCTCATACACAAACTATTAAACTCAAATTAAAAATTAGCTATAAGTGATTTACAAACAAAATGTTAAGTATGCTAGTATGTTTGTAGTTTTAGATGATGCAGTACTGCCCTCTAGTGTTATGTAGAGATCTGTAAAAATGTTAAATGCTTTGTTATGTGTTAACATGTCTACATATTTGTTAACTTCTCTATTCTTGCCAGATGGTTATGTATTGTAAAAAAAGGACATCTATCCTGAGTCCTGTCTCTGGTTTTGGTGCTTTCTAAAAATAAATTTCCTATGCTTTTACCTAATATGTACTATATAAAATAACTCCCTCTGCCTGTGTGTTTCTTTACAAGCATGCCTTTCATATAATGATAGAGGTAAGATGCATTGTTTATTCATAGTTATGGATTTGTGGTTTATACATGCTGAGTGACATTTTGGGCATAATTTTGTACAAGTTTATTAATAAGCATATATGGATCAAAATGCCAAATAACTTGTGTTCAGAATTGTTGATAAATTTCCTTTCTAAACTGCTCTTCAGTTCTGTGTCAGTGATTTGTGTGGCAACAGTTGTAACTTTAGTAGAAGAAACTAATTTCATGCCCAGTACAGTCCACTTAGTACTGATATTTTTTCCCTTTTTAGATTTTCTCCTCTAGTAAATTTCCAGTTGTCTTCAATTTGAGAAAAGCACTAATTTATTCCTGTATTTAATAAATAATCCACCTCAAGCAGATTTCCTGGGAAGGTGGCAGAAGTGTTCTAGAATAAATTAATTAAGGATGAAAATTGTCACTGTTTAAACGTTGTCACTAATTAAACTCCCCCCCCCCCGGCAGACCATCTGAAGCATGGAAGGGGCCCTTTAAACTTCAGCTGGTCTACGGGGGGGGGGGATCCCCCTGTGGGCCAGCTGAAATACAGAAAGGACCCTCGGGAAAGAACCCTTTAAACTTCAACTGACCCACAGGGGGATTCTCCTCCGAGGGCCAGCTGAAGCATGGATAGGGCCCTTGCAAGCGGCAAGGAAAGGACCCTTTAAACTTCAGCTAGCTGGCAGGGGGATCCTCCCCGTCAGCCAGCTGAAACACGGAAAGGGCCCTTTAAACTTCAGCTGGCTGGCAGGAAGGATCCTCCTCCACTGGTCAGCTGGAGCCAGCTGCAGTGTTTGAAAGGGGCCCAAAGCAGTCCAAATCGCTTCGGGATGCTTTGATTTGGCATTTCCAAATCGGGGCCAGCATGCTGGCCCCAATTCAGAGATCCCAAATCTTTACAAATCAGGTCCAATTCAGGTATTTATCCCGAATCGGAAACCCGAATTGCACACCCCTAATAGTAACTCATATGTTTATACCTATGTAGCTGCGAATGGAGAAACTAAAAAAAAAATCATTTAATGGAAAATACATACATTTATTTTTCATTTTGGATATTTATATGCTATCTTCCCCCCCACCCCCAACAGTGTGGTACTGAATTCTAATTTAAAATGTATAATAATCAGAAATTAAAATTATACCAAAACAAAACAAATACCACAAAAGTATCAAATCCATAACCTCCAGAACTATGTAATACCCAATTTGCTGTATCTATTTACAAGTGAATGTAAGTAGTATTTTAAAATGTGACTATAGCTTTCCTACGTGACACTGCTGAAAGACAGATCTTTAAAAACAGAGTTCAGAAACAGAATCCTGTGATTAGTTTTTACACACTGAACTTCTGTAATCTTTGACACTGATGGCTAGTCCTACATAGCTGCAGAAATAGTACTTTAATTTCTTTGTATCAGACTTTAAACATCTGGTGTTCTTTCTTGTTGGAAATTAAATTGAAGACCCACCTAATGTGTGTTCAGTGTACTGGCAAATTTTCAATTAAAATAATTGTTTATATAACATAATTAGATTATTAGGCATTTAATGGAGTAATGTGAGAAAAATGTATTAACCCTATTGATAAAACTTAAAATTCCAGAAGATGCTGTTTGTTACCACATTTATCACCCAAAAATATGCCCCCTAAGTATAAAGCAATGATTTCAGATTTTCTTACAATTACCAAAATGAACTCTGCCAGAAGTTGAAGGAGCATAAAATATTTAAATGTTAAAATGTGGCGGAACAAATGTATGGCAGGTGGCCAGATTATCTAAACCACTTGAATTAGGTAAACTAGAGATTGTCTAAGCCCGGTTTTGCTTGTGGGTAAAAAGTTTTTAGGATTATTGGAATCAGGGGGTATAGTTAAACTTCAGTTAGTCTTTTAACTGGGTAGTTAGAATTAGAAGGTGAATTTTTTTTGTTTGAAACTTTGCAGACTTCTAGTACAATAATGATATTATATTAATCTTAAGAAAGACTTGTTGAATTTGAGTATTATGCTTTTCTTTTTTCTCATTGTTTTCTTAGAAAACACATTGAGATTCTTGATTGCTTAATATTCCAAGTTATTTTATTTGTATGAGATAAATAAAATGTTCAAAAGATTAGCTGTTTTATGTCATGTAAACAGAAGACCCCAGGTTTCTGCTGCAAGCTTATAGTCTAAACTTTTGGCAGTGTGGGAGATGAAAAAAGAAACAGGATAAATATGAAAAGTCTTTTTATGTACCTTGACTTCTTCATCTTAGGCTTCATTTCAGTTGTTCGTGAAGGCAACATGCCTATATTGAAAGGCCATGCCTGTATTCATGTCAAAAGGGCAGTGTTCTCAATGGTCTGTCAGCTATTTCTTTAGTATGTTCTTGGGTGGTTTAAAAATTTATTTTCAGTGTTTGTATTTATTACATTGGCTTTGGTAGTACTGTTTCTTTAGATAATTGAATTTGTGTTTCCCAAGAAGGACATGTTAACACTTCTAAATTGAAGCTGCAAATTAAATTTTAAAGAAAATGGAGTTCAAAAAGGAAGTTTTATGTTTTCTAAGCACAAGTTTTTCAGTAGATGATTATCCCTAACCTAAAGTTGAGTACCAGAATACCAGAGTAGAGTACCAGAATAAATGGGTGATGGAAAAAGAATTTTGTAAACTCCAACCCCCCACCCCACCACAATGCACACATTTTGCCTTGCAGTGCTCAGTTCTGTTCCAGCGTTTTTCTTCTGGTCCAGCTGTCTAGTCAGTATTGGAGCTGGGACAAAGAAAAATTCTTCAAGCATCAGACTAAAGTATGGGAGGGAATGACAGTATCTTCACTCACACACGTCTGCTGCTTTCTTTACACAGGCGTAAGAATCCTCTCTGCTTTTTTTAACCTGCTAGGGCTTGAAAGAGATGGGGGGGGGAATATGAGTGAATGCTTTGTGTTAGGAAACAGCTTGGCTGCTTTTTGATTCTACTACAGTTATTGAGAGAACTTAAAAATGTAATGCTTACTATTCTCTCATCACAGGTTTCTTGTATTTTGTCTGCTTTGGCACTGCCCTTTCTAGAGGAGAACATTTGCCTTTGGCCTTTATCACCTCCAGTCTACTTTGCAGGAGCCTGGCTGTCTGCTCACCTTTCACAGTAGAATGAAAATGCTTTCTTCTCATATATTAGGCAGTGCATCCACAGAGGGATGTGTACAGAAACAGCCCAAGCCTGTCTGTTTCTATCTCCAGTGCCCTCTCTCTAGAGGATACAAGCAAAACATTTACCTGTCTCCACCTGCATGTATGCTGCATATCAGTGATGTGTATGTGGCCTCTGTTTCTATCTTTTCCCAATAAGCAAATTGTTTGACCCCGACATGCAAGCAGGCTCAGAACAGAACAGAATTGGTAATGGATCCAGAACTTGGTTAGCTTCAGGAAAGACTTCCCAAAGCTGCTGAGGTAGCACATTGGCTGACAGAAAGTGCTGCTCATAGAAGAGCCTGTGGAGATTATCCTCTTAGGTGCGAACATCTGCTCACTCTTCTAGATGGAAGCACCTTTGCCATTGATTTCCTAAGTCATTTTCCCTTTCTGTTGGAACTTTGTGAAATTGTGGAAAACAAAGTGCCAGAAAACAACTTATTTGTAGTGATCAGATCACTTACACGAGAGACTTGTTTAGTTTGGTTAGTTGATTTTTGAGCGCAAGTTGCTAGAAATTTGTATGGAGGTTGGAGGACATTTAAAGACATACAAGTTAGGTGGTGCTAAGTATCTTGATTTGTATGGAAGCTTGTGTAATTTTCTATGTTTTGCATCTGTAGGCTGTAATGGTTGGTTTGTTGTGCTTGTGCTAAATATGGATATATCTAACACAGACAAGTGTTAAACTTTGTGAGACATTCCTGATCTATCCAATGTACTGAAATACTAATTCTGATTTTTTTTTAAGTACTAAAATCCTGTTTTGTCATGTTAATGCTGTAATGTTAGAAAGTGACCTTTCATTTTATTTTTCCATCTCAAGTAGTCATTTTAATATGTGGAAAATAGAGAGCTGAATTAGTTTGTCTGTTTGCTTTTAGGACCCTGGTCCACCACCACCATCGCCATTGATTGGCCTGAAGCCACTACAGTTATTAGAGATCAAAGCTAGGGGAAGATTTGGCTGTGTTTGGAAAGCTCAGTTGCTAAACGAACATGTAGCTGTGAAAATATTCCCAATCCAGGTATATAAACAGTATTATAGCACAACGGGATTGCAAAGTTGCTCTGAGTTGCTCAGACTTACTCTGGGTAGGATTGTAATTTTTATGCCCTGCATCACTGTGAAATGCAACTTTACTGAGACATGTTGCTCATGCAGCTGAAAAACATAGGATTTCATATTTTTTCAAACTGCTGTGTGTATAATATTACAACCTAAAATAATTAAAGACAGCAAAAAATACTGGACAGGATTGAATCGTAACTGTTCAGAGAGAAGGAAGGTAATTTTGAGTATTATTTTACTGGATTTTATCTTAAAAGAATGTCTGTAGAAATAGCTGATTGTGTGGCATGTTTACAAGTGCAATACAAAGTTACTAAAAAGTTTAAATGTTTAAGATTTGCGGCAGAAATAAAATATAACTTTGAATAATTGGAGATTAATGAAATATCTGTTCAAATCTGATAGCCAATTCATATAAACTCTTGTGGTATATATAAGTGGTACTTCAGTGTGTTTTGGCTCCATAAAATGCCTGTGGTATCCATTTTATTGATATAGAAGCTCAGATGGCTTTTGAGAATGTGAATAGAGAATTTTTCTTTATTTAAACTATAAACAACATTCCAGCAAAAAAAAAAATGTGAATAAAGAGAAGGGTTTTTTTAAATCATGAGTTATATTTGTATATTGACATACTGATTTTGTTTTTAAGGACAAACAGTCATGGCAAAATGAATATGAAATCTACAGCTTGCCTGGAATGAAGCATGAAAACATACTGCAATTTATCGGTGCTGAGAAGCGAGGCACCAACATTGATGTAGATTTGTGGCTGATTACAGCATTTCATGAAAAGGTATTTGGACTCTTTTGTATGTGTGTATTAAGCAGTGTGATTTCCATAACTGTAATAGTCTCATTCTGAGATCCCAAACAGAATATTTGCTGAAAGGAAACTGGCCTTCTATATAATCTTATGGCACATATGCTACATCAGGTTTCTAAAAGTGTTGACACCTGCATTGAGTATCCATGTAGTTTTTTCTTGCCTCTGCTGGACAATAATGTAGAGTGGGGACAGAGAAGTACATACCGTTAGAATTTAAGAGCACTGGTCGAACAATCTATTGGCTTTAAGACCTAGATGGGAGAAGGAATTTGAGAGCAACATGCTACAAATTTTGGAAGTGAAAGGGAATAGCTTTACATGAGGCTGCCGTTTTCAACAATAGCTACTATTGTTAGTAGCTTCCTCAATTTCAATTTTAAAAATGCAGCACAGCATGAGTTCATGACTTCAATTCTCCTTTCATTTCTGCTTTGCGAACAATATACAAGTAGTTAGAGTGTAAGATTCAGGCTCTGGGAGATCCTCGTTCTGCCCTGGAAGCTGGTTGTATAACCATGGGCCAGTCGCACACTATCAGGCTAACCTACCTCACAGGAAGAAAAGAGCAAGAGTCCAGTAGCACCTATAAGACTTAACAAAATTTGTGGTAGGGTATGAGCTTTTGTGAGCCACAGCTCTCTTCTTCAGATACCTCACAGGATTATTGTGAAGATGAAAGGGAAGCAAGGAGAACACTGTTACTCTACTTAGGGTGTCCATGGGGAGAAAGGCAAAACCAATCCTTTTATTTCCTCAGACTTTTGTGTCCCATGGTCTTGAATGTTCACAGAAATTGGGGAGTGTCTTGTTTGACCTCACTTTTAGGAGCAACTGGTATAAAATTGTTGCATATTCCTATTCTTAAGTCTTTGGACAGCTTGCTCTAAGAGTTTGAGCACTGAGCCACTGAGTTTAATTTTCAGAATGGAAAATAAACATTATATATAAAATTGGATATAAGGTGGGTTCAAGATAAATATCTATGCTGGTCTTTACAAAGCCTATGATAGCTGAAAGCTGTGTGTGTACATTGGAGCAATAATGGCTATTTAAATGTGAGATGCCATTGCCTAGTATTTATAACTATAATACCTGTTTGTAGACTGACAGGGGAAGTGTGTTGAATAACGTTATAGGAAATGTAATTTTTATCATCTCCTTTGTTCAGGGTTCGCTTACGGACTTCCTCAAGGCTAATGTAGTCTCATGGAATGAACTATGTCACATTGCAGAAACTATGGCTAGAGGCTTGGCATACCTTCATGAAGACATCCCTGGTCTAAAAGATGGACATAAACCAGCAATATCACACAGGTATGATATTTAATAAAGCACTTTCTAAATTTTAAAATTACAATAGCCAATTAACATTGTGTAAGAGGAATCTTGGGGATGGTGTGGAAGGCTGCAGCAAGGAGAAATCCACAAATTTCCTTGTCCTCCTTTCATGGGCGTTTCCATCAAATGGAGCATTGGAAGGCAAAAGCCAACTTCCAGTAACTCATTGGATTGAGGAGGACCTTACAGTTTATCACCATTTGAATGTATCCCATTTAGACAGCAATTGCATATAAACTTATTTTTAGATATTTGGGAACCTTTTATAAAAGCTTATGTATAGATTTACCAGTGTTGGATTTTTCGTTTCTTTTTTTGTTTGTTTTGCACAAATAAATAACAAATTTTAAAATATTTTTAAAAAAACAAAATAAAATTGTGCAAGAGGACTCTTGGTGGAGGTGTGGAAGACTGCAGCAAGGAGAAATCCACAAATCTCTCTATCCTCCCCTCTTTTCATGAGATTTTCCACTGACTGGAGCCAGAAGTTGAAGTTTATTAAACATGTCCATGCTGTACTTTATTCGGTAAAGTCTTTTAACATTTCTATTAGTATGAATAATTATTTTTCTTTTTAATTTTTCAAGGGATATCAAAAGCAAGAATGTATTGTTGAAAAATAATCTCACAGCTTGCATTGCTGACTTTGGCCTTGCTTTAAAATTTGAAGCTGGGAAGTCAGCAGGTGACACACATGGTCAGGTACGTAAAAAGATAGGATGGAAGGAATGTGATTCACTTTCTTGACTTTTATACAGTATTTGCTGCCTTACATTGTGGAGCAAGGTTACTTTTTTTCTGGAGATTTTTTCATAAGAAAGCTTTTTTGTCGGACATGGTTATTGGATTTTATATGCAGGACAGGTCTTGTCTACAAGTTATAAACTTTTTATTTTACCATAAGTTATCCTTGGAATTATGAACACTAAAAACTGCAAAGCGCCAGGAAGAGGAGAGAGAAACTGTTCTCAGTTACAGATGTGTAAATTTTTAGTGCTTCCTTCTAAGTTTGCATTCTAACTCTATCGTTTTCCCTTTCCCCCCTGGGTTACATGGACATTTCCAACAGATTACGACTAATCTAAACCAGAGTTCCTTATATAACTTTTATGAGGGCCTTGGCATTGAAGAATGGTTCTAAGTGAGGCCTGTAGCACGTCTCCCTGTCTGGGCTAGTCTGTCTTTGCCAACAGCTCTGTGTCCTCAGCTGCTCCCTTATGTTATTCTTGTCTTGGCCATTTCACAGAAAAATGCAGAGACTTACTGAAATTGTTGGTTTCTAAAGATTGTACGTGCTTTATTAATAACAATATTAATATGTGCTAACCTGAAGATAATTTTTGATTTTTAAAGCAACAGGATCAGTTGCTGTTTGGGTAAGAACAGCATACAACCCCAAAGTATTTGCAGACATTTAGTAGAGACATTGCAGAGACCTTTCTGTAGAAAGCATCACTCACACATGCTCTGTGTGTTGTTTCAGTGTAAATTAATAGTAACAGTATTTTGGTTAAAAAATTTAAAGGTTGGCACCCGAAGATATATGGCTCCAGAAGTGTTAGAAGGTGCTATCAACTTCCAACGGGATGCATTTTTGAGAATAGACATGTATGCCATGGGACTAGTACTGTGGGAACTAGCTTCACGGTGTACTGCTTCAGATGGTAAGTAATGTACAATTCTTTCATATTTGGGGGAAATCCACAAAACCTGTTATAAAGGAGATTCTGGTTTTTAAATGCTGTGATTTTAGAGGATTGAATATGCTTCCATAAATGTTGTCATTAACCATTACTGCAAGTATTTTAAGATTGTAATGCTGATATGCATCTGGATGCAGAAATCAAATCTATTCAGAAGCTATAGCTTATAAACAAACTATTTTAACTGAACCCTTTATACCTCTCCTAACCATATACTCCAGTTTTCCAAGATAATTTACAATTCAGAATTCAAAAGTGCAGAACTTGAGTTTACAGATACTTCACAATGTGTAGAAGATGCTTTGGATGATATTTATTCCTTTTCTATGTCACATTTCCACCTGGAAGCACTTGGAGGAGGAGGTGCTTTTTTGGTGAATGTTGATTAACAGAAGCTTGAGTGAAGCAGGTAGATAATGAAGTGAGGAAGACATGGGCTTGGCCATTATACCTAATGTCATTGGGCAAGCATTGAGAAGTTGCTAATTTTTAGCCTACTCAGCCTCACTGGGATAATAGGCTGAGATGAGAATCTCTTATATGCTGCCTGAGATGCATAACTGAAGAACTGGTTATAAATATATTTATCTAACACTTTATTATTTAAAATACAGGACCTGTGGATGAGTATATGCTGCCTTTTGAAGAAGAGGTGGGCCAGCATCCCTCCCTTGAAGATATGCAGGAAGTTGTAGTACATAAAAAGAAGAGGCCTGTTTTGAGAGAGTGTTGGCAGAAACATGCTGTAAGTAATATGATTGAGCTTGCAAAATAACACTGAAGCTTCTGTTTGAAACCTAAAACAAAACAAAACCTTCAGTACACAATAAGTTCCAGAATTTGCATTTCATTTAAATTGTCTTCAGACATTCAGCTGTATAACTCATTGCAGTTACTATCAGTTAATGTGTCTGTCCTCTTGTTTGCAAGATATTTGGAAAGTATCCTGGCAATATTAAAGTAATGAATGGGATTTACTCATAACTGACTAAATTGATTTCATCAGAAATAAATTGTGACTACATTTTGTTATATTGCGCACTGTGACTTGAGAGAGCTGGTGTTGCAGGAGAGAGTAGCTTGGATTTCAGTCTTTATTATGCTCTCCAGTATTAGAATATGGTTATAAGAATGAAATAGAATTGCCCAAAGAATTATGTGGTATTTAATTGGGACTTTCCTTCGGGGGGAGGTCACCTTTTTACATATAAAGCCTATGCAAACTTCTCATACACTTTACTTTGTAAATGGGGGAACCCAGAGCAGGGTCTCTTCAGTTGTTGACCTTGGAGGACAAGGAGGATTGCACAATATGAGACACTTTTTAAATATGTAGGAATTTATAAGTTGTAGCTATGGCTTTGAAATTAATTCATAATAAATACTGTTTAGCAAAAATATACATATGCTGTTTGCTGGCTGCTGTAACTAAAAATAGGCTGAAAAATTCTGCACCCATTTCATTTTTCAGTTTCCTTACATAGAGTTTTACAATAACCCAAGTGGGAAGATAGTATGTGTTGCTTTCAGATGTATTTTAAAATAGAATTTTAGTAGTTTTCTAAGAGTTGGAACCAGAGATTCACTTCTGCTAAATCATTCTTTTGCTGGACAGCTTTTTAGATCTCATCTGTTGTATTCAAATTAAATGCAGCGGCCTGATACATCAGTATTCTTTTTCTTAGGGAATGGCAATGCTTTGTGAAACTATAGAAGAGTGTTGGGATCATGATGCAGAAGCCCGATTATCAGCTGGTTGTGTAGAGGAACGGATTATTCAGATGCAAAGACTAACAAACATTATAACAACAGAGGACATTGTGACTGTGGTCACTATGGTGACAAATGTGGACTTTCCTCCCAAAGAATCCAGTCTATGATAGTTACAGCGGTCACACATCATGACCAACGAGACACTCTGAACTGCTTATGGAGCTGCTAAGCTAACGGGCCTGTTTCTGGTCAGCATAATTTTCTGCGTGAAATTTGGAATGGTAAGTCTGCCTTCGAAGTGTTGGTAGGAAGACACTTCCTTGCCCTACTCCAGACATGGATCCAGGAGGCTTACTGCATTCCCTACATATGAAGGACACAAGACTGAGAAGTGGCAGAATGATGTCAATGAACATTCGAAGAACGTGGACCTATCCTGGCAAGTCAGGCATTTTAAAAGCTGACATTGTATTTCTTTATATGTCAGAAAAGACTAATTCCTTAAAATGAACTACTGCTATTTTTTTTTAAATCAAACATTTCATTTCAGATTTAAGAAAAAGGGTAACTTGTTTTTATTGCATTTGCTGTTGTGTTTATATAATGACTATTGTAATGCCAATATGACACAGCTTGTGAATGTTTAGTGTGCTGCTGTTCTATGTAATCAAAGTGGGATCTAGTAAAAAGGCTTCCAAGCATTACTTTAACCTCCCTCAACAAGGTATACCTCAGTTCCACCTCTGCTAAATTGTGAAATTGACAACACTAACAACACTGAAATAATAAATTGATCCTCATTTTGTAAATGATGTATTACAGATTCATGGTGTTTTAAAAAATTGGTAAGCTGTGCTTCATGCCAACAGTCAGTGGCCATTCCTAAAACAGTGTGTTAGCCTTCCTTGATCTAGCTTGCGTATACAAAAGTATTGTGTTTGAAATGGCAAACTCCCCATTTTTAGTTTAAAGCATTATTTTACCTCCAGTTTCCAAAATATTGTATATGTTTATTTTACTAAATATTATTTAGGTTTGCTGTGTCAAGACGGTTATTTGAAATTTTAAGCATGACTTTTTTTTAATTTCATGTGAGCTATGGCACTGGAAAGCTCTTCTAATTCTTTTTAAATAAGCTTTTTCCAATTTATGTATGTAAATATTCTGCCTATTTTCTGTCTCACTAAACAGAATACAGTAACTACTGTGTCACTGTTTCAGGATCACCTCAGGAATCTTCATTACCCAGAACTCCTCACTCTTTACGTTGCCTTCGCAGCTTCACAACACTTGATTTTGGTGCCGACTTGTCAGAGTAATATTTGATGTTTGTGATGCATAGGTTCATCCTGTGGTCACAGAGAACATACCCCACCTTTCTTTTTTAAAAAAAATGCTTACCATCAAATATGCAATGACTTCTGTAGAAATGTTGATGTAGCACAGTCTAGCAAAAAAGCCCTACAACGTTAATTCCTAATTCCTGTGTTTAAGACTTACAGGCATTTAAGATGTTGAACCTTACCATACCAACTGAAGCAAAATGGGCAGTAAGTGGACAGGTGCCAAAGTACTTTTCAAAGTAATAATACACTACAGTTATTTGATCAGTTATGTTTATACAGGCCAAAGTTAGTTAACTTTCTAAAATTATAAAACTTACCAACTGAACGGTAGCCAGTATTCTGAGATTCTGGTCAGGTCATTTTTTAAAAAAACCACGCATTAGATTTATAAGGAATTTTTTAAAAGTCACAATCAGGAGCTCACTGTGAATGTTCTCTTCTAATCAGTTATTTATTAAACCAGTGTTTTTAAAAAATGTACTGGATCTCTGGGATCAAAGAGGAATTATTTATAAACAAGAGTTTGGTCGTTGGTTCTCTACAGCAAGGAGGAGAAGGGGTTAACAGCAGAGTTGTTTATAGGCAACTGGCACACCATCCAGAGTTTACTGTTTTTGTCTCATGGTTTTATGGTAGTCATAAGAAACCCGTGCCGTAACTGGGAAACATACTATTGAGCAAAACTTGCTCACTTTGTTGACAATGTGTGCAGGGGACTATTTCTTATATTGTGTTTGAATTGCATATTTACTTGTTTTAATTTTTGGATTCAGTATGTCAACCCCAACTAAAGATGTCATGACTGAAAAGAGCTGAACTTTTTAATGGTTGATTGTTGATTTAATATATTTCTCCTTAGATGGGAGGATCTGTACTAGGAAAATACAGGAACAACATAATTGGTTAGCCAAAAACATGTAAATACAAAAACAGTGTTTTATTTGAAAATATAAATGCAGTTTTGTGTCTGTTGGAAATCCATTCCAAATTTTCATAAAGCAACTTTACAGCAAATATGAACCCCTGAGCCAAGTGGAAACTGTTACATATTTTTGTGAACATAATTGTTTGCAGGTGATATGGGGGAAATCAAAACTGACAATCAAACTGGGTAATGCATCTTTTCATACTTATCAGATGCTTCTGAAAGTTCCCAGATTGGTATGTTGAACTACCGAGTTCAAATTTTTAAAGAGAATACCACCACGTTACTCAGAAATGGAACATGGAAAACTTTTTTATACAGATTTGGTGAAACTGCTAAAATTCACTAAACTGTGTTAATCCATATTTAAAACACTGTCTTGCAGGGAATCCCAACACCTTTTTGATTCCAACTTTACAGTGCAGTAAATGTAGAGGTGGCAAATTTTATATGCTTGAGCCAAGACCCATAAATAAAAGCCAACATTTAATGTCTGAGCTAGGAAAGATGCTCTGCTTTTTGGCAGATGTTGTGACCATTGTTGCTTTTACGTGTTTGAATCATACAGCTTGTGTGGATATGGCCAGCTCTGGTGGTTTACCTTGTATTTTTGACTTGTGATGAAAAGCTAGGCCCCTGGCTCAAGCTTTCAGTTGTCTTTGGCTTGCCTGTGTCTACTTAGTTGGCTGCCATATAATTGCCACAGGATTTAACAGATTAGCCAATTTTTGTGGTCAATTCAAAGTTTAAACCCTGCAATACCTTTTCAGTTTGTGTTACATGCTAAGAATTTTATATCACATGATGCATGACGACTCTTTGTACAGTTGCTACTAAATATTAACTTAGCATTTTGGAACAGATCGTGCCTCGTAATTGTTGGCGTTCTTGAGCTAGCGCTCTCATTCATGGTGGTATTCTGAAAATGAGTCTGGATTGAAATACACAACTTTGTACCTTCTTTGATAGCAAAATCCATGTGGAGTATCTCTTGCATTACTAAAGTGTAATCAGATGTAGTAGTAATAAATATTTGTTCATACTACAGTTCTACACAGAATAAATTGCTGATTGTAGTTTAACGAAGTGAGGTGACTGGTTGGTTGACCTTTTTTCCAGTTTTCTCTTTTTAACCTTTTTAATGCATTTTTATTAGGAATATTTGGTATACGGTGCAGAAAGCTATGTATAGGCTTATGGGCAAAATGATAAAAACAGTATCCTTGTTGGAACACCATTTACCTCAAGATACTCAACCAGCAGTACTACTTTTTTTTTTTAATGCACACTCAGTCCATACAAGATCTGTTACCTCTCAAGATATCGGTAAGCAATTGTTTTAGCTTTACTCTGTACTTGTCAGTGTTCTGGGCACAGGTTGTTGTACTACTGTCAACTTGCACTTGCTGTTTTAGCAAGTATATAAAAACAAACACACCCCATCCTGGATAAAAGTGATTGTTAAATATTGTATAAAATGTATGCTCTCTCCCTATTCCCACAGAAAGATGAATAAAAAAAATTAAGTGACTACTATGACTTGCATTTTCTTTTCTAAGTTTTATTATGCCTAAGTTACTTATTTTACTCATGTACTCCATTTATACCCCACTGTTACAACCCCTTCTTTCTCTTGGGTAGATTGCTGCCACCAGGAATATTATATTCCAAAGCATTTTATTTAAATTTTATTTTTTAAGAAGTGTATCAGTTTCGTAAGAGTAGTTCTCAGTTCTTACAGTTACTTCACTTAAACTCATTCACACGGATCTCTTCTAAGGCTTCACACACAGTTTGCCTGCTTTTCCCTGACTGAATGTTCTTTCACAAACATACTCAGATCAGGTTTCCACGTAGGTTATATTTCTCTCAGTAATACTTATATGGCAGCACACAGCTAGCCTCTCTTTCCCTGACTGAATGTTCTTTCCACTCTAGGTCATCAACCAATGATATCACTCACTCTTCACCTATATCACACCAAGCATTTAAAGACACATGCACCCATTTACTTAAAATCATTACACCCACCTTTCTCTCAAACAGGGACACAAACCGGCTTACCTAGTCCTCTCCTCCATTTTATCCTCAGCCAACCCTGTGAGGTAGAATGTTAGATAGTGGGTGTGTGACTGGTCCAAGATCGTTCAGCAACTTTCCATGGCAGTGTGGGCGTTCAAACCCTGCTGTCCCAGATCCTAGTCCACTACTCTTAAGCCTGCTGCCTCTCTATGTTATGCATATCATGTTCATAAAACATTGATTTTGATGAGATTTTGCTTTTAAAAAGTTATAAAAATGAGTGACTCCAGTTCCATCTGAGCAGTTTCCACATACCCAAACAGGTTCTCAATCATACTGCACACAATCAGTTTGTCTTTCGGGGGTGGGGGGCACTATTTTAAAATCAAAATAAATTTACATTTCAAGAAAGTAGTTGAATGAATATATAGTATTAAGAGTTTTAGATATTTCCATGAGCACAGGTGATAGTCAATTCCAGCTCCTTGTGTAAACCAGTAGTCATGTAGTGTAGCTGTTACTAGAGTCTAAGCTCATTAATTTCAGAGGGCTTTGACTAAAGTAACTCTACACAGAATTGTTGTTAGGTTTAAAGCTTGAACCTTTAGCAAATAGTTTCAGATGCCCCAACACCTCATATTGTGTCTTTTCCTGTTCAGCCAATTCCAGTGTAGCACTTAGACCAACACTATCTGTCAAATCAAGAAATCCTGTCTCTAAATAAAGAAAACAGGAAAGGGCTTACTTGTTCTTGAAGCCTACTGGAAGGTGGGTCGTCACGTGAGATGTTTCAGCAATAACTGAAGGAACTTTTCTGGTGGCTAGTGCTTCATACTCTAGGGCAGCTAATAATAAATAATGAAACTCTCTCCGTAGGTGTGGGGATGCAAATTAAAATCAAAGCAGTGGTATACCTCCCCTTAACCTCACCATCTAGTTTAATTTCTAATATCAGAATCCAGCTCTGGCTGTGGACACTTTAAGGTTTAGCTCTAACAGTGCTGTACTCTTAGATGCATGACAGGCAATTAGGGAAAGACCTGAAGAAAGTATCTGCTGCTGTTCCACACTTTGGGTAAAGCACTAGTTATATAAAGAGAAGGACACACAGGTACTCCAAAGGAACAAACATTAGGACAAACTAAAGAGAACAGGACACATATATAGTTAAAAGATATGTACAAGCCCTTTTTCTAAGCGAAACTGAATGAAATTGAGTAAGCCCAAATCTGAATATTGTAGCTTTGAGACTGGCATTTATTTACTTTTTTGAAAAACTTTGTTAAAAAATACAGATACCACACTTGTTTTAACATAACACATCCCATAGCTGAAGTAATTGCTTTTCATTGGTAGAGCTGATGTGCAGCCCTCTCAGTTTAGTGAAGATGTAGCCCATTGTTTGACATCGGTTGGGCAGTTTGGGTAGACCTGCACAGCATCCATTATCTGGCTATTATCCAAAAGCAGTTTCATGAGCAAGTATTCTTTCTGTGCACATGTCGAAATCCCTTCCACAGGCTTTATTAACTCAAGCTGCTGCAAATGTTCAAAAGCCTAGAACCAAAAAAATCCAAATAAATACAAATAATTTTTCATTCACTTAGTTAAAAAATAGAAACCAACGTACACGGAATGTACGAGTTATATAAATACTTCAGACACAAGATACATCTAGACATAGTCTTTACTGTGTGACAGCAAGCTAGTTTTATTCTTATTAGCAAATCCATTCTGAACTTTTACATTTCGGGTAAGAAACTATGCATATTCACTTACTATACACCAGAGGGCAGTATAGTACCACTCAATGATTATAGACATAGGCATTAGTGCAAACCCCCTCTTGGTGATCCAAGACACAACCCAAAATTTTGGCATCAAGTTTAGAGGAATGGAAATGATAAGAATACTTTAAATATTTGAAAATACTCAGCTTTTGTGACAATAAAACAACATTCTATCAACTACCAAGTAACCAGCAAGTCAGAAATACCTTCATAACTACAGGTTTCTCAAAGCTGTAGACAGTATGTGCCTTCCTCTGAACAAACTTCTGATACTCTGTATTAACAATAACAAACATATTACGGTTTTGGGAGAAATAAGCCACCAGTTTTATACATAACCCATGAAGCCATGATAGCACCTCACCATTATAAACCATCTGGAAGTTGAAAGGCTCTCCATCATAAATATCATTTAAGTGTTTCATAGCTATTATGAGGCAGAACTCCAACACAGACAGACCTGTAAAAGAAAGATACTAAGTTTCATTTCATAGTAATGCAGCATTCATGATAGGGAGTTTAATCCAAATGGGCTGTTCAGCATTTACTTTACTGGAATGGTACTCCTGGTGGGTGAAGGGGTAAAATTTTTGCAGATTCTCTACTCCCCCCCCCTTCCACTTTGCCCCCTAATTCTGCTTGAGAGGTTGCCCTGGCCCCTGGAAACACCGTTTCTGGACATTCAGTTGTCTTGCAGCTGGAGAGGGAAATTATGTGCACTTCCAAGTACTTCGGATCCCTTGTAATTGTGGTAGAACTCCACCCCATCACTGCACAATACATCAGCACCAGGATATAGATATTTGTTCTGTCACAATCAAACAGTAGTGCAAGACCACTTATGCTGAACCTGCTTCATTCTGCACTGGGGATTTAGGCATCAGCTATGAAAGGGTAACTCAACAGCAAGTTTTCTTAAGTATCAAATCTGTAACGGAAGAGTAACTATTTGCCAGAAGTGTTTTTGGCCTATGCATGACAGGGGTTCAGGATTATTCATCCCGCGCCAACATGGAATCAAATAGCACTAAGGCTACAAATAAACTACCTTCTTACCATGTACAATGTTTGCTTTTGAGTCCACTCTACACAGTTTACTTGCTTCAAGAATGTCTGATGTACTTATGTATGGATGTGATGAAGTT
This sequence comes from Eublepharis macularius, assembly GCF_028583425.1. Classification (NCBI taxonomy): domain Eukaryota; kingdom Metazoa; phylum Chordata; class Lepidosauria; order Squamata; family Eublepharidae; genus Eublepharis; species Eublepharis macularius. The sequence continues at coordinate 184,026,665 of NC_072791.1, forward strand.
ACACTACTTAAAGCAAGCATCTAAAGGAAAAAGAAATAACACTATGTTTAGCTTCTGAGACTGTGTTAGCCAAATGCATCCCCATATTGATTTCCACTAGAAAATGTGCATTTTAGTCCTAACTGACCATGTTTTATACTGGTTGCAATGATAATTTTAAAGTCTTGATAGTTTGCATCTATTAAAAGGAACATGAATTGGATTAATTTTCCTCTTCACATTGTTTTAGAAATGGTTCATGTAACATTTATCCAAGTTGAATATCTTACACTGATGCAGTCCATAGTGAATGGCGGTATTATGAAGATGGTAGCCAAGAATATTATGAATAAGAGGAAGACATGCAAAGGACTTGCATGGGACATCTCACTTACTCCTCTCCTATTTCTTCTTCCCCTTTCCTGAAAGTGTTCAATAGCCCCTGCCCTTCTCACCCACCAAACAATCTACCTTACATCTTCCCCCCATCTTCTGCTGTGTTTTACTTTACTTATATCCTTCTTTCTCCACAATGGGGACCCAATGGAGTTTTCATCATTCTCCTGTATTTTATCCTCACAAGAACCCTATGAAGTAGGTTACAACTAAGCAGGGCTTTTTTTCTGGGAAAAGAGGTGGTGGAACTCAGTGGGTTGCCAGCACAGGGGGCAACTCTTTGCAGGAGGTGGTGCCCCTGGTACCACATGTGCGCGCACAAAGTGCACACATGCTCCCAGGGCCAATGACGTCACTTTGGGTCTGCTGGAACAAGGGAGTTTTTAAAAGTTTAAATCACCCTCAGCGAAAATGGTCACATAGCTGGTGGCCCCGCCACCTGATCTCCAGACAGAGGGGAGTTTAGATTGCCCTCCACGCCACTCCAGCCATGTGACCATTTTCAAGAGGTTCCGGAACTCCGTTCCACTGCGTTCTAGCTGAAAAAAAGCCCTGCAACTGAGTGTGTTTGACTGGCATAGAGGTCACCCAGTGAACTTGCACAGCAGAGTGGGGATATGAACCTCAGATCCTCATCTAATCCCCTCTCTGCTTTAGCTTGACACTGTAAACACTACACCACATTGTTTCATGGAGTGGCTGATATTCAACAGTAGTGAGCAACTGGGCCTGGGTCAGTCATGTAAGTTGCATAGTAGCAAGTAACCCAGTGGTTGCTGCCTTGCACCAATGAACCCTCCCTCAAAAGGCCGAAACAGCCCAAGAAAGGGCCCTGTCCCCTTTCCTAGCATTTTACTGACAGAAGCCAAGGCTTGAAAGCTGGAAATACTGCTGTAGTTGCCTAGCAATGGCCATGGAGGACATTGTTTCTTAAAGCTAAAGACTCCTTTTATCATTTCAGGAGGGTTTAACCCCCAATATGTGTTTTCAAAAATATCTGCAGAAAATGTGTGCAAAAATATTTAAAACAAACATTTTAATATACAAGTATGACATGTTCACCATTTCCATCTAGAGATGTTTAACACTGCAAGGGAAAACTGTTTCCCTATTTCCACCACTTTTAAAATTTGTTCTACATGATGGAATATAACATTTTCAAGATCTGGTGCAATGTTGACAACGATGGTGAAGTGTCATTACAAAGGCAACAAGGAGATTTATCCTGCCTAAGAAAAGGCTGTGATCTTTACAACATGAAATTGCAGTTCAGTTTAAGTCTCTTCCATTGGACAGTTAAAATGTTTGTCTTTTGACTCAAATACTAGACAAAGCTATTTATTTAGTTTTTCAGGGATGTAAGAGGTTGCGAAACAAAGAACTAAAAATCACTTCCGCAAACTTGCTCCCTTTGCTTTGATCAAAGTACATGTAAAGAGTTTGATTTTACTGTCACGATTAAAAAATAAATTAGCTGATTTTCTTGCCCCACTCCACAAAAAACTCTGGATCTGAAAAGATGAAATATACAAAAGGCAATGAAGCTCACTGGGTTGACCTTGGGTCACTGTGAGGATAAAATAGGGAAAGGAGAACTATGTTTGATTCTTTGAGCACACTCTACTGGATAATTGAAAGGTTATTAAAGATGGATGATAAAAGATGCAAGACAGAGGTCCCTTACAACAAAGATGTAAGTACATCGACACTTACTGTAGTTGTTACATGCTGCAGCCACTACAGAAATGAAATTAATCATTTTTAAAACAGCTTACCAGCAGCATGTAGAGAGATCGCAGATCTTTGCTATAATGGAATTGATCTTGCAGTACATCTTGCATGATTTTGTCTTCAAAAAGATGCTAGAATAAATTTTTAAAAATAATGATTTGCAGAAGAGTCTACATAAATTAGTCTTTATAGTCAGTAAGGTATTTTTCCACCCTAAGTTGTTGCACTTACAAAGGAAACATACGATATTTGGTGCAAGATCAGAAAGATGCTTCCCATCTTTTGGATGTTTTTGAAAAGCAAACAAAACCCTTTTAAGGTATGCAGAAAGAGTAAGCTACTAGAAAAGCTATTTTCTGCTATACTTTAAAGAGACTTCATGCAGAATATCATGTTATAGGACACTGTCACTATATACTTGCATAACCCAGGTAGGACTATTTTTAGAAATTTTAATACCTGCTTGAAAAGGTTTTTATATAAGCTTACAAATGGATCAATCAACTGTAGATGGGAAGGCAGTGACCACAGTAATGACAACCACCAGGGCCTATGAACTGACCAGGACCGAAGATATTACCAAGTTATACTTGATATGCGGCCTATCTTACATCTTTTTACTTAGAAAAAGAATTTATTATTTTAAAATATAATTACTACCTTGGAAACAAAAATGTCTGTTCTCTTTATTTTTAGGTCATATCATCTTGGTTATCTGAAGCATGTTCAGCAAGACATTTCAATTGTTTGGTTACTGATACCTTTATTTCAATTACCTGCACATTCTTATTCCATTTTTGAGCAAAGTTTTTTTCGGCAAATTCTGGAGGCAAGGATAGCTGTTCTTTACAAAAGTTAACGTATTTTTTAAAATCAAAAGAATTCATTAAATATATCTGTCGGTGGGAAAATCTTGACTTCACTCTCTTCTCCATGAGTTCTAGAATATCCTATAAAAAACAACAAAAAGCCTTCAATATTACCATTCAACCCAATTTTACAATTATACAAGACACCTGAAATTTCAAATAAACTCCTTGAAAAATGGATTCAAGCTTTCTGTAGTGCTGCTCAAATGTCAAAATACAACTCTCACTTCAACATATAGGATCTAATATGTAATCATAATTATATTTCACAATTATCCAAATACAAAAATTACATACCTATCAAAACAACCTGCCTAATATTTTCCTCTGGTTTCACTTTGTTCCGACACTTAATAATGGCCAAGTTTTATTAAATTCCTGAAAATAATAATTCTTTTGCCATAAATATTAAATCTTAATCTCATCCATAATAATTATAAACCATCCTTTATGGAGCTAGACGGCACCTTTTAGGGGGTTATTTTGTTTCTAATATTGAATCAGTAACTATCTGACTGCTGTTAGTAAATTCCTGATTAGGTATTTATTTTTTTACAGTGTACTCATACAGAACGAGAAAAGGGAGAACTCAAACAGAACAGAATTAGATGTCTTTAACAGCATGATTCCGCAAAGCTGTTTTACTTTCAGTACAAGCAGAGGTTTCAGAATTTTGACTAAAGCACCATCTAACGCCCATTTAAAATCTCTAAAACCACCTTAGCCGCCCACCATAGAAGAACAGATTATCTGAAGTCAGTTCAAGAAAAGTGTCTTGAGAAATCATTATGTGAACTATATGTTCCAAGGGTTCTGTACATTAAGAAAAAACTAAACCCATCTTACCAGTCTACAAGTCAGACCAATAACAGCTATAGGTGTCTGTGCAGATTGGGATATATCAAAGAGGTTATACAGTAAAGTCTGGTTCTTATGATGTACAAAGAGATCAAATTCCTCCAGAATGAACAGCACTGGACAACTGTGAGCACGGTCACCTAAAACAGTAAAGTTTAAACCAAATACATTAGTATTAAAGGGCATACATTACCAAAACCTCAATATAGGTGTCTTTGAGAAACTGAAGGAAATGTATGGTAACGCACAATTCAATAAACAAAAGCTACAATTCATTAGAAAAGGAAGTAGTCTTATACGATCCTTTTCATCTCTACCACAGGATCACAAAACAGTTTCAAAAAACAAAGTCGGTAACTAATGCCATTGCATTGATTTAAATTTACCTTTACAATTAATCAGCTAAATGACTGGTCTCCCAGTTAGACTAGTGTAAAGTATGAAGCTTATTTTTAAAAATCAAACACATCAGTGATCAAATTTTGAAAAAATCCTAGCAACATTTCCCAATTTTGTAGCATCTCATTTTCACTTGTTTCGTATCACTGAGTAGAATAAGGATGACTTGGATGACACCAGTTCCCTGCTGTAAAATCCTAACAGGAAACTAAGACGACTTTGCAGAGTCAATATTAGTCTTCCATTTACATCCTAGCCTTTCCCACCAGGCTCAGCCACTTGAGGTGCAAGTCCATTTTTCTCTTCACTTCAATGGCCTCTACAATTTACAATACAGTAATACTATATTAAATCACACATTCTTTGTCATTTGCTACATTTTTACCTCTCTTTAATGCTTCAAGAAGAAATGCAAGATTTTCTGCAAAACTACCCTATAAAAATAAAAAATTGAATGATTAGCTTTTTTACATTAAGATCAAACGATGAAAAAAATGCTAAGTCAACTACCATTTAAAACAGGTATTTCTTAGAATTAAATATTTTGTTATATTGTGTTTGTTTTGGATAATGCAAAATACTAACTTCTGCCACAAGAATATTTTAACCTTTGAATTAAAAGTGTGAATTAAGAGAAATATTTGAACAAGGAAAAACAAGGAATAAGGAAAAACTGGAGGGTTTTTTTGCCATCTAGCATTTTCTATGCCTCTAAAACAAGAGAGTCATTAATGTACTTCACAGCTTTCTAGGACCCATCTTGACAGGCAACACACTAGTACACAGGTCAGCACTACTCTCTTTTAATTTAAGAGCTAACATGTTAAAATTCAGAAGAAATAATCAGAAAGACCGTATAAGAAATCCCATTTACATAACTGAAAATGTACATCACTGATAGTTGGCATGTTGTGTAATAATTCAAAAAGTTTCTGCAGCTCATATTTGGTCACTGTGAGGTCTCATAATAGGTAATAAACATATATACATTAACTTAAAAGATTTCATGTTCTTTTTCCTTTGTTCCTTACTGAGTTATATGTTGCAGACCCCTTGGCTCAGAGGATCTGTGAAAAAGCAGGCTGACTTCCATTTGAAAGAAGCTTACTAACTGGTGTTACACTGGGCTGGAAAAAAAATACACACCAGGGTATGGCAAAATCTGCAACTTCATAGTGTGACATAGAGTAACTAAAATCTGGTAAAGCCAGTTGTCCTCCATTCAGAGAACGATGGTGGCTTCACACATTTCAGCCAAACAAAGATGACGCGCTCTTGTAGGAACTTGAACGCTTGACTTCACCCACAAGATACAAGAGCATTAAGTGAAATTCCAACCTGGCTACTGGAGACATGCGTTAAGTTTCCCTATCACATGTTCTCTAAAGAAAAGAAAGCAGATGTGTGACTCATTCGTACCTCCCTTATATTTTCCAAGTAACACATAAAGCAGCTCTCAACTGTACTCTATTTCAGTGATTCATGTGCTTTGTGGGACTACATCTGACATTCTAATTAGAGGTGGCTGAAGACATTGACTTTTACGCTAAGGAAGCAGTCTTTCAGTTCAAAGGACTGTTTTGACATGCGCTGTAACTTTTGACTTTAACATCAGTAGTTTCCTTGTTTCCTCTGCTGAAAGTTTGTAGCCAAATAAGACAAGATAATTTCTTCTAGGATTTATTTTCCATTATTTATTCCCATAAAATAATAATAATTCAAGAAGTGTTCAGAATAACTATGTTAAACCAAGGCCATTGCACATTTTCATTTATTTTAATTTATCCTACCTCTCAACTGTAGCTTTCTTGGCTAAACTAACTATTTCCATCTACTGTAAGAGTTTTATTCATTTTGAAAGTCTACTACATGGTTTCCTAATGTAGTATTCACTGGTACTTCACTGAGCGTGTGCTGAGCTTTTCAGAAAATCAGCGGGGCCATTGTAAGGCCAGACTTGTTACTGTCTGTCCTCATTCAAATAAAAGCATTTTCCATACCATGGGAAGATCGGGCAAACTGGTAAACACCTGGGCTCCATTTCCCCTTCAGAAGTGCATTCTTTTTTCCCCACCTTCTCTTTTGGCTCCTTCTGCCCTCTCCGTTTTTATTCTCTAGTACTTTTGTCCTTCCCTTCTCCCCCCTCAAGCTTTCCCTCCTTTCTTTTTACTTCCCCTTCTCCCGCCCGCCTCTCCTTATGATTCCCTTCATTTCTTTGAGATTCTTTTGCAAAATGAGGAGGGATGTACTGGGTTTGCCTCCCCCTCCAGCAGCAGCCATTTGGGGTTTGGCTCCACTGTCTGTGGCAGCCATCTTCAGGCAGCACTCACTGACCTCTCTCAAAATCCCAAAGGTGCCTGCAGACCCAAAAAGGTTAGGGACTCCAGTCTATTGCAACAACAGCCCATTAATTTTTTTAAAAGATCTAAACTTTTTTACTTACAAAAACTTTGTCTCCAACTACATTTTCCAGATCTAGCTGTCTTGTAATCTCCTTGAGGGCAATTTTATCATTGGTCTGTAACAGTCCTACAGGACAACAGTAGATATATAACCTTTATGTTGCTTATCCTCTATGTAAATTTTAATGGTAGAAATCTTCTCACAAAGCAAAAGTGGTAGACAAAGACAGCATTCAGTTGATGCAATAACAACAACAACGTATCACCCACTCAGAGCAGTTTACAAAGCATGTTATTATCATCCCCACAACAATCACCTTGTGAGGTGGGTGGGGATGAGAGAGCTTCAAGAAGCTATGACTGACCCAAGGCCACCTAGATGGCTTCAAGTGGAGGAGAGAAGAAATCAAATCCAGTTCTCCAGATTAGAGTCCTTCTACTCGTAACCACTACACCAAACTGACAAACACACCATAGTTTTTCCCTATGTGAATGATCACAGGGAACCACAAACAAGGTGGCTTGCACCTCCCAGCTTCCACCAGCTAATTTAACACTCCTGCTTTTGCTGCAGACTGCAGTTTGTTTTTACACCAAATCACCAAATGCAGTCTGTGATGTTCCCTAAAAATCAGTATTCCAAACAAGGATTACATCATGATTTAGAATCCTGGTTTAGAGGGAAGAATACACATCCCTCTCAGCCTCATTCATACAATGACATACTAAATCACCCACAGTAAATTTTAGAATTGCCTTGGCCTCAACCATTTAGGGGCCTCATCATATCATAATTAAATATGTATTCTCTCCTTAAGAACAGATAGTAACAGAAATGAGCATGCTGGCATTGTAACTTACAGGATATGTCACTTAATCACATGGTTTGGATGTCTCCAATTATTTAGTCTTCAGGGGAAGAATTTATTACTCATATTAATTTTGTATTAGAATAATCAGTGATTTTTGAAGATGTTTATGTACTTTTAAACTATTTACCTTTCCCCTGGAGTCTAACCAATAGTGAATGAAAATGGATCATCCATGCTCTTACTGTAGCCAAAAGATTTATATTACAACACCAGAGAGCATATAAATGCACACTTTCCCTATTTCAGTGGATAGAGGACTTTACTTTATCAATATCTGAAAGTATGGCATAGAGATGACAGTTGGTATAAACTTATTGTTAGAGTTTTGGAAACCTTTTATAGATGCGTATGTGTAGGCTTACTCCTACTGTTGTCATTTTTATCTATGTTGTATGAGGTTTGTTTCAATTTTCAAAAATATCATTTTAAAAAGGGAGAGAGAAGACATGACAGAGCTGACTGTGCAGTACTACAGAGGCTTTGTTCGCAATTCTGTCCCTGCCATCAGTGGGCATGATGGCAACAAGAGAAAAGCTCCTTCCCATTTTGAATTCACACAGACGAGCCCTGCATAACAAGTCTAAGTTAAAGCAATCCTCAAGAAATGAAGCAAGCAAATTGTGGTTTTCTTACCATTTAAATGAACACATAAGATGTTATCCCTCACTTGCTTTAATTCCATGAGTTTTTTTAGGGTGTAACTTATTAACTAGGAAGAAACAAAAGAATAAAGTAAGACACCTGGTGCAAGAGGGAGCACACAGCACTGCTTATTGCATACCACTTACTAAGTGATCAGTCAGAACTGAAACAGTGAAGTCATTAAGGTCATTGTTTGTACGGTAAACTTCTTCTACCTAACAGAAGAGTCATCAGTATATTTAGTATATACAATATATTCAGTCATTCAGCAGCGGATTGTGCATTCCACCTCTTTCATGACTTCTTGTAACTTATTTACATTTACATGACCCTTACTCCCTCCCTGCACCCTCTCCTGCCTCCCCTCACCACCTATATATCACTGGCTAGTTTCTTCATCCCTCCATGCATCTGACGAAGAGATCTGTGACTCTCGAAAGCTTATGCTACAATAAAGTTGGTTAGTCTTAAAAGATCCTAAGCAGGTTTACATCTTTCTAGATGTAACTAGATGACACTGCAAGAGAGCAAGTTGGCCTGCTCTCTTCTTGATGCCACATAACTTCCCTGTCACATATTTACAGCTCTGGGAGTTCCTAAGGGAAGGCATAATAATCCTTCCCATGAACACCATTTGCAGATCCATTTTTGTGTGAGAATAACAACTGAAAGACTGATGATATGATGGTAGGAAATGTTTATGTATGAATTATATTGGAATCTGGAAATCACAGCGCCTTCTGACAAATAAAAGAAAAAATAACTCCGATCATTTTGTACGCACAGTTTGTAAACAGGAGCAAACAATTCAACGGCTACATTCTCTGGGAAAGAGCAGATGCCAAACTTAAAAGCTAAACACTAAGATCTTGTAACATTAGAAAATTCATTGGTTACTGACATTTTAAAAACACCCATGCATCAATCTAACTAATATTAAAATACTACCAGAGTTTTTCCTGAGCCTCGAGGTCCAATAATGAGTGCAGAGTTGCTTTCACCATGGATAGCAGTACGTTTTAACAGCTCAGCTAAATGCCTATGGGAGGAGGGTAAATATAAATAACTAAACTTTAGAGACATTTCTTGGGACAAAGTTAGAAATTTTGAATTTAAAATGTAATACTTAATGAAAAAACAAGGTTAGAAATGAAAAAAAACCAGCAATTAATTACACTTTTAAAAGTATTTAAATACTTAAAATATATTAAAATCCTAAATGTCAGCACAGGCAACAGATATATATGGTAAATTTCATATATACTTGCTTAACGTATCAATAAAAGTTTTGAACCACTCACATGCATTTTCAATGCAGTAAATATTAACGAATAAAAAAAATCAAACAGGTATGTTCCCCAAAGATACCAAAATGGCAAAGATATACCCAACCCAACCTATTCATTAATTTTCCAGAAAAGCACAATAGCACATTATATATTTGAACACACAGCAGGAAAACCACCTATGAAGAGTGAGAAAGCCTTTGAGAAAGGAAGTATGTTTGAGAGCATGTGTCTGAAGTTGTCATTTATGTTTGAGATTCAAGCAGCCATTCTCTTCTTAGAATGAAAAAATTGGTCAGGCAACATGAAACCATACAGTAATTGACAAATTGTAACCTAAAGGCTAGTTATTCAATAAGCAAGTTTACTAAGCATGCACAAACATAGAATTAATTTAACAGAGTAATTTTTGTTTGCATGCTACTTGTTTTTATACAAGATTGGAAGGTGTTGACAGTCTTGGATCTTCCTGACTCTCAAGTTCAGATATCACAGTTATATCCAATTTGAATCAGATACTACTAATATATTGTTCTGGGCCCCTAAAGGACACCAATATCTTACTTGGGAGCAGACTCCTATTGTTAAGCTTATCTCACCTACACAGTTGTCAGATATAGACTGAGGATACAGATGACAGTTCCACTCCAGGGTCCCCAACCTTTTTGAGCCTGTGGGCACCTTTGGAATTCTGATAGCGAATGGTGGGCACAAGCACAAAATGGCTGCCAGAAGAGGCACAGCTGATCATAAAACAACATACTGACTTATATTTAATATAAATATATATATATTTTAAAATTTTAATAAACAAGCAAGAAATTAACAGATTAAAAAATTCTTGTCATTGTATAAACTCTTAGCAATTCATGTTAAACTCCAATGTGTAACAATTACATTAAATACACTTCTCCCAGGTGATGATGGAAGAGCAACTTCTATATTACATTTATATCATACTAGCTTGATACCCATGGTTTGCTACGGTATTTAACTACTTTAAATACAGTTATAATACTTATGGGGATGTAACAGTTTCCTTTACCTGATTTTTACCGCAGAACACAAGAGTTCCACAGCTGACCAATCAGAGAGGGGGATGAAAGCAGGCAGGAGCCTGCCAGCAACACAGGGAGCCTGCATCCCTTTAGGAAAACACATTTTACCCCTTTTTACCCCCTTACGGGGAAAATTTCTTAAAATCCCTTCTTAGTGGGTGTTTACATCATGAAAGGAAAGCTCTCCCGAAATTTCATGTTTCTAGGTCCAGGGGTTTGGGCTGGGCATTGATGAGTCAGTCAGGACACTTAGAGAGGTTCTGAATGTAAAAGAATGTCACATAAAAATAATTTAAGAATTCTGACATTCCAATTATCTTTTATAAAAATTAGGCAATATTTATCCATGAGTATCGGTATGACCTATCCAACGGGTAGGGGAAATAATAGCTCCAATCCTGCTCTTTCCCAAGCAAGAAACAAAGAGCAGCGATTTAGCCCAGCCTCCACTCCCTGCTTCTCTTGTACTAGAATAATCAGTTATTTTTGAGGATGTTCTCTTCTGCTTCTCTTCTCCAGCAGTACTTGTATGCTGAAAGACAAGGAGTGCTAATCATTACATCAGCTCTACTACCTAAGAACTATGCCCCTGCAGCAGCAATATCTAAGGCTGCCTGGATAAATCTGAGTGTTGCTTTCCACTGCAACACATGAACACACTGCAACATCTGTTAAGCTAGGAGGAGAAAAGCACAATCGTAACTATTGTAAAAATCAAAGGAAAACAGCTTTCTTTGGACACCTTGAACTATCAAGACAATCTACTTACATGCTTTGGCTTTTGTAGAGGCACTGAGGATAGGCAATAAACAAAAATGTTTCCCAAAATACTGAACCCTTGGCTATGAGCTTACAGATCACTGTCTAAGGGACCAGTAAGAGATTTGTCTGAGGGGACAAAAACAGCACTCACTTACTTGTACTGAAGCTCAATTCCAAACAACTTTGCACTTGATCCTGGATGACGAAATCTTTCACGAAGTATCCGATGTACCTGCATATTGAATCACAGATACTAACATTCAAACACAGCACAGCCAGCTATTAGTTTACTATACAATAGCCTACTTGTGTACACCTACAGAAATTTCTTTCTATTCTGTGTAGCTCGGGGAATTACAAATCATATAAATTATTTTGAAATAATAAAATAAGATCAGTTTGGTAGGATTCAGCATGTTCTTCTGAAGCAGAGCAAAAGGAATTAAAGGGGTATACTAATTAGAAGCATTGAACAGATATCCTAACTACCTTTGAGTTATAGCCTACATAAGAACAGAGAGGGGAAAAAAGAACTGAGAGGCTGATAAAAGACGTCACATAGCAGAAAAATCATGGCCTCGCATACTTTCATGATATGACCATTGATGTAATGTATCTAAAAAATTTCTGTAAGAAAAATTTCAAGGATATCCAGTACTTGACAAAGAGTTGCATACTGGAGCTACTAACTGGAGCACCCTATGCTACCATGGCACATCAATCATACTTTTTGCTGACAGGTAGGTTGAAGGTAGAAAACTAAAGAGTTATTAATTGGACAGAAACAAGCTCATAGAATCACAATAGACAGGACTACAAGCATATTTCAATACCGCTGAACTACCTCACACTGAACACCTTGTACTGCAATAATATATTATAAAAATTAACAGTTTCCAGGATTATCTACATTTTTAAAATCTTGATATTATATATGTCTACAATTATACACAGAAATTATCATATACCTAATAGCTAATTGACTTTGACAGGCAGATGCTTATATCTGAGAATTGGGACCACCTGGTTTAGTGGTTAAAAGCGGTAGGACTCTAACCTGGAGAGCTGGGTTTGAGTCCCTAGACCTCCACTTGAAGCCAGCTAGGTGACAGCTCTCTCAGAGCTCTCTCAGCCCCACCCACTTCACAGGGTGAGTGTCATGAGGATAATAAGAATACACTTTGTAAACGGCTCTGAGTGGGCATTGTCCTGAAGGACGGTATATAAATCAAATGTTGTTGTTAGTATTACTACTACTACTACTACTACTACTACTACTACTACTACTACTACAACAAACAACAACAAGAAACTGGATGATTTTACAAACATAGAGGAACCCTAGGCTTGCAAAAAAATCTGAAAACCTGTGAAAATTACAACAGGTTTAAATCCTCCCTAAAACCAGGGCTCATTTCAAGGGGGGAACGCGCAGGAACGCAGTTCCCCAAAGAGATCACGTCAGGTAGCCCTGCCCACCTGACTCTCGGCCATTTTGGGCTCGTTTCGTCCTGGGTTGGGGCTGAAATGGCCCGGATCAGGCCTCCGACAGGTGGTGGATCACTCTCCTGTTCAGCAGCGTCCCGATCCTGACCATTTTGGGCCCCTTTTCGGACATTTTCAGCCCCTTTTTGCCATTTTGGGCCCAATTTCGGTCCTGAATGGCCAGGATTGGGTCCAAAACAGCCAGGATAGGTGATGTCAGGGGGTGTGGCATATGCAAATCAGTTGTGCTAATGACACATTTCTGGCGATGTCAAGGGGCGTGACATATGCTAATGAGTTATGCTAATTAGTTATGCTGATGAGTTCCTCAAGCTCTTTTTCTATGAAATGACCCCTGCCTAAAACAAACATGTTTTCTGCACATGTGCAGAAATGCTGCTATCTCTTGTTCCTTGGGCAGCAGTAGCAATGAAAATGTGCTGGTGCTGCAGCTCCAGCACAGGAGCCCAAGAGACATGCAGCACTTGGAGGCAGAGACTGGGAGCTGTGCAGTCCGCAGTGGAGTGACAGTGATGGGAGGGAGGAGAGGATCTGTCCACAAGTAAAGGGACTAGGGGAACAGGGTGAGCTGAGGTAGGGCAAGAGGAAAGCCACTGCCATGGCAAAGCTTACTGTGAGTGGGGTGCAGGCAAACCTCCACTGCAGCAAAAGCTGTCACCTGGGGGAGGAGAACCACCTCTGCAACACAGTATGGGCCAGGCGGGGGATGTTAAGAAAAGTGAGGAGGCAGGAAAGCACAGCAACAATACAGTGAGGGGCAGGGAGCCCGGCACAGCCCCCTGGAATCTACCCCTACAATTTTTGTGTCTCACTTTGTTATTATCTAAAGATGTAGATAGTTTAACATTAAAATCATTATATGATACATTTCCAATTTTGCCATCAGAACAACTAAAGAAACCCTGAGACTTTTTCATGTATTTTCAGTCTGAAATAACCTTGTGCCATAAGAATTATTTTATTCGTTGTAAAATAGAAAAGAGTTCATAGACAGGTTTCAGTTCATTAGAAATAAAATACTTTGAAATATTTTTTCTAAATTTTTTTAGGCCTTCACAACTCTGGATATGACCAAATGAGTAGCGTTTTCTACCCAAACCAAACAGAAGCTGAGCCAATAGTATAGCTCTGTGGATACATCCTTAATCCTACGTTCTACAGAACTAACTGATTATTTGGTTACCTGACATATTATATAGCAAACTTATCATCAGCTTGTATATGCTTGTGTCTCAAGCTAGGTGTCAGTATGTAATCACTTAAGTACTTAATTCATACTTCATGCACAACAATCTATCTACTCAAGATACACAGCAATGGTTGCACAGGCATTGTACTTTCAAATAACAATAAATCTGCACTCAGTTGCAGTTAGGTATACTCTAGTTGAGATATTCTGTCTTGAGAAAGGATTGGGACTGGATCATACTCTAGGTTTCTTCCCAGGACACATCAGAGAAAAATAATGATGGTGTTTTTTGCTGTTCTTCCCTAATTAAATATTTCAGTTCATGTATTTGTTGCAATTTGGACATAAAAATTTACATGGGGTACTTTTAAAATATTGTTCACTAAATATAAGTGAAAACAAAATCAGATTCTAATTTGCATATATCAAACACTGTTCCCATACATTTTTTCCTGAGAAACCTGTATCATTAGTTAGCAGTATCATTTCTAACAGCACTGATAATCCATGCTTTTTATTTGGAAACTGAATCCACATCTCTTCATATAACAGGTAAATGTTGGCAGATATATGTATGTATCCCACATGAAGCTTAGTCAGACCATTGGTCTATTAAGATCAGTATTGTCTGTTCTTGATGAGCAGCAGCTCTCTGGGGATTCATGTACTCAATTAAAGGTCTTTCACATCACCTGCTATTTGATCCTTTTAACTGCCAGGGACAGAAGGTAGGATCTTCCGCATGCAAAACAGTTTCTCTACCACTGAGCCCCACCCTATTCAGGCATATGCATAATATGTACATGAGTCCCTATCTGCATAGAAGGTATTCTGTAGGCTGCATGAATACACCAGGAGAAATCACTGTATTATCATTGTCTCCCACATTAAACATTTTCCTTACCTTTGATATACATTCACCATTAGTAAAGTTGTCTTCCTTCAACTTACGTTTGCTCATTGTAATTGACACCCTAAGGGAGGAGCGAGAGAAAATTTAAATATAGTGGAACTTGCTCATACATACAAATTGATTCCCAAATCTTTATTCAACTGAAAGGAGCTTGAACATGGAAATAAAGTTTGCACATTTTTTCTCTCCAGAATAAACTGTGGGCCATTTCACACTATAACCCTAGGTTATGGGGAAAATTGTTCCCTAACGGATGACCCAGCATTATGTTCAGTCCAAAGCTTCATTTTCACAAAAAGTGCTCTAAATGTTATACTTCATAGACAACAGTATCCTGCGGTGTGAGATTTGAGATGCAAAAAATCTCCATTCCTACATCAGTATTTTTGGCAGTGATTAGAAAAGGAGATTTATGTTTGACAATAATATAATATGGGGTTCCCCAACATGGTGTCAATGGGTGCCATGGCATTTGCAAGTACTTCTCGCTAAGCTTTTCAGAAAGCGGGAAGGGCATTTGTAAGGCAGAGTGTGTTACTGGCTGTCCTCATTCACATGAAAGAATTGTCCACAGTTGCAATAGCAGCAGCTGCCACTGGAGGATCAGGACTAATAAGCATTCAGGTTTATGTTTTCATTCTTCCTCCAGGCCTTCCTTTTGATTCTCCCTTTGTCCCCCAGGCTTCTGCTTTTCATTCCCTGTGGCGTTTCACCTCCTTTCTGAGACTTGTATTTTTCTGCCTTCCTGACTTACTTAGTGTTCCCAAAAGGTTTTTGCTCCCACTAAAGGCTCTCTTGCTTCAATTTTCTCAGTTCAACTTGTAATATAGGAAGGCTTTGTTATATTTGTAGAATGACAGAACAGTCAGCATGTGGTGGTGGCTGTGAGGTAAAAGCAGATCTTTTATATTAGATAAAACAGATGTTTTACTTAAACTAAGTTTGAGTATATTTGCAAGTACGTAGGCATAATGGTTTTAGAGTAATTCATAACTGTGTATTGGTTTCAGAATAGCTCACAAGCATAATGGTTTCAAGATAGTTACAGATCAAACATTTCTAAATGGAATCAGTCACAAAGACTGTTGCCATGGAACTCTTTGCAGCAGAACTACTCAGACTAAACTGCAATTCACTCCATCCCCTAGGATACAGCTACCGTACAATTACAGCACGCTTCACTCACCCATCCACTCACCCTTTCTATAGAGGCCTGCATTTCTAATCACAGTCAGCATACATTCAAAACCTCACCTTAATTAGCAGGAACTAACACAATTAATTAACACAAAATATGTACGCAACAAAACATCACATTTACCTTCTGCAATTCTTTTGCAAACAAGGATGACGGTATTGTGTTTGGGTTCACCTCCCAAGGCAGTCATTTTGGGGTGGCATTCACCACTCTCTCTTAAAAATTCCAAAGATGCCCATAAGCTCAAATAGGTTGGGCCCCCTGGTATAATATGTATGAATGATATGTGCATTTGGAATGCTCCAAGACTTATTGCAGGATGCAAAGCTACTATACTATACAAAGGGGCTGTAGCACAGTAGTTAAGTGGTTCGGCTGCAAATCAGCACTCTACTGGTTCAAATTCCACTACTGCTATGAGCTCAGTAGGTGGCCTTGGGTAAGCCACTCCTCTCAACCCCAGCTCCCCAGCTGTATTGTGGGGATAATATTAACACTGTTTCATCGCTCTGGATGAGGCAATAATCTGTCTAGAAGAGTGGTATATAAGCGCAGTTGTTGTTGTTACTGTTATTGTTATTATCTGTCATATATGCTGGTTGAAAAGGCTTTTGGCAAAAATAAAACTTCAGAACTAGATACAGTGCTAGTTCCCTGTAGCTGCAGTCTGGGGGAACAGCAACTTTAGCGCCTTATTCAGGCTGCTTATACAGATCAATGTCAAACAGGGAACTGATTTTATCTTTGTCCAATTAAGAGTTACAGTTAGCATTTTTAAAAGCCTTTTTTTTAAAAAAAAAGTATTTCTAAAAAAAGTAAACTCAATACATAGAAAAAAATGTTGCCATTAAGACTGGAATTCTATTCACGTTTATTTAATAATAATTTCCAGGGAATAGACTGAACTTATAAGCAATGTTTACTATCAAGCAGTAAATATAAACTAAAAGAAAATAGATCCATGAAAATCTGCAGCAACGGACTCTCAGTCCACAAATATTTGCATGGAGATTTACTCAACCCTTTTCACTTGCCTCATGATATCCTCAGGCCCTGCCTCAAATTGCTATAATAAAATATCACAGCAACTTCTACCCACTCTTTTTATTTTTACAACATCAAATCAGCTCCCTGCGATACTTAATCTCTGCAAAACTTAGTTTTGGCTTCCTCAAAATTTGAAACCTACAATTTATTTAAATTATTTCTATGTCACCACTTCAGTGTCCTGCTTGAGACAGCTTACAATAGAAAAGGTCATTAAATAGAAACAAGTCATTAAAAATCTCTTAAGATAAAAAAGCCTGGGTAAAAAGTTGTGTTTTGACCGGGCATCTAAAAGACAGTAAAGCAGGCATCAGGCACGTCTCAACAGGGACAGCATTCAAGAGGTAAGGTGCCACCACAGCAAACACCCTGTGTCTCTAGTCATCACCTGACTCACCTATGAAGGCAGGGATAAAGAGAACAAGACTTTAGAGTCAGAGCGTAGCTCATGGGGGTGGTTAGTAGGGGTGTGCACCTGAAAAAGATTCGGGTTTCCCGCTTCGGTTTACCCAAAGCGGGAAAAAGCATCGGAAAAACTCAAAATCTGAAGCGGTATGCCACTTCAGATTCGGGTTTCTAAGTCGCTTAGTATGCTCCGTAAAAATTCAGAGCATACTGAAATGATGGGGGAGAGGGGAGTCCCCCCCCCACCCTTTAGCCCAACCCCCCCCACCCCATTTACCAGGTCAGGCAGAAGGCTGGGGGCAATGCTGTGCTGGCCAGCTGAGAAGGCCTTCCCTGCTACTGTTGCGCAGCTGTGGCCAGCCAGCAAAGAGGGCCTTCCCTGTTGCCATCGCTGTGCAGCCGTGGCCGTTGCGGCTGGCTGGCAGAGAGGCCCTTCCCTGCTGCCATCGCCACACAGTTGTGGCTGGTGCAGCCAGCTGGCCAATAAAGAGGGCTGCTGCCACCGCCACTGGAGGCCAGTGGGGAGGCAGGAGGGTTGCTTCCTCCAGCATGGTGCCAGATAAGTGGCGGTGGGCCCATCTAGCTCCCAATTGCCTAATTAGACTGGCAGCTATCTACAGTCTCAAGAAAAGAAATGTTATAGGGATAGCACAATGGCCAGAAAGACCCAAGTGCAATCCAACCAACTCTAGCTAAAAGGATCAGACAGTTGATGATATAAAAGTCCCTGTTACCTGACATTTCTAAACTAGAGATAGCAGGAAATGCAACATCAGGCAAAAGCATCTATTCTGCCCACTTAGCCACAGCTCACCATCAAATACAGAACACAGTATTGTTTTAATTCTCAGATAGATCCCCATGCCAGCCAAAAGATACTGTGCACAGCTTCATCCTAGCTCTTCCCTTTCATTCTCTCAAGGAATGATGATCGCTCTTAATATGCCCAAGCTCCACATTACTGTAGAGAGAAAGGAGGGAGGACACAGCTTAGTTTCTATTAGGAAAACATAATATCAGGAAGCCACAACTGAACTGCTGCAGATCCACTTTCAACAGCAAGGGGAACCTTAGAGACCAAGAAGATCTTCAGGGGATGTCTTTCGAGAGTCAAATCTCCCTTCCCCCTCAGAAAGCTTATACCTTTGAAAAACCTTGTACCTTTACAGCCTTTTCTTTGCTTCACCCCTTCCACCTCCTAACTGGGATATAAAGGCTCGGGAATCTCCGTTCCTCCTTGTATCTGAAGAAGGGAGCTTTGACTTCTAACACTTATACCCCAATTTTTTTTTTAGTCTCTTAAGGTACCACCGGACAAAAACGCTGATGCTCCACTGCAGACCAACTCAGCTACTCACCTGAAATTTTTTCAACAGAAAAAAAATCGTATTTTTGTTCCTTATTCAAAACGGGAAAAGGAATTCTAAACCGCCGCCTCTCCCCACTCCCCCGGTCCATGAGAGCGAGGCCAACTGTTACCTCCACCAGTCACTGGAGGCTCCCCACGCGCGTGCACGACACACGCGCCGCTTCCACGCGCGACTCTTGCAAGCTCCCACCCAATGAGAAAGGAAAAAGGCGGAGATAAAGAAACGGAATCCTTGTATTGCTCCCTGGGCTTTAAAAAAAAAAAAAGCTTCCCAGCAACCTCCGCGCTCGCTTTTCTCTCGCGTGTATACAAACAACAACACTCCACCCGCCTCTGCCTCTTTTTGGTCGCCGGCCGCCGCAAGGCCCTACTCTTTTCTCGCTCCCACCCCCTCACTTAGCCACTTCCGCCTTGCCTACTCGCTTGTTTTTTCCCGGCCTCCCTAAACTTCCGGCTCCTTCCCCCTTCGCGAGATCCTTTTCCGGGTCCGCCAGGAGCGCGGCGCATTGTGGGTGGCAACCTTTTTCTCCCTCCCCCTCCTTCAGCCCTGCTAGCTCCCTCGGGGCGCATGCGCAGTGACAGCCTCCCATCTTTCTCCCAGCCAGAACCAGAGCCTCAGCAAGCAGCAGCTGATGATGAAGAAGAGAGGGAAGGGGGAGAGGCTGGGGGGGACCTTTTATTTATATTGTTAAAGGGACAGAGCACTAATTCCGTCTTGGATTGGTCTGCGGGGGAGGGCTCGGCCTGAGGAGATTCTAGTTTCTCCCCCACCCTCAGCCTAGCTAGAGGATCCCAGAGAGAGAAGGAGAGTTTTCTTCCCCCGCTTTGGCCGTCAGAGGAGAGAGAGCGAGGGAGAGACCCAAAGCCTCTTAGCAACACAGCCCCGTCTCCTCCTCGACTCCTGCTAACTGCTTGCTGTTGCTTGGCCCTGGCTGGAGACACCTCACCACACACACACAGGAGCAGCAGCAGCCAGTTCACCAGCCCCCCCCATCCCCCCGCTCTCCCCTCCTCCCCCTTTATTACCCTTTGTGTGTCTCTCTCTCCACTGCTCCAGGAAAGGATATAAAAGTGGGGTGCAGCCAAGGTAAGCTTGTTTGTGTGGGGGAAAAGGCGGTTGGGGAAGCAATGCCTGCTCTCACTCCACAATTTCTCTCTGAGGCAAACAGATCTGGGGTGGGTGGGAGGATGTTTGGGTTTTTTTCTTTCTTTCCTGGTTTTCTTTCTCTTCCTACTTCTGACAATATAACCAATTGTTTTCCTGGTTGGCAGAGTGGTGGCTTAATTTTAATTTGGTTCAGCTTGAAAAATGCCAGTTCTGTGTTTTACTCCGCATAGCATAAGAGATGTCATTTTTTTAAAATTCTGTTTGCTTCTTTTAGTAAAAAAAATCTCTCATTCTACAGTCTGTTTTGGCTTTAGGTTTTTTCAGGAGTTTTTTATTTGTATGTGTGTAGGGGTGACTTATGGTACATGTACAAGTATTCTAAACTGCTGTACTCTTTTTATGAGAGTTTTTAATCTTAGTATTTACTATTGGTTGTCTTGGGAAGTTCTCTGTACTATGTAGAGAGGCAGGTGTTTGGATCAAGAGGTGTTTGGGGAAGAAGCTTTGCTAGGCTATTCACCTTTAGGAGGATGTATAGTGCATTTATATTTTTAAAATATTGTTAATATGAAATTGAAATATCTTTTTGTTGCCTCTCTTTTTGTGTATGGGTTTTAAGCTTATGTAAGTGAAACTTACAATTAAAGTAAAAAATTTTGTCTGTTTTGGATTTTTGTGAGTCATTACAGGATCAGGGTCTACATGGTTTTTATTTGAAGGAGTCATGATTCAGAATACAACTCATGATGTCACATTTGTTATGTTTCCTGGCTTTTGCTACTGACTCTGCTACTTTTGGAGTTGTGCTATATAAATAGTTAGTTGGCAAGCTTAAACATCAAATTTACTTATCCAGGGGAGTAATGCTTACATGTGCATAAGAATTGGTTTGTATCTAGTCCTATAATATGTACATTCTATTAATTAGAATAGTACTGATGTCTTAGAGAATTTAGGAGATTTTAGCTTGATGAGTTCAAAGTCCAGACTAAAAACAAAGTTGCAAAAAGTCAAAACTCTGCTTGGAAAATAAGTTAACTGTTACAGGTTACTTTTCTATGACTTAGGCAGCTCTTTTGTAAGGTTACTGTGCTGTGGTTTTGTGTTATTCTTAAGTAAGGACACAATATGCAGTCAGTTTACCAAAGCCTGCAGAGTGTGTTTGAACTGTTATATGTGCACAGATGGCCTGTGCATCTCAACAGGACAAGGGAATCTGACCAAAAAAACATGCAGTTTGATATGTGCTGTTTCCTTAATGTAATACATGAAGCGGTAGGTAAATAATTTCTGCCTTCTGGATAGTCCCCCTTTTTAAAATTTCTCTGACTTGGGAACATAAAACGTGTGTGTGTGTGTGTGTGTGTGTGTGTGTGTGTGTGTGTGTGGTCAGATTGGAAAAGATCAGTGAATTTTAGAGAAGACTTGAGATATACTTCTCAAGAGCTACTTGCCTTCAGAATTGAGATTGTGAAAGCCAGATGCTTGCTCCTGGAAGAGTTGATGCTAGTTTTTAGGCATAAGGAAACTCGGCAGTTTTAATCGTAAATTTTTTCTTTCTCAACTCTGATGTACTATTCATATACTACTACATAATGGAAGCTCAGTTTGGTTCATATGTCATCTCAAATGTTGCTCTGTTTCAAGGTTTGTCTTTGTGCAAATATTTATTAGTGAACGTTAGTAATATGTAGAACAATTTTGCTTTCATGTTTTTATTGACACAATAGTTTTAAGAACAGATTAATTATACACGTTCAACTAATTTTCATTACAAATCTAAGTATAGCAATCACCGTTTGTTTTTCATCTGCAGAGAACTTACCTTACCATCTAAACCTGCAATCCTTACCATACTTACGTTGAGTTTTATGGAATAATTGTCTAATGCTCTTTGTGCGCTCATACTTAGAAGGAAACCCACTCAGTTTCACAAGACTTACTTTTTTGTAAATATACATGGGATCGGGGTGCAAGATTACTTTTGCTAACTATTACATATGCTTAACTTTAAGCCATCTTAACTATATTTTGCTATAAAACAAAATAGTAGACAAGCATAAGGTTTTCTTAAGAATAAGATTCTTGCTGGATCAAACCAATGGTCTGTTTAATCCCGTATTCTGTTTCCCACAGCAGCTAGCCAGATGCTCTGAAGGTCCACAGCAGAAGGACAGAGTCTAAAGACTGCCCTTGATGCTGCCTCCCATTAACTGCCATTCAGTGGTATATTGCCTCTAAATATGGAATTGCCGCTCCACGATCACAGTTAATAAATTAGTCAGTGCCAGTCTCCATGTAGTTTTCTGATCCTCTTTTAGAGACATCTAGTGGCTATCCCATCATTACATCCCATGCAGTGGCAGTGAGTTCCACTAGTTAAGAATTAGTGTCTTTTGTTTATCTTGAATCTACTGTTCATCAATTTCATCATGTGCCCTGAAGTTTTAACATTTTGGGAGATCTTCCAAGTTTTTTCTGTCTGCTTTTTCTTTATATGCTTAATTTTATAAACTTATATCAGGAGCCAGCCCACCCCCTCAACTGTTTCTTCCGTAAACTGAAACCTCCCAAACTCTCTTTAGTCTTTCCTCATAGGGAAGTTCTCCCAATCCACAAAAGGATCTTATCCCATGACTGTTAAGTTTTATCAGGAGCCTCTGGTAAGGGACTTTGTAAACTACATAATATTAGTAGTTTTGTTTTCTTCATTTGGACCAGACTTTCACTTGAAGAAAACTTCTTGTCTTTATGACTTTATTGACTGTGCAGTTGACTCATACTTGCATTCTGATCTGTGAGATGCATTCTGTCTGAGTTTCAATTATTGTAGATTTAAATATCCAGTCTTTATGAACAGAGAGCCTTATTAATTTAAGGGTTAACTTGACATTTTTAAAGTCAGTGCAGTGCACACATAACTAAAATGTTTGCAAGTAGACCTGAATCTAAAACTAGACTTTGTGTAAACTATTGTACAGTTGTGTAATGTTCTATTACAAGAAGGAACATGCATGTTCAAACTCCTTTGAAGAACAAATCTACTAGAAAGTCATGAAGAAAAAAGTCTTGGAAGTCAGTTGAAGTTTCATCTATGAAAGATGATTTGCCTGGCTTATCACTAAGGAACTGCTCAGTAGCTATAATGCTTATGGCACTGTGCATAGTAACATTTCTTGTAGCTTTAGAGCCTGATGAACATCCGATGATAGCAACTTTCATGAATTGGTCCAGAGTCCTAGAAGAGTTGAAGATTAATCAGCTGAAGACTTAGGCTGCAATCCTGTATACTTAAGAGTAAGTCCCAGTGAAATCATTGGACTTTGTTCAATATTCAGTTGAATAGGGTCAGGCTGGTCAGGTGATACAAACAACCTAGTTTTTATGTTCTGTGTAGTGTCCGCTTGAACACATCAGTTTTCAAACCACATGCTGGGGGTTGGGTTAAACCTTTGCCTTTGAACCTTTAATTCAACTCATTCTTACATTACCTTATCCCAGGAAGCTCTGGTCACAACCAACTCTCTTTTTATTTCCACTCAAAAAGAGCTTCAGGTGTTCTTTACCCAAACATTTACCTTAAGAACACGTTCTCTTTCGTGTTTGTGTGACCTTTATATTGCAGCATCCCTGACTCCCTCAAAAGGTTTTTGCTGCCATCAAAGTTTTTGCCTTAGACCTGCAGTTTAACTGATAATAGAAACAATCATCATCATCATCATAACATTTGATTTATATAACCCCCCTTCAGGACAATGCCCCCCTTCAGGACAATGCCCCCCTTCAGGACAATGAATAGGGTCAGGCTGTATTTCAGGACAACTTAACACCCGCTCAGAGCGGTGTACAAAGTATGTTATTATCATCCCCACAACAATTACAAGGTGGGGTGAAGTGGATGGGGCTCAGAGAGCTCCAGAGAGCTGTGACTGACCCAAGGTCACCCAGCTGGCTTCAAGTGGAGGAGTGGGGGATCAAACCCAGTTCTCCAGATTGGAGCCCTGCCGCTTTTAACCAGTACACCAAAGTGACTTGTTATACATGGTTGTTCGACAGAACAGTCAGTACATCTTTCTTGCTTAAACAAAATTAGAATTTATTTATAAGAACATAAGTTTGATGGTTGCAGCCTTGATGGGCATATTGGTTTCAGAGTAGCTCTTAAGCTTCTTGTTTTCAAAAGTATTTATATTGTCTTAAAAGTATATTCACAGACTCAGTCATATAATCTAAACTTCCACACAGATCTTCACTAACAGACTAAACTCTCTTTTCATCCCACACAGATGTAGATTCATTCAGGTTTTGCCGGATCTAGATAGAATAATCATATTCTCTCTCAGATATACAGTCTTAACCAGGTTCTCTTGGTTGAGGTGATTGACTAATATTGACTTAACCAGAATCTCCTGACTGGTTAACTTTCTTTCAGAAACACACAGATTCTCTCTCTGAGGCTCCACACAGTTTGCCTGAATCAACTAGAATAACCTCTCTCTAGAAAGAGAGGACTTAACCAGAATCTCCTGGCTGGTTGACCAGAAACACACAGAAACAGGCTCTTTGTCAGGCTTCCACACAGTTTTCCTGACTCATCTAGAATCTCTTAGAACTCTACATCAGTTCATTGAAATTCGTTGGGTGAATACTTTCTCTCAGAAACACAGATACTCTCTCAGGCACACACACAGTTTGCCCGACTTAGTAAAGATAGCCTCTTTATCAGATAAACACAGACTGACCCAAATCCTCAGTTTGCCTGAGTTAGGCTTTCAGGCTTCCACACAGTTTGCCTGATGTAGTCAGAATCTTTTCTCTGACGTATACAAAGGCTGACTTAACCAGAATCTTCTGGCTAGTTAACTTTCTTTCAGAAACACACAGAATCTCTCTCTCAGGTTTCACAGTTTTCCTGACTTAACTAGAATAAACACTTTCTCTCACCATACTGACTAAAAACTGCATTTCATCCCCCACGGTACAGCTGCTGTCCAGTCAGAGGGCGCTCCATTCACCAATCCAGTCTCACTCCTTCTTTCCTCAGAAGTCAGCATTTAAACTCACAGTAAAAAATTTAAAAACCCCACATTAACTAGCAGAAATAAAATCCAAATTAAATATATTACAGGCCAAACATTACACCATGGACCCAGGAGTTGCTTCCGGTATATTGTTCCTAGAATGCTGACATTCCTTACATTGTTCTATTAGTTTTGGTTCATTTAATCCAAAATGCTTATGTGTGTCTGCAACAAACTTTGAAAGAAGGCCAAAATTGCTTTGTATGTGAATCTTTCTTGGACCAGTCTTATGATGAGAGAACTGTTCTGTTCACATGAGGCTACCAAGGCTTCTAGTATGCTTAAACTTTTAAGCATCTGTGGTTGTTAGGGAATTTTAACATTTGTTGGCTTTGCAGCATGCCTAGTTGCTGGCTGTTGCCATGGCTCATGATCTCCAAGCCTAATTCCCTATACTGTGGACTACAGTGTCAGTTTTTACAACGTATATTGTTTCATTATTATTGGAACATGACTAGCAACCGTTGGCAAATTGCATTGTTCTTGAGGTAGTATCATTTGATCATTCTGAAAACTTTATATACAAGGACAACCTATGAATAGTTAAATTATTGGTATATTACAGAGGTCTCCAACATGGTACCTGTGGGGACCATGGCTCCTACTGGCAATGGCTCCTGTTGACATCTTTCTCTGTGCCTGACAAGTCTATAACATTTTGTGGTTGGCTCTGCCTTGTACAGCCGCCATTTTGTAGTTGTGACCACAGACTCAAAAAGATTGCAGACTCTTGGTATATAAACTTAGTATATTCAGTTACCATTTTGTTAATCTAATACAAAATGGTGATGAAAATGTTCATAGGTCACATTTGGGCCAGCTAAGTGAGAATATGGCAGTCATTTTGTTGACTTCGCTGCCTTTTCTAGTTAGTTCTAAAAAATCATTCTTTCCCACCTACCAGGTAGAAGTTACAAGTTCAGCTTGCTCAGATTGCACTGCACAGATGAACATTCCCTTCACTAGAGAAAAAGGAAGATAGAGTTGTACCTGTCTTCTTTTAACTGTATGTCCTTTTGTCACATTTATATTCCTACATGGCCTCAGACAGCATAGAGGCAGCACTCACTAAAATGCTTGCCAAGCTCCCAAGCCCTGTCACTAAAAGCGAGCACATGCTCCCCCCATTTTCCTATTACATTTTTTGAAAGTTTCACAGTGCCTGGTAAAGCACTGGAGAATAAACTCCTGCAAACTATTTTCCACCGAGGATGAATGAAATACTTTTTAGAATGTTTTTAAATTTTTATAGTGTAAACAGTTATGTAAGGTAATATACAGTGTGATAATGAATATATTTATTGAATAATCTAATTCTTTTTTGTCACCACTAGTATACTGTTGAAGAGTTCAGTACTTTTGGTATGAAGTGAGCTCTGACTTATGAAAGTTTACACTGGAATACATTTTGTTAAATCTGTAAGGTGCTGCTGGACTACAGACTAACACAGCTGCCTATCTGATGTTATAAAGTTTAATTTGATATCCATATATGCAGTTAGTCCTGTTGTTGTTACAGTGTTAAACTGTTGCCATTCAAATAATACACATTCTTTTGTTTGTTACAAAATTAGTGTGTTTCCAATGTTTACTTTTTCCTGACTCTTGGATAGCAAAAACAAAAATACATGCATGAAGGTAAAATAATTATCTACAAACTACAGCATTCTTTCCCTAATATTGGATATATTTATAATTTTGCTTGTAGGAAAACTAAGGCATTAAATTTCACAAATATGCCAAGAGATACAATTTTATATGTCAGTTAAGTTGTGAACTTTGCATTTTCTGCTGTTAAAGCAGTAAGATAAGTTTAGGGTTGATAAGAA
This sequence comes from Eublepharis macularius, assembly GCF_028583425.1. NCBI lineage: Eukaryota > Metazoa > Chordata > Lepidosauria > Squamata > Eublepharidae > Eublepharis > Eublepharis macularius. Next base: position 184,053,564 of record NC_072791.1, read on the forward strand.
AATTAGTATTGTATATATTTCAATTTTCTTTCAAACTTCTATTTTTCCTATTGGCTCCAAAATTTCTGGCAATTTTACATCCCTAGGAAAGGAGGATTTCATCCCTTCCCAAACTATCTCTCCTGTCTCATGGCCTCATAAAGATTCTATCCATCTGCCTCTTTTCCTTGTAAATAGTCAGAAGAACAGTTGTCAGTGAGAGCTCCTGGGAGTAATGCTGTGGGTAGAGTGTCAGATAATGATCTGGGAGGTCCAGGTTCAAATCCCTGCTCTGCCATGAAGCTTACTAGGTGGGGTAGTTATTCTTCATCATCTTAACCTGCCTCAAAGGATTATTATGAGGTTAAAACAGCAGAACGTGAGACAATGTATGCTGTCCTGAGCTCTTTGGAGGAAAAGCTGCATAAAACATACATACTGAGTAAATTTCTTACAGCTTCCTAGACAGCCATTACTTTGCTATAGACATACCGCCGTAGATTCAATGCAACAGTCAGACTTTCCAGTCTGCCCAGATTAACTTCTGAAGAGATGCAGCAGACCACATGGGTCTTCCCAAGAAGACAATTCCCTACCAGTTCTACAGTGGATCAAAAAAGCAAATCCTCCTGGAACTTTATGCTACCTCCCCTAGGGTCAACAGTCAAGCACTATCCTAAGCAGAGTTATATGTTCCTAAGCCTATTGAGTTCAGTGGATATAGAAGGATGTAACTCTGCTTAGGATGGCACTGTTAGTCATCATTGCAGTAATTTCTGAGCCTGTTTGGTAAGCTGCGACAATTGGTAAGAATTCTTGTCTAACTTTAAAAAGTTTGTCAGGGTGTCTTCATCAGATGGAGCCCCTATTCTTCTAGTTCTAATTTCTGCTCTCTGGATGAATAGAAAGTGATTTGTGCAATAGGTCTTTCCTCACACACAAGATATGGCAGTGCATGGAACAGTCTTCCTTCTCCAGCATCCATTTCCCATTCAGGGATCACAGTCATGTGTCATCTGAGCAAGAGGCTGTTATAAGATCAAGGGATCATTTCATTGCAGTCTTTGTCCTTTTACATTAATGGACACATCTGGATGCATCAGGAAGGCTTCCCTTTTAGATAGAGAACCTTTATTTTACCCAGATTAAACTTCTGTGGGGAACAGCATTCCTCCCTTCCCTATGGTTTTCCGGGGGGGAAATCAGTCAGAAAAGTTTCTGGTGCTCTAAAAATAGCATGATCTAATTCAGTATGTTTGTTTTGATTTAGTAACCCAAACTTTAAAAAAATATATTAAGTTTCAATAATCAATACTTGAATTGAATTAGGGAAAATCTCATTTTGAGTTAAATAGACGTTCAATGTGAGATAAAGGGCTGACACATGAAGTCCAAGAAAAAATTGAATCTGATGCCCTAAGCAGAGCATGATCTGATTTCGTATGTTTATTTGGACCCATTTAGTAAATAAAACTCAGCAGTATGCCATATTAATTGTGCACACAAATAGTAACAAATGCTTGAATTGAAGTGATTGCTTTGGGAAATTAAAGTGAGGTTTAAATGTTATAGTCAGACTAAAACTTTGTGTGGAAATTATTGTAATTGAAATAATGTTTTTAAAAATTGGAAGATAGTATGAATTGAACATTGTTCAATTTTAAGGAAAAAAGGCATTGAAAACTGATTTAAGCACACCCAAAGTACACCCATACTATTGCACAGTATGCAGTAGACATGGTTGTACATTTGTCTATTTCAGCAGAACTTAACTCTCTTCCACAGAGGGGACCTGGACACATCAGTTTCATTGTGACTTCCATAACTGCTTAGTTTCATTTAATATGGATGTTTAGAATACCCTCTTCCAGGGTATGAGAGGAAATATATAAGATGCTTAGGTAAAGTTTGGTTTTACTTGCACAACCAATCAAGTGAATTTGTAACCTGATTTTAATGTGATTTTATTCCCCTTTTCCCCTGAATTACAAATCCATAAAACACACGTGTTTTTCCCCATACAATTCCTCAGGATAATCACCTGAAAAACATTTATTACCACTTTAAAACTGCTGAGCTTGCTCAATAATGTATTGACAATGGTATCCATTCATTATTAATTGTGTGAAACATTTAATCTTTAAAAGAGTCCAGTAGCACCTTTAAGACTAACCAATTTTATTGTAGCATAAGCTTTCGAGAATCACAGTTCTCTTCGTCAGATGCATGGAGGGCCAAAAGAAACTGGTTTCCTCAGAAAATAAAGCACTAGGAAAATTTTCTACTCTACATCTCTGGTCCATGGCCAAAACCTGGAAAACCATCATACCTGGTAACTCTCCTTTCTGGGTAGATTTACTGATACATTCTGTTCCATACTTCCTAGCTCCATCTTTGTTAGATTCGTAGATAGGTTCTTTATGCTTCATCTTGGACCTTCTATTTATACTTTCTTCCTCTTAAAGCTCTTTGCTATTCCAGATTGGTAAATGCACTCACTGGTCAGTTTGACCAGTATACCACCATTTTTAGTTTGTTGTTTACATTTCTTTATTGCCTACAAAAACTAGGAGCTGCTCATAAAGCAAGACTTCACAGTCTAACAGTGCAATCCTAAGAAAAGTTACTCCAGTCTAAGCTCACTGTAAGACTAAATTTGCAAGGCAAGGGGTTGAGGCAGAGGTGCAAGATAACTTCGAGACCAGTAGAGTTAAGAGATGAATTTTTATCAGGTGAAGCATGAGGTGAAGATGGTAAGAAGATGCCAGGAGCCAAAGAACATCATGGGTGAGAGCAGCAAGGGAGAAATTATACAGTTAATGAAGGAGGTTTTAATTTTGGAATTCTAGGGTGGGTGCAGGGGAACATAACACACATGAAAGGGAAAAGAATGGATAAGTAAGAGCAAGTGAATGAAGATTTTTTTAAACTGATAGGATAAGTTCAAGTAGAGTACAGAAACAACAAGGAAGCCAGTCCACCATTAGCCATATTTTCAAAATGGGATGTCTGCATGCTGATATCTTAGTTTAGGGATGATTTCAATGTGTAACCCCAAATTTTAAAACTGAAAGGGACAATCCTCTTCATTCTCTCTGCACAGTTCATAGTTTTATAAGTTTCTGTCTTAAATCAAATAAGAAATTATAACAATTTTCTTTTTGTAACTGAAAAGCTTCATATACCTCCACCTTTCCTTAGAGTCCTGTGCTCTTAACCACTACACCAAACTGGAAGAGTGTCTACCATCAGGAAAGCCTCTTAGAACCACTGGAAGGTAGTCTATCTAGTACTGATTATACAACTATTGCCTTAAGCAGAAATTAAAATGGGAAGAACTTTTGCTTAATATGTCTCTGATATTTAATTTTGTCCCTACATATTTTGCCACAGAAAGAGTAATGGAATCATTTGTATCTTATAGTAACCACGTTACCTGGGCTCTCATATTAGGTAGTTCCATATTTTTGAGTAAAGGGATAATTAAGCTAGCCCTCAGCTCATTAAATATGGGACACTCTATAATCATATGTTCAATGGTTTCAATTTTATCATATGGGCATCTATATGTTCTGTTAACATATGGTACTTTCTTGTATATACCCTCCAAAATTGCCAAGTGGCATTCATTCTTGCCAATGTAAAAGCTGTTCTGAGCTTTGATACTGTCAGATAATAAAAATAGTTGCATCGAGAGGCCAATACCTAAGTAAAGAGTCAAACGTATCCTCCATGCCCTAACAGACGTACTAGTAATGTCCAACTTCCTGACACGCATTTTTACTTGCCTAATTATATTTTTGGTCTCTATAGTCTTGACCATATTGTTTGTTATTCCTAAATATTTCATTTTCTTTCCCAGTAGTTGATCCCATTGACTATTATATTTATCTGCCTGAATGAGTCCAAGTAGAGTGGGCCTTCCCTCAGATTTTAAAAACCTTACTTTAAAAATAAATGCTTTTATCCATGCCTTAGCTTCTACCAGTATATTTAAGGCCAAGGGGACAAATTCACTTCTCGCTGTATAAAAATATTTTACAACTGTTCAATTGGTTAACCTGTTCCATAGATTGGCCTTCTACAGGGCCTTTTTTCTGGGAAAAGAGGTGGTGGAACTCAGTGGGTTGCCCTTGGAGAAAATGATCACATGGCTGGTGGCCCCGCCCCCTGATCTCCAGACAGAGGGAAGTTTAGATTGCCCTCCGCGCTGCGGCGCAGAGGGCAATCTAAACTCCTCTCTGTCTGGAGATCAGGGCGCGGGGCCACCAGCCATGTGACCATTTTCAAGAGGTTTCGGAACTCCGTTGCACCGCGTTCCAGCTGAAAAAAAGCCCTGGCCTTCTATATATCTTTTCCTTTTACTACCTTGGATTTAACTACATTAATAGACAAGCCTTTGTGGTGTCAGTAATACTCAAAGTTTTTAATCAGTTTGCGGAGTCCCACAAGTGATCTGGACATTATCACTGCATCGTAAGCATACAAAACAATCGGAATTTCACACTTAGCTATATACGGAAGATGGCAAGCATTCTTCAGGAGACAGGATCTAAGTTCATTTATATATAAGCTAAACAGTAGGGGTGCAAGAATACACCCTGCTTGATGCCTTTATCTAAGGTAAAGGGCTCAGTTAGCTGTCCTGAATCTCCACATCTAACCCGGGCAATAGGATAGCTGTATAATTGTTGTATTAGGTAAATGCCGTACTTCTTCAGCTTTCCCCATAAGCAGAGCCTTGAAATTGTGTCAAATGCTAATTTAAGATCCATGAAGGCAGTTGCCAGCATGCCTTCTCCAGAGTTCGTATATTTGTCTATCAAATACCGGAGTGTGTGGCAATGATTGATGGTACTTGCTCCTTTTCTAAAACCAGCCTGTTCATTCCCCAGAATATTATTTCCTTTGACCCAGGATCTAAGATTTTTGAAAAGCATTGTGGCATAGAGTTTTCCTATGGTGGATAACAGACTTACTGGTCAATAATTCGCCGGTATCAGTAAAATCTGAAGCCAAGCTCTGTGCCCAGCAATCTGGGTCAATTTTAAATAATTCTGTTGTTATTAGGCCAGGGCCAGGTGCTTTTCCTTTTTTTGTTGCTTGTTTAAGATCCTGACTTCACTGGCCATTACTGGGGCCTTTCTTTTGTGCCCGGTAGTAGCTTTGGTCTACCATCCAGCATATCTCTATTTCTGTTTGCAAAAATAGAAGTAAAAAACTTCCCAAACTGCTGCAGAAATGTGGGAAGATACTGGGAGCCTTGTGTTTAAACCTTTTGCTATTAAAGTCAAGAATTTTTTTTCATTTTTTTGATTTTACGGCCCAGAGTAAACATTCCCATTTGCTTTTCCGGGCCTCAAACTTACTAAATTTCAATAATTTTTACGTTCTTTTTTCAACTTAAATATTTGGCAATACCTCTGTTCTGTTCAAATTTTTACACTGTCTATAAAGGCTCCTAATTGATCTTTTTAGTGCCTTACAGTCAAAATTATACCACTTGTTTCTGCCCCGCCCCATAGACTTTGTTGTTAAGAAAGGCTTAAATAGGTCAACTAGTTCAGTAAGAAATTCCGTATTTCCCGTATTCTTGGTTTCCTGGAAACCTATGTATCTAGTTTTTAACAAATCCATTTGTGCTTTAACTTTATGTTCCATGGCTTCACACCATCTCAGTGATCTTAAGGTGTTATGTGTCTGGGCTAAAGCTAAGTTCGTTACATGCAGGGAGAGGCAACAGATATCTAGGCATAATAATAATTGTACTGGGCAGTGATCACGTCCCAAATATTCCATTACTTCCAAGCTTTCAACTCTTGAGTAAGTCAGCAGATGAAACAAAATAATCTACTACACTTGTCCCTTTATGATTTATACAAGTATAGTCTTCTTTTCCATCAAACTGGATCCATCCATTTAATATCACCAAATCATTCTCTGATAATAAGGATGCAAAATATCTGACAGTATCATTAATCTTCCTATCTTTGGATCTTCTATAATTCGTTACTGAGTTTTCTTTTATCTGGGTTTTAAAACATTTCAGGAAAAGATCCTCATTTGTCTATCCAACCCCAGCATTGAAATCCCCAGGCAAAAATACTATTGTTGCAGGTTGAAGCCTAGCCAAATGCTCCAAGTAGACATCTAGCTGGTTCCAGCACTGGAAGATATTAGACTGGTGAACATGTGGTGGGATATTTACCAAAACTATAGAAAATTCCTTCAACTCCAGAGTAGTGCCATTGCATGTAGAAAACTTTTGGGCAACTCAGTAATCTTCACTTTGAGGTTTACTGAGATCAAACAAGTCAATCCTCCAGAACACCTTCCATTTTTCCCTGTATCAATTGCAGACAATGAATATGAGATCAGTCCAGAGAGATAAACTTTAGCCTTTGCCCATGTTTCCTGGAGTAACACTAGGTCAAATCTACTCAGAAATTCTTTTACAGTCATTGGTAGAATGGATCTGTAGGATCAAACGTGCTGAATTTGCTTTGGGGTTTTTTTTTTTAAACTTCCACAGCAAACTGACATCTTCTACAAGGGTAAATTATCTTCCCTGAAACATTACTTTCCTTTTGAAACCAAAAACTTATAATGATCTCAATAGGAGCAGGGTTTTTTTTCAGCAGGAACGCAGTGGAACAGAGTTCCCGCACCACTTGAAAATGGTCACATGGCCGGTGGCCCCGCCCCCTGATCTCCAGACAGAAGGGAGTTTAGATTGCCCTCCGCTCCGCTTGGCGGTGCAGAGGGCAATCTAACTCCCTTCTGTCTGGAGATCAGAGGGCGGGGCCACCAGCCATGTGACCATTTTCACCAAGGGCAATTTAAACTTTAAAAAACTCCCCCTTGTTCCAGCTGACCCAAAAGGATGACATTGTGCGATCCTGAGTTCCACCACTGAGTTCCACCACCTCTTTTCCCGGAAAAAAAGCCCTGAATAGGAGTATGATTATTCCTTAATGTTTTATTTATCTGTCCCTGTTGAAAGTTTCTGTTATTGTTGGAGTGGTAAACAAAGTTCCTAGAACTGGAGGAAGATTAACTCCTACCATCTAATGATGAACATTTGTATATGGCACTATCAATGTGCCCTCCAGTAAGTAGGGAGTGCCATCTCACAAACAATATTGCTGAGCCAGAAGAAGGCAGCCAAGATGATTAAGGGGATTGCAGGACCTTTTCTTATGAGGAAAGACTGAAGAGTTGGCTTTAGGGAAAAAATGGCTAAGGGGCACATGATAAAGGTTTATAAAATTAGGCACGGGATGAAGAAAGCTTTTGAGTTGCTCTTAATTACAGGTATTACACTGCTGTGACTTTGCATGTTGCTACTTATAAAATGCTATGATTTTTTAAAAGAAAAAAATCCCTGCAACTGACATCTTTGGTAACATTTTGCTTAACTTCCCCAGATACATTCTCAAATGAATATCCATAGTTGACTCCTTTGTAATGTTAGCACATAGAAAATGTAAACTATAGCCATTTTAACAACAAATGTTAAGAAATCTAAGTCTTTATTTTTGTTGGTTTCTTTGCCTTTAAGCTATGGCACATTAACTTTGCTTGGAGCGCGTGGAGTCCTTTATCAGTGTTTGTTCCAGGGATGCTTCCTAAGATAATGTTTTGTATTGTATGGAGCTTGATTAGTATCTCTGTCTAAGATTTTGATCTTTAGGGACCCCTATTAGATAACGTACACAATTGGGAGGCGGACGCATATTGCACCAGTATCAGAATCTTTATTAGCTCAAATCTCTGGGATTCAGTCTGTTTTCAGCAAAAACTGGGACTGTGCCTGAAGGGCTCCTTCTTAAGCTTCGTAGAATCCTGTTTCAAAGGGATGTTCAGGGAATTATTCAAAACCAGCACAAAGCAACAAGAATCTTTCAGCATTTCCATTAATTTTATTATTTGTCAATGTGAAATGCTTGTTCATCACATGAGATCCAGAAATATTGCTTTAGCATGGTACTTTTGCATTTTCCCACTACTCAAATTAGACTATTGTGTCACTGGGAAAGTACAGTTTTTCATTAAACAGTGTATTCTTTGTTTTAGAAATTGTTATATGAAATGCAGTTGAGTTAAGAGTCATGGTGCTTTATGAATATAATAGCAGATAGGCAACACAGCTGTCCTGCCTTTTTTGTTTAACTTTTCAAAGCCTCTGTATGTTACCGGTACCTTTTTATATATAATATAATAGGCAAGAGGTCTGATGAGATTGTGCTCCATGGACCATCCAGTATATTACCTTCAAATGCAGTGAAAAGATGAACAGCAAAGCTGTATATATACTGTCCATTCCAGGAAGAATGATTTCAAATCTTGTGAAACAGTTGTAATATTTTACTTTCTGTTCACCTTTTGGACTCTATGTAAGCCTGCCCAGTCATTATAGGGAACAGATTTTGTCAGTTTTGCTTCAAATCTAAATGGTTCGTGTTCATTTTGCTTTGGAGAGCAAAAATGAAATTGTCACAACTCAGACAGCACAAAGTTATGTATTTTGGAGCAGAAAATGAATATGCAGTTTCTTCAATGCTAATGTAGTAGCTAGGCATTCATTTACTTGTTTCCTGCATTTCAACCGAAGCTTACAGGAATTGAAAAATACAATATAAATGACATTAAGTTTCAATAAAATATTTCTTATGGTGGTCCTCAGTTCCTCAGAATATAGTCATAATGGAGGAGTGCCTTAGCTGTTTTCTGCCTTCCTTCCAGTTGTGACAGTTGAAATCTGGAAGGAGGCTGCTTTCAGATGGAACTACATCCACTCAGCTGTGATGGAGGGATTCATGACAATTTCCTTGCCCCTTCATTAGGGGAAAAAGTAAGGACGTATACAGTAGTAAGATACCTTCCCATCTATATGTTGTGAGAACTGGAGTAGTATTGACATAATTGTTAGTGGACTTACAGGGAATACTCACAAAGAAAAAAAATGTGTTTAGATGCACTTCAGAGGATTGTGTAGATTAACCACAGAGATGTGCTTTATTTTTCTGTGGAAAATCATCCATTTTAAAGACTTTTATTTAATAAAACTAATATGATGAAATTGCCAATATAATCTTAAACCTAGCAGTTTCAGAATTGTAATTTTTCCAAATAATTATCCTTAGGAATTATGTGAATGAGAACATTGATGTTTTATCAATTGGTAGAGAAGAAGGGGCAATAAAACTACAAATACATATATTAATCCAAATTTTTAAAAATCAAGTCCTGAATTCACCTGATGAGTTGTACAGAGCAAAGCAAAGCTAAAATTCTTATTTACATGTCTCCTCTCACATAGGGTAGCTAGATTGGGTCTGGAATAATACTGGACCCTGGGAAGGGGGGGCACTGAGCAGGGAGGAGGGGAGAGCCAGGTGTCCAGTATTTGGGGAGAATTTTCCCCGAATATTCCTCCAAAATACTGGACTGTCTGGCTGAAAACTGTACACCTGGCAGCTCTGTGCTGGCAGAGATACTATGTTATCACCAATTGGATGTAGAACTTAACAAGTAATGCAAGTGATGGTATGGAGAGTCTTAGTGAAACTGATGTGGTCCAGGGCAGGTAATCTTAAGCAGGTCTATTTGGGAGGAAGTTCCATTTTATTCAGTGGTGCTAACTCCCAGGTAAGTGTTTTTAGGATTACAGCCCCAGTGACCACCACGGAAGAAAGTTCTGTTGTAATAAATGAAAGGGCAACCATGTCCATGGCATGTGATATTGCAGTTCTGTGAGTATACTAAAATGAGAGTGTTAACAGTTTAGAGAGCCTTTGAGTTTTTTCTTTAAGATTAAATAATGTAAGGTAAGTACATGCAAAACTGTAAAAAAAAAATTAATTTTTTTTACAAGCAATATTCCCATAAATATAATTTACACATAAAGACTTAGTCTGAATATATCATTTAAACCATGCTTTATTATTCCTTATCTAATATTTCAATTCAGGTTATTTGTTACTGTTTGGCATACAGTTAACATGCAGTAGTTTTTCAGTTTTATTTTCTAAATATAGTTCAAATTTATAAACATGCAAATTCAGATCATGCTTTACTTAAGATGTTGGAAAGTTTTCCAATTCAAACTTTTTCCAGTAGGCATCACTGATCAGCCATTTATGTCATGTTGGAGATATATTTAACTTAAAATGCAATTTATCTTGCTAACGAAAAACTGATATTTAGGCGATGATGTTCCACACAGATTTTTTGAAGACTCAAGAAAGCTAAGTAGAAAAGGGAGCTCTCATAAACGCCAGTTCTGCTTTCAAGAATATTGTGATTCAGTCTGAGAAATTCCCTCTAGATTTTTTTTCTTTTTGACCTCCAAATTAAGGTGGTGCTGGTTTTAACTCTTTGTGTGTTCAACAAAAATTACAATCTATACAAAGGTACCTATATCAGCCTCACAATAAGTACCCAAAATTTACTGATCTATGAAAAATTTGCTTCCCTCTCTACCTACAAATGATAATGCAAGATAGAAACCATTTTCATCCAGTTTATAGAAACTTACCCATTTGCTCTCCTGGATCTATCTTACTATAGATAATTAGTTATTTAATTATATATTAATGGTTCAATCGTTAGAAAGGAAAGCTATAAAATTGTAAAGCTGTGATCCTTTGGATCTTAGTATTTAGTTAACTGCAGTATAGTCTCTTAGATGCCTCATACTTCTGGCATTCAGAATGTTAAACCTTACGGCTGAACTTCAGGGCACTTCTAGAATTGTACCGATTCAGCTGGCAGGGAACCTCCCTTTGAAGGGAACCTAGTTCCTTCTTACATTTCCCAATGTATGCACATCATTTGCAAGTATTATGCTATGCTAAATTTGAAGTTCTACCTTAAGAAAACCCTGGATTTATTTCAGATAACTATCTAGGAAGTCCTGTTTTGTACTAAATTATCCAAGTATTATGCCTCTTTTCCTGGCTGTACAAATCATGGAACTTAGACATTCAAGTTATACTTTAATATCAAGACTAGTAAAGGGAAGATCATATAAGAGAGAAAATGTATTGCATACAGCCAAAGGCTGTTACAATCAAGAAAAAATCCAAAAAGTATGAATTGAAGACATAACATACAAGAATTAACAAAGATTGCAATTAAAACAAATTAAAATGAGATAAAAATACAGTAGAAATCCCTAGCCTGAAAACACAAAAAAACCTAAGACACAGTACAATGGATTAGGCCTCAAGTGCAGTTCTAGCTCAGATTTTCATGGTGGCCAGTATGTATAGTGATAAAGGTAAAGGTAGTCCCCTGTGCAAGCACTGAGTCATTACTGACCCATGTGGGGACATCGCATCACAACATTTTCTTGGCAGGCTTTTTACAGGGTGGTTTGCCATTGCCTTCCCCAGTCATCTACACTTTACCCCCAAGAAACTGGGTACTCATTTTACTGACCTCGGAATGATGGAAGGCTTGAGCCGAGCCGGCTACCTGAACCCGGCTTCCACCAGGATCGAACTCAGGTCATGAGCAGAGCTTGGACTGCAGTACTGCAGCTTACCACTCTGCGCCATGGGGCAGAGTGGTAAGCTGATACCAGATGAGTAATGTAAAGATAACATGGCTACAATCAAAGATCTGATGGCTGCTTTTCTTTTGCAGAATGTTCAAGCAATATTGTCCTATCTTAAAGTTCTTTTCATTTTTGATTGTGCAAGCTAATTGTGCATATGGATTATGTGTAAGTGATTACATATCCACGTGCGAAATTGAGTGGCATGTTTTGTTCAGCTTGTTAGCTTTTGGAGCTGAATGTAAACAGAACCATTTTACAGATACACCTTTTTATTTTCCTTTACAATAATGCATAGTAAGGCTGAGTAAAATGATGGAGTTTTACATCGTTTTATACAGAAGCTAGCGTTACTTTTTTTTTTACTTTAGCAAGCAGCTCAGAACTAAGAGCAGTTTATGTATGTATTGAATTTGAAAAGTATACTCACCAATAAATTAAAAAAAACAAAAGAACTAAGAGCAGTTTAATGGCAGAATTAGCTGAAATTTTTTCACATCCAGTTCAAGATTTCCTTGAGACACATGTGCTCTCCCTTTGAATGTCAAAAAGAAATCTTTGGTATTATTCCATATTTTATACAAAGGCCAGAATCCAGAAAACCACACTACTGCACCTCAGGATTATTTTGTCTATTGAATACTTGCCCACCCTCACCTAAAGGCCTTTCCCCAAGCTGAATGAGAAGTGGTTTTTAAAACTGAAGAAACTTTCAAAAACAATTTGCCATGGAGTGTGTGACTCTACTATTCAAAGAGAAAGTTTAAAATACCATTTGTTTGCACCTCAGCCCTCACAGGTATCTGAAACAGTTCTTTGGAGTCCTAGCCAAAATCTTTACACATGTTAGTTAAGCTACCTGAGCTGTCTATTTCCCACAACCTCCTATTATACCATCCCTCCTTACTTTGTTTTCTGTTGTCCCAGCATAGATCACCATTGTCCTAATTGTATGTGACTAATAATAATGTCTTCAAGGTGAACAGTGACAAAGTCCACTGCTTAGGCTATCTACTGCTGCATAGGTAGGTAGACAGCTGGGATGGAAAATTTCTTGGCAACTGTCCCCTGTAGCAGTGAGCCCCCCAAAGTTTTGCATACAGAATAAAATAAAGAATGTAAATTAAGTAAACACATTTCATTACATATGTGAACAGTTGGAATTTTTGAGTGCAGGTTTTTAAATCATCCTGCATTTGGTATGAATTCTAATAAACTTATCTTGTTCGAGATTATTGAAAACTATGACTAGTAAAAGGAACTGAGTCAATTAAAAGAAAAAAATATTAAGCTCTACATTTTTAAACCCAAGAGGTTTTGAATGACTCAGCTGTTTAAGTAGAACTCCTTTTGGCTTGGAATAAAATTGCAACTTCAGAGTTTGAGTTTTCATTTAAGACGTGAAAAATAATCCCCAGGTGGCAAATCCAGAACAGCTTTTGACAATCTTTGCAATAAACCTTGCTGGACAAAATGATCATGTTAATATAGATTCGTTTAAAAGTTTGCATGAAAGTTGCCTTCTATGTTATTGCCAAGGGAAACCAGTGCTGTGCTAGCTTGGAAAAGAACAGAGAAGATAAAAATGCTGAAAAAAATTATAAATGTCTTCTATCAAAGGATCAGAGTAAATTAACAAATTATTGCACAACTTACTCCTGTCTTCACAAATTAAATTTAGAAATTGAACTTTTTGTTTTCTTTTTGAATATGTGCACTCTTAATAAGACACACAGAGCCCCGTGGCGCAGAGTGGTAAGCTGCAGTACTGCAGCCCAAGCTCTGCTTAGGTTCAGATAGCCGACTCAAGGTTGACTCAGCCTTCCATCCCTCTGAGGTCGGTAAAATGAGTACCCAGTTTTTTGGAGGTGAAGTGTAGATGACTGGGGAAGTCAATGGCAAACCATCCCATAAAAAGTCTGCCAAGAAAATGTCGTGATGCGACATCCCCCCATGGGTCAGTAATGACTCGATGCTTGCACAGGGGACTACCTTTACCTTTTTAATAAGACACGTGCATGAATATTATCAGAGTAGCCTTATAGTTGCCTTTAGATTAAAGTTTCTCACAAGGCGCCTGGATTCAAAGATGAGTTTAGTAAATTCCTTGTGCCCAAGGTCTCTTGGGATTTGCCTTTCTTAAACAGCCTTCCCATCCCTCATGTGCTGCGTGCCATTCAGCTTTTTAATTCAGTTGAATTTCTAAAGCAATTAGTAATATTGGAGGGGGGGCAGTCTGCAGTTTCAAAAACAGGCTCTAAATCCCACAAAGACCTGCATCCTGCATTGTTCTTTAAAAGTAGCTCTTTTCTTGGTATTTTGAAATTTGAGTAATCCTTGCAGTGGATGTTACATGGGTATGTATGCTCCTTTCTGTACCCATTTGGTGTTGTTAGATAACAAATAGCACAACTTAATTTAGTGTTTTAACCTCCTGTATACTGAAAGTTAAGGGAGGGCAACAATATTTTAAAAAATGAATTGTTGAAGAAATGGCCCGTATTTGATTAATACTATTTTCTGAAAGCCAGACTAATGATAATAAAATACTACACTTTCAGTATATCCTCAGATTTTAACTTGAAAAGGAAGCACCTTTGGATCACATGGGGGAGCTGAATGTGACCGTTTATTTACATAAAGCTTGTATGATTGAGCTGTCTTTACTCAGACAGAAGTAATCAGGTTGTCTGCATGTTAACCAGTAATAAAATTATCTGAATATTTTTAACATCCCTCAGACAATACTTATAAAACTTGGGGAGAAATAACTCTTTAATAGCACTGTATCGTCATAGATTCAAGGGCCTAAAGGATTTTTACGTTATACTGTTATAAGCTTTCATCATACTGACTTTGTGTAATTTCTTGTAGGTGTATTTTAACAATTTCTGATTGTAGCCTAAATCTAGGCTGCTTCAATAATAAACACTAAAGCTGAAAGAACATGTAGTTTTTAAGTTAAAGTTTTAAAGTATCAAAATGTCAGCAGATGGGAATCTTTAGTTTTAAAAGAAAGCTTTGAAATTAATTTTGGCATAAAGATGCTATTGAAATTACTACTGCTTTAACTGACAGAAACAAAAAGGAACCCAAACTTATTACTGGCTTGATGACCATGTCCCATGCAGAGTGCAGTTCACAGAAAGAATCTTTCCACGTCAGCCCTTGTTGCTTTCAAAGGGCACAGGGGCCTGTAGCAAGCAGGGGAAACTTGGCAGAGATCATGACCCTCTGTTCAGGTATGCAACAAGAAGCAGGCAACAAAGATACTTTCCATGAACTTGCTCAATTCATTGAGCCCTTTTTCTTTGGGGGAGAGGGTTCATTTATTGTGAACATTGAGGGAGAGGTCATGCTTTCTTAAGGGAACACACTTAAGAGACCTAAGAAAAATTTCCTCAGGAGCAAGGAGTGATTGCTGCCAATGCCCTCTTTCCACTACAAACCTTCTTTGACTCCTATGCTGCTCCTGTCTGCTGAGCTCCAGGAATAAAATTAAACAGGGGGCTCAGTTAAATATACAGAAGTGGAAGAGGGAAACTCTTGCTCTGGTGAAGACTACTCTACAAATGGATCTTGTTGGATACAAGCCATTAATTTAAAAATCCTGTGCTGGCTAATGAAGAATGGAATATATATGATACAAGCAGGAGCCCTCAAGGACTTGTGGGGGGCATGTCATATTCCCTTCCCCCACTATTTCCTCTTCCCTACCCTGAAAACCCTCATAGTCTTTCCCTGTTTCCTGCCTCCTCTCCTTCCCACCCACCAGCCAACCTACTTTAACTTGTGCTCACCCCAGTCTTAGTTTTTCCTCCTTCCCTTCCCCTGTCAGCCTCAGTCTGGGAAAACTATGGCCCACTTGCATGGTGCCCATTGCCAAGGCAGATCCAGTTGCACAGGGTGAAATCTGCAAAGACTTACAAAAAGCTCTTCATCTCCCCCTGTATATACCATTCCCCACACTATTTCTCCATTCCCTCCTCCTGGCAACTCCAGTATCCTCACCCTTCTCTGCTTCCTCCTCACCCACCAACCTTTTATCTGCCCCCACCATCCTCAACCGTATATATTTCATTTATACCCTATTTTTTTCTGCAATGAAGACCCCAAGTAGTTTATGTCATTCTCCTCCCTTCTATTTTATCCTCACAACAAACTTGTGAACAGGAGTGGATTGAGAGTGAAAAAGCCTGGGAAAGGACCCCTCCCCTAAAGGAGTGGGGAAGAGACAGTCTGCTTAACCAGTTAGCTGGGCACTGCTTTCCTTGATTTGTACAGGGATCAGGCCTGCCAGGTGCCACTTCTGTAGTTTTAGACAAGGATCAGTCAATGCTTGCTTAGGCAATGCTTGGTCACCACCTCCCCCTCCTTAAGTGGGCCAGTCTCAGCCCTTTTGTCACAGGGCTGGCCCATTCCACGTGGGGGGAGGCCATTAGCCTACTGGGAAGCATCTTGGTGCTCTTAAAGACCAAATGCATTCCTGCTTGTCAGATAAGTAGGTCTGACGATTTTTAACTGCCCTAATGTCACCAAGTGAGTTTCCACATCATATTGGAGATCCTAGTCTGTAACTAAACGCTGCATTACTGGTTTCATGGGGTGGCTGGTGTTGAACAGTAGCAAGGAGCCAGGCCTACATCATTCACAAAAGTTGGTTGGTAGCAAGCTGTCTGGTGGTTGCTGCCAGGCCTGGCCCTAATGAGTCCTCCCTCAAAGGCCAAAACAGCTGTGGAAATGCTCCTGCCCCCTCCCTTGCCTTTTACTGGCAAAAAAAATGTGATTGCCTACCAAAGGACAATCAGGTCCTCCTTTAAAACTACAGGCATTCCTTTTATCGATGGTTGTTGGGGGTTTTCCGGGCTGTATTGCCGTGGTCTTGGCATTGTAGTTCCTGACGTTTCGCCAGCAGCTGTGGCTGGCATCTTCAGAGGTGTAGCACCAAAAGACAGAGATCTCGACACTGAGAGATCTCTGTCTTTTGGTGCTACACCTCTGAAGATGCCAGCCACAGCTGCTGGCGAAACGTCAGGAACTACAATGCCAAGACCACGGCAATACAGCCCGGAAAACCCCCAACAACCATCGTTCTCCGGCCGTGAAAGCCTTCGACAATACATTCCTTTTATCATTTGAGGAGTTCTTATAATAATAACAACAACAGCAGCATTCAATTTATATACTGCCCTTCAGGACAGACTCAAAGGGTTGCCGTCAGAGATCACTATCTCCAGAATGGGAACTATCTTGTGGGGTTCCACAGGGTGCAATCTTATCTCCCATGGTAGTCAACCTCTACGTAAAACCTTTAGGAGAACTCATTCGCAGCTATGGAGTTGGACGTCATCAATATGCAAATTATACCCAACTCAATATGTTGCTATCCAGGTCCCCACAGGATGCAGTAGAAATCTTAAATCGCTGCCAGACAACCCTAGTGAAATGGCTGAAAAATAAGAAATTAAAATTGAACCCAGACAAGACTGAAGTAATGCTTGTTGGGAAGTCAGAGATCTTGAAAAACATTGTACTTCCCACTTTCGATGGAGTTTGTTTGACCCTTCCAGACTCGGTTAAGAGCCTAGGGGTTTTACTGGATCCAGCGCTACTACTAGAAAAACAAGGCAGCTTCAAAAAATGCTTACTATAATCTCACTCTAGCATGGAAAATGGTTTCTTATCTTGACACGACCTACCTGGCCACCTGGATCCATGCTATGGTAACATCAAAACTTGACTATTGTAATCCATTATACATTGGTCTCCCATCTAAGATAACTAGGAGGCTCCAATTGGTGCAAAATGCTGCGGCTTGACTATCAGGAATTAGCAGGAGCATCACTCCCATTCTACAGTCACTCCATTTGTTACCGGAAGCGGTCTCCTTGCAGTAAATATGATTTATGGGGGAATTAGCAAGCAAGGAAGACAGCTATACGAGAGGCGGTAACTGGGATCTGTCACCTGTGTATACCAGGTCCCTTCTGACAATAGAACAGTGAGTCTGGTGCTTAATATCAAACAATAACTTCTATTGAACACAAGAACTTCGTGCACATACACACAAATTACTGGGAAAAATAATTACACACACAGAGTCCTAGGAAATGTAGCCAGAGATTGGGAATAGAGAGAGAGGGAATAAGTATATCTACCTATCCTGGAGAGTAGTCCAGTCTGTGGTGGGGAGAGAGAGAAGCTTCAAACGTCCAGCATCCTCGGCCAAAAGAGCAAGAGGCTTAGAGCAAACCTCAAGGGAACAGCGCTTGTGCATCTGGAAATGTGTTTGATTTGAATGGGGCTAAGGCTCTGCTTTTATAGGTAAAATGTGCCCCGAGGTGGAGAAGAGTCCTCCTAGCAGTTAGGACAAAGATTCCAAAGGTCAGTTCCTGGGTTAGACAAAAGGTTTGATTGCCTTGCTGGATAGCTGCTGGGGTGTGTAAATGCAGATGCAAAACTAGTTCTAGCGCTGCACAAAAAGTTTTCTGATGAAGTCCACCAGAGCTAGGTTAAGTACCTTTAAAGAGGGAATGCATTGTGCCAGGAACGACTGTCTATACTTATGAATGTCATTTGATTAGCTCCTCAATCAAGTACAGGAGATCTCATCACGGAAGGAGTAGAAGGAATGTGCTGAGTGGGAATGACTCTGCGAGACCTTTGTTGCACTGGACCCTTCCGGGGCTAGGATGGCAGTAAATCCAATCAATCCGCAATCACTCCGCATTCCAGGGCAGCATTCCTTGCATGCCTGGTTCTCCCGGGCGGGATGTAGCAACGGCAGAAGCTCTCTGGTGGCTATACGGTAGCCATTTTAAACTCCAGAGGCTTGTGCACTTTTAATATTACATGCATCTATGTGAAAACTGCTGTACAACTGGCGAAGGCCGGGCTGACTGCTTACACAGTAGCTGACTGCTTCCTATCAGTTACCGTGCTCAGTTCAAAGTATTGGTTATTATATACAAAGCTCTTCACGGCCTTGGTCCAGCATACCTATGGGACTGCCTCCCTCCCTATGTCCCTCCATGGCAGCTTTGCTCATCTGAACAGGGTCTCTTGCAGGTGCCAGCCTGCACATGGGCGAAATCAACAGCAGCCTGTACATGGGCTTTCTCTGTGGGGGGGCCCTATCCTATGGAATGGCCTGCCTGAGGAGGTCAGGAGAGCCCCCACACTCCTGGCTTTCCGCAAAAAATGCAAAACTGAATTATTCAAAAAGGACCTTTTTCTCAGCTAAGAGGGCGGTATTGTAGGAAAGAGGTCCCAGATGTTTCGCTAATGAGTTAGAAACCATAGATTTCACCATTATGTTGCGTTACATATTATCTTTTTCTTTAAATATGTACTCCTATATACTACCTGTGCTTTATGTTGTTTAATGTAAGTCCTAGAATTGATTATATTGTTTCAGCAATTCCTCAACTCCATACTGGATCCTTGCTAATACTATATCTTTGTAAACTTATATTCATTTACCCTATGATGTTGAATATGGAAATGTTCTTGACACTGTATGGAAATGCCTGCCCTTGTCCTTGCCACTGATTGTACTAATCTCACACTTTGTAATCCACCTTGAGTCTCAGTGAGAAAGGCAGAAAACAAACAAATAAATAAACAAACAAACAAATTTAGTGCCCACTCAGAGTGGTTTGCAAAGTATGTTATTATTTTCCTTACAACAATCACTCTGTGAGGTGGGTGGGGCTGAGAGAGCTCCCAGAAGCTGTGACTGACCCGAGGTCACCCAGCTGGCTTCAAGTAGAGGAGTGAGGATTCAAACCCGGTTCTCCAGATTAGAGTCACGTGCTCTTAACTACTACACCAAACTGGCTCTCACTCTCTTACCCCCCTCAATGTAATTTTTTAAGATATTTCCAGACTTTTCTGCAAACCTGGGGCATTTTTCAGGTTTGTTGAAGGACCTGTCTTGTCCATTCTGGACTCCAGCCTCCGGATGTAAGTATCCTCGGATTTAGCCAGAATTCGATATAATGATGATGATATTTCCAGGGTATGAGCTAGTTAGTCTTTAAGGTGCTACTGGACCTGAGTCTTGCTGTTCTACTATAGACTCAACAGGGATACCCACATGAAACAATAATGATACTATACTTTAAAGGCGTGAACAAATCTTCTGAAATCTTCGGTAATATTTTGCCATTATAATAGTTTGTGTTTTGCTTCTAGTGGTTAATGAGGCTGTTTTGAATATTTATTACTGTGGTTGAAGGTGCAGGCCTCTGATTTGAGAAGGGGGGGGAGCTGGATTTGCGAATGGAATGTTCTGTGATTGGACAGAAGCTGTATCCTAGGGGGTGGAGTGAACTGCAGTTTTTAGTCTGAGTGCAGGGAAAATATTCTATCTAGGTGTGGAAGCCTGAGAGAGTCTAATCTTATATACTATTAGCCAACTGTCCCTGATGCTGTGGGTATTTAAATCCAGAGACTGGAGCCATGGATGGACTGACAGATCTTCCTACACTCCTGAAAAATGTCTCCAGTTTGCAAAAATCTGAGTCTAAATATTTTATATATGGGGTGTTAAAAACCCCAAAATGATAAAAGGAGCCCTTGTAGCTTTAAGAATCAGATGCCCTCAGTGACTGGTGCTGTGCCACCATAACAATATTTCAGGCTTGGTATCTATCAGTCAAAGGCAGGGGAAGGAGGTGAGGGCAGGGCCCTTTCCAGTGTTGTTTGGGCCTTTGAGGTAGAACTTATTGGGGCCAGGCCAGAAGCAGCACTGAGTGACTTGATACCTCAAGACTTGCAGGAGTCACTCAGGCCTGGCTGCTTGCTGCTGTTCAACAGCGTGTGCTCGTAAACACACACACACACACACAAAGCCAGTGTAGTGGTTAGAATTTCAGAGTAGGACGAGGGAGACCCAGGTTGGAATTACCACTCTGCTGTGGAAGTTTACTGGGTGTCTGGAGAAGGGAAAGAGGAAACGGTGTGTGGAAGGGGGATACAGAGAAAAGTGAAGTATCCCCCACAAGTCCTTGCAGATTCTCCATCATGTAACAGCCTGGCTCAGCCAGCATCACACAACTGGGCCATGGAGGAGAGGCTGCTGGGGGAGGTAAAGATGGGGGCAGACAAAAGTGAGAGGGAAGGAAAGAAGGATGCAGGAAAAGGAGAGTAGGTATGGGGGGGCAGGGAAGGGAAAGAGAACGTGGTGGGGGAGGGGAAAATGAGATACCTCCTGTAAGTCCTTGCGGGTCCCCCACTCATTCTCTCTAGTTCAGGCAATATGTGTAGAATCCTAAGAGCATTTATGTCTGTGTGGGTGAGGGAAGAACATTATTCCATGAGCATACAACTGTATGGAAAATGAGAGCCAAGCTACAAGAGACAAATTACATGAGGAGAAGCACATGAAGGAAGTCGCAATGTTAGCCGGGAAGCAGAGTTTTAAAAGCAATAGCAGGTAAAACAGGTGGTATTAATGGTGGAATTCAAACCTCCTCTGAAGTAAAAAAAAATCTAGCTAAGATAGAGAACTCCTGAACCTCTATGTGGGGGAGGAGAGAGTGTTAGTTGTGACCAGGGCCATCCTGAGGTAAAAATTTAAGGTGATATAAGGAGAAGATGCAATAAAGATCCTAGGCAGTAAAAGAAAAAAAGAAAAAGCTACAGTTTCTTATAGGCAGGGTCCAAAGGGATGTATTTGCTCTTCCTGTATGAACAGGGACCTTCAGGCTATCATTCCTACCAGAAAGCCACTGATGATGATGGCTGGATTCTGTGAAAGGCCATTGAATGTGGCACAAGGGGCTGCAGCTGGGAAGGAAAATTGCAGAAGTGCCTTAGGTGTGCTCACTAGGTTCTTGAACTGACATTCAGTGTTGCTGTTTAAGCCTACCTTTCAAAGACTTCTGTTTAAGTCAAAGTTTTATCAGATTTATTGAAAATAACCTTCACTTGAAACACAATGTGTTCCTCAAAAATATGAAATAGGATTTTAAAAACTTATCTTAGAAAAGGTTTGTCATGTTTATAAGCAGGCAATGTTTCAAAGTATTCCATTTCAGATTTTGTCATACAAGAATTCTGGCTGAAGGTTTCCTTAGCCATTTTAGAAGCTGTAATCTAGTTAATGGGTTTGTTTATAGTTCTCTCTCTGTTCTGCTGTTGGTATTAGTATGCGGGACAAAGCCAGACATCTGTTTATAACATTCAAGCTTCAATTAAAGCTGCAGTATTTAGTTTATGAAATAGAAGAGAAGTTCATGCCAGTAGTTGCCAAAAATGGTGGAAGAAATGTGTGCTACCCATAAGAACTGCTTCTTCGACACAGTTTCATGAAAACTATTATCTTGATTTTTTTGCATATTTTTCTCTTAACACTAGAGATCAAGTAGTTTGCATAACACTCCTTGGCAATTGTTTACACTGAATGTATAATTGTACTTACAAAAGAGAGTATTTTTTTCTCTTTGACCAAGGTAGTTCAGAGCCTACATAGTTAGAGAGTGTGTCCTTAACAGCAGGTTTCCACATGCTTTAGCTTTTGGAACTGTTACCCACTACAGTAACATTAAACTGTTACTGGAACTGCTCTTTATTTGGATGGGGAATTAGCTAGCAGTCCAGAAATGAGCTTTAGCGCGGATCTAACCAATGTATACCAAGGTCCTGTTTTTCGGAAATTCATGTGATAAAGAGGCAGACTACAATTATTCAATCAATAAGGTGTATTTTCTAATAGTGTGGTGTATGCCTGAACCTGAAGTGATTAACAGCAAAATATGAAATATTATGTAGAAGTCATTGAACAAACATAGTTTATACTGGTACAGTAGTTCTATATATTGGCGTAACAAGCTTCAGGATCAGTTCTTAAATATTTCATTATGTTGAGCTTTGAAATAATGTGATACCACTTTTCCACATTAGTAAAAAAAAAAAAACTTTCCTCCTTCTCTAACCCTCTCTTAATAGTGCTGGTATATCACAGTAAGGATCTTGCTTCTACTATGGATCTACTAAGTGCCCGTAAGCAAGTTATTTTCACCTTCTGTCCTATCTGCAATATAGTGGTGGTAATACTGGCTTACTCTGAAGGACTTGTATAGACTTTGAACACTGCTGGTGCTATGAACATGCTCAATGTTATAATTAGTTACTTGTATTCTACTACCTTGTTCAACAAAGTCCAAACCTCCAGTCTTAGTAGCCTTGCTTTTATGAAACTGGCTTTTCTATTGGTAGAAAGCAGGGTGTCTAAAGATTATTTAAATTATTGATCAGGTTCATATAAGAGCAGGTAGCAGGACACAGGCCATTTTCATAAAAGCCGTAGTCATTCATCACTCCCTTGGCCATAATGCAAGTAACTTTCTATAAGAGAAGAACTATAAAATTAATCTACATATTTATAAAAATAAAGGAGAAGAGAGATTATACAATTTAATTCTTTTTAAAGATTTTAATCCCACTTATCTGCAGAGACTTTCTTTTTTAAAAAAATCACAAACCTATAGATAAAACCCCACAAAATAGTATAATAATCAACATCAAACAAAAAAAGAACTGTCAATAAGAGCCAGCTCACAGAAAACAAAAATCACACAATCTAACCAAAGGCATAATGAAACAAAAGTTCTTATCTTGACACCTGTACTTGAAAACAGTCTACCATATCAACAACTGTGTTGAGATCATTTACTAATATTATTGACCAGCTGCACCTCATTCTTTGGACAAAGTTTCATTTATTTGTTCTATCTTGTTTTTATTTGAATATTCATACTCCACTTTGCTCCCTGATGGGTACCCAAGGTGGCTTCTAGCATCATTCCCCTTTCCTCTGTTTTATCCTAACAACAAACCTTTGAGGTTGGTTAGGCTGACTGTATATGGCTGGCCCAAAGTCAGCCAGCAAGCTTCCATGGCAGACAGGGGATTCAAATCTGGGTGTCCCAGATCCTAGTCTGGCACTCTAACCATGACCTCATCCAGTCTGCTTCCACTTTCAGAAGTGTATTAAGTGCATCTGCTGAAAAGGAAAAACAGAGCTAGATATTATCAATTCATTGATGATATTTTATCCCAAACTCCTGAATGATATAGGTGTTATAGTACAGAGGATAACATTGTAACATTAGTGCCAGAGGTTTGAGCAGCAGTCCTTCAACTTCACCTTCTGATGTTGGCTAGCATGACCAGAATCTTGCCTCAGCCTGCTGTGGTCACTGGTACCAAAAGCTGCTGAAAGGTCTCTCTGGTGTTTCCCCCAGAGATGATAATGCATCAGGATAGCCAGGTTTTGTTTTAAGATTTTTATTGGATGGGTTAACATATACAAATCATAATATTTAATATTCAATCTCCGTTGTATTATATTATTCCCACCCATTCCCCCCCTTTTTCATTGACTTCCAACAGTTTTCCATTCCCTTCATACCCATTACATCACATTACCTCTCTATCTCCTAAAATAATAATTTCTGTAATATTAGTTTCTACATTATACTGTATAATATATAGCATAACATATCCATCTTCATCTACATTCCATAGCTATCTCCTAGATTAGCAAATTACCCTTTATAATATAAACTTCAAATGTATATATTATATATTATATATAATATAGCATATGCTATAACATACCACTATCTATAACATTTAATTCAACTTATTCCAGTTCAACATATCCTTATCAATTTGTTGCCATAGCTTTTCATAATTATTCTTCAATAAATCAATATTTTTTACAGTCAACTCAATACCTAGATATTTTGTTTTGTGGGCTACCTCACGGTTCGTTATCTCCATTAGTTCTTGTTGTCGTTGTTTAGACATATTTTACATAGTATTTTAGATTTGTCTTTATTAATATAAAATCCTGCCAAATCTCCTAATTCTTTTATTTTCTCCATCAATCTTCAATTATAAACATAACATCATCTGCAAAAGCTCTAACTTTGTAGGAAAGACCTTTAATTTTCAGACCTTTTATCATATCATCTTCCCATATTTGTCTAAGTAAAATTTCCAACACCATCACAAATAACAATGGAGAAAGTGGACATCCTTGTCTCGTTCCTTTTCTTATCTCCAATTTTTTTGTTATATCACAATTTACAACTACAGCTGCAGATTGATTCTTATATATAGACTTCACTGCTTGAATAAAAGTTTCTCCCATTTGCATCTTTTCCATCGTGGCAATCATAAAATCCCAATTTAAATTGTCGAATGCTTTTTCTGCATCAACAAAGAAATATCCAACTTCCTTCCCTGGATTCTTATCATAGTACTCTATAGCATTCAAAACTACTCTTAAATTGTCCTTTATTTGCCTATCCGGCAAAAAGCCCGCTTTCTCTTCTGCAATAAATTACACCAACCAGGCTTTGAGTCTTTCCGCCAAAATTTTGGCAAAAATCTTATAGTCATTGTTGGTCAACGATATTGGTCTATAATTTTTAACATTCGTTAAATCCTGTGTTTATTTTGGTATCAATGTAATGTTGGCTTCATTCCATGTTTCCAGTATCTCTTGTCCTCCCAATATTGCATTCATTACTTTTTGCATCAGCTGCTTTAATTCATCAGCCATTACTTTATAAAATTTAGCTGTAAGTCCGTCTGGTCCTGGCGCCTTCCCCACTTTCGTGCCTTGTATCACATCCATAATTTCCATTACTGTAATTGGGGCATTCAGCTTATCTTTCAGTATCTTCGGCACTGTTGGCAAACTCAATTTATGAAAATATTCCTCTATTAATCTTTTATCAACAGATTTTTTCTGATATAATCTCGCATAGTATTTGTAAAATGCTCTCTGAATTAAAGATTGATCCAGTAACTCTTTTCCTTCTTCAATTATTTTACTTATTATTTTCTTCTCTCTTTTTTTCTTCAACTGCCAAGCCAAATATTTCCCCGGTTTATTGGCTCCTTCAAATGACTTTTGTTTCAGTTTTTTCAATTCCCATTCCATCTCCTTATTTTCCATCACTTTTATTTGTTCCTGTAGTATTTTAATTTCATGTTGCAATTTCTTTTTGCTTTGTCTTTTCCTTAATTGCTGTTCTTTTTGCACTATTTTTTCTTGAATTTCCTTCATTTTCATTTCTTTTTCTTATCCCTTGCATTTAAATCCATAAGCACTCCTCGAATAACCGCTTTATACGTATCCCAAACTTTATGAATTGACACCCCTTGGTCCACATTATATTGTATAAAGCATTTAGTCTCTTTTTTGAGAACCTCCAAATTCACTTGACTACTCAAGAGGTCTTCATTTATTCTCCATCTTAATTTTTTACTCCTCATTCCAAATCTCCATAACATAGGATTATGATCTGAACTAATTTTGGGCAAAATGTAACTTTCTTTTGTACAAACTACCAACTCTTTTGATGCCCAGATCATATCTATTCTCGATAATGATTGATGACTTGCCGAAAAGAACGTATATTGCTTGGCCTTAGGATTGTATTTTCTCCAAACATCCTCCAATTCTTCTTGTCCTTGCAACTCAAAAAAAGACTTTGGCAGTTTTCCCACTTTGTTTTTACTAAGACATGTTTTTTTATCTATTTGTAAATCCACCACTCCATTAAAATCCCCTGCCACCACCACTTGATCATATGTCACTTGTCCCAGCTGAGTCATTATTTCATTAAAAAATTGTTCTTTTGCTCCATTTGGCGCATAAATTCCCAAAATT
This sequence comes from Eublepharis macularius, assembly GCF_028583425.1. Taxonomy (NCBI): domain Eukaryota; kingdom Metazoa; phylum Chordata; class Lepidosauria; order Squamata; family Eublepharidae; genus Eublepharis; species Eublepharis macularius. The sequence continues at coordinate 184,079,801 of NC_072791.1, forward strand.
AATGCTTTTTTTGCATTACACACAAATTCCACCGCCAAATATCTACCATCTTTATCAGTAACAATCAATTTAGGTTGCAGTTCTTCTTTAATATAAATTACAATTCCCCTCTTTTTTTGCTTTGTTGCCACTACAAATTGTTTTCCCAGTTTTTTATTTTGTAGATACTTAACATCTTGATACCTTATATGGGCTTCTAGCAGACAGATCATATTACATCTTTGCTTGGCAAGCCAATGAAATATTATTTTTCGTTTTGAGGATGAATTAAGTCCATTTACATTCCATGATAATAATTTGTACTCCATAATCACAGCCTAGTTGCTTTAGGTAAGTCTTTTTCTTGTTCTGCCATAAACACTTCCATTGCATGCCTTGATTTGATCACTTGTCTCACAGATTGGAACTCAAAGCTCAAACCTTCTGGTATTTCCCATCTATATCTTATGTTCATAGTTTTCAGTTTTTGCGTTAAATCCCTGTATTTCTTTCTCTCTTGCAAAACTCTCCTTGGTAGCTCCTTCATGCTTCTCATCTGTGTCCCCTCAAGTACTAACCGGGATTCAAAATGCTTTCTGATAATCTCCTCCTTCATTCTCTTTGTAGTCAACTGGACAATATCTCTTGGTAAATCCTTTTGCTGTGCATACTTTGAATTTACTCTGTAGGCTATATCCAGATTAGCTAACACCTCTTCTTTCTCTTTGTTTAAAAATTCTGCAATTATTTCTGTGATTTATTTCAAGGTTGATTCAGCCATTTTCTCTGGAACACCTCTAAAACGAAGTTGTTTTTCTGTTGCTTTACATTCCATCACAACCAACTTATCACTCAACACTGATGTTTCTGTTTTTAAACTTTCCGTCTTCGTTTCCACCTCTTGTACTTTCTGTTGTGTAACTTGAAGCTCCATTCTTATCTCATCAATACTTTTCGCCAACTCAGCAACTTCTGACCTTATAGCCTCTTTAATATCCTTCAATAGGTTTTGCTGTGACTCTTGAATTTGCTTTTGTGACTCCTGCACCATTTCTTGCATTTTTTGTATGTTTTTTTGTATAGTCTCATTTATTTCTTTATTGTTCTCTTTTACTTTCTTTTTTTCATTTTTATATATTCATTTATTTATTTAAATTATTTTTTATTTTAAACAATAATAAACAGTACTAGACATTAAAAGGTGTACAGTGAATACAGAAGGTAATGTCGTATAGAAACAAGAAAGTTGTTTACTGTCATTATTTAACCTTACAACTAGAAGTAAAATATATATTGCCTTTAAATTTGGTTTGTTTGAGGAACCACCTATTCAATTTATACCGAATAACCATTCTACAACTATGTGCTTCTTCAAACATAGTTGAAACTATCCGTTATAGTGATAAGAACACAACAATACACAACAATCTTTTAATAGTTAGACCTGAGGTGTCTATATTGTGAAGTAACCAGAGTTAGTTACTGTTTGCAAAATCTTTGATTTTGGTTGTAGCTTGTTTTCTTCTATATAGGTAAAAAAGGGAAACCATTTGTCAGTGAAGTTTGTTTCCTTAGGGAAATGTTCAGCTCTATATAAATCATATTTATCTTTTCAAGAATAAAGTTGTTCCAAAGTTTATCAAACCAATTCTCAATCGTCGGTGCTTGGTTCACTTTCCACAGCGTAGCTATGGCACTTTTGGCCGCAACAAAAAACGTTGCAATAAGCTCTCTTCTGATTCTTGGGATTGCTAAATCTCCCCATTGGTCTAGGAAGATGATTTCGGGGTCTAGAGGGACTTTGTAGCCCATAATTATTTTGATCTCGCCTAGTACTTCTTTCCAAAAATTAGAGATGCAATCGCACTCCCACCAGCAGTGGGCGTAGGAACCGTCTTGTCCGCAATTCTTCCAACATAATGGGGATAAGGATGAGGAGATCAATGATAGCTTTTTAGGGGTTAGATACCACCTATGAATGATTTTGTATGTCTGCAGTTTCATTACATTTACATTTGAGTTGAATGTGTAGGAGGACCAAATCTTTTCCCACGTGGGGTTGGATTGATCAATTCCACAATCCTTATAACATCTGATTTGACAGTTTAATTGCTTTTTAGTTGTAATGTTTAGTAAAATTATATATAGCTTGGCTATTGACCCTTTTTTTTGGAAAGTAGTATTGTTTAATAGTGGTTCAAATTCTGTTAACCGTTTATTCATAATTGCTGAGAGATCTATTTTTTCTGCCATATTTTTCAGTTGCAGATATTTATTCCAGTGTAATTTCTGCTTTAATTTGTGTTCTACTTTCCCTAGCAGACCAGTTTGTGAGGCAATGTCTGTTAGTTTTGTTATATTCTCTTTCCTCCAGACTGCACTGAAGGAGGTATCGTTTCCTGGCTGGAACCAGTGTTGCCCCAGGAAGGAGGCATACCTGGATATTGTGGGGCTAAGTTTCTGCCTATATTGGTCCCATGTTTTCAAGATGGGCATTATCAGTTTGTTGCTGATATAATTTTAAAGGATCCAGGTGACCAGTCTCATTCAATGAAGCATAGGGTTTCCTTGTTGCTGTGCATTCAAGCACCTTGCCCACCAAATAAATATTTACCTCCAACAATCTCAGTTGAGTCTCTTTGTATCTTAGAAGGATTCATATTGATGGATTATATCTCAGTATAAGATGGCTGAAAGAGAAACGAATACATATAGACAAAGCTAGGGTTTTACCAAATGCCAAAATATATTAATATAAAGGTACTGAACTGTCCAATAGTTCTGTCATATCTTTGGCATCTGTTTCAGGTAAGGGTGCTCACCAGCCTGCTTCCTTCACCCAAACTCTATCCTGCCATGGGAGAGGCCAAGTCTCAGCTTAGGCCTTTGCTCCCCCCCCCCCCACAGGTGGCTTAAGGCCAACCAATGCCCTTGCCACAAATCCTCTAGGAAAATGTTGTTGCCTTTCAGTTAAGATTCAGTATTTAAACTCAAATCCTAAACCCAAAGCACGCATCCCTAGTTGTAGGTATCTGTTCTGTGTTCCATGCTTTTCTTAGTCTTGTAAAGTTATTTTAGAAGTATTTTATTTAAGTAACTTGCCTTTATTATTTGTTAAAATGCTTTCAAAACTGCCTTTCTTCGCCAATATGAGCTGAGCATGGGGTTAAGTAAAACAGTCTAGCCAAAAATATAGGCCAAGTGTAATATATAAATATACAATCCAAATACATATTTGCACATTCTGTGTAAAACATCAAAGGAAGATGCAGCTTGACCCTCTGCCAGACGTTCCAGAGCTATTGCCGAAAAAGCCTTGGAATGGGGTGCCACAATCCTAACCCTCCCATTAGAAGAGATGGGGAAAAGAAGTTAGCACTGTGAGCGGAGTAAGCACACATGCTCTGCAGGAAGAGACAATCCTTCAGATATCCTTCAGTAGGTCCTAGGCCACGTAGATTAAAATTAGCATGGTAAATTGAACCTGGGCACATGTGCATGTGTTGAAGTTTTTTCGTTCATCTTTGAATGACGCTGCTGGAGGCCCATTAGAAGATACTAACCTTTAGTTTAGACACTGTACATGTACTGTAAAATTATAGCCTAATTCGCTATTCCGTAGGAAATATGACTGGAGTTTTCAGAGAATATGAGGTTACATTTTCTCAGGCTATCAAAACAATAAACTTGTAATTAAGGTTGAACACAGAAATTCTAACCATTTCATATTAAGACCTTTGTTTGGGATTCTTTTTAAGCCTGGGTTAATAAATTGAGCCCATTCAAAATGCCCGTTGTTGGCCTGTTGAAGTCTTTCTTAAAATGAGCTTTCCCAAAATAGAAGTTTAGATATAGAAAGGGGGGGGTATCTTATTTGTGTATTTGTTTTCAGTTCCTAAGTTAGTTCCTAGTTGCATAATAATTGGATATTGTTCTCATATTTGTAGGTGGCAAAGGCAAAAAATCTGATGGTTTTAGTAAAGTATTTCCCTTCTCTTTCTCATACATTCTTGTATAATGTAGCATTGTTTCATATTTTTCCTATTATGGAAGAGGTCAGGTATGTAAACACACCTGGATGAATTTATCAACTAAAGTAATCAGGCATGTATGTACATGTGTAAGCAATGTGGTATAGTGGTTAGCATCGGACTTAGCTCTGGTTCAGATACCCATTCTGCTGTAGAAAGTTGCTAGATGGCCAGTCACACACACTCAGCCTAAACCTACCTGTCAGGGTTGTGAGGAGAAAGTGATGGAAAGGAAAATGACATAAGCCATTTTGGGTCCCCATTAAGGAGAAAGATGACAATAAATAAATAAATATTGGATTTCGCATAATGGAGAGGTCATAGTGTGTGTATTTTGAGAGAGGGGACCTATTCACAGAAACAAGTCCCTTTGTATATAACTTTTCCTTCACTCATTCCAGAAGCAAATTGTGTACTTATGTACCTGCTTTGATTTGACTGAGGGAGGATTCAGACAGCCTTGGATTTTGTAACGCGGGTTACCTTTTATAGCTGGTATATATAATGGGAATTCTTTAGAACAGTATGTAAGAGTAAAGGTCCAGAGCTTGCCATATGCTGGCCGTTGAGCTGCATTGCACCCTTGTATCCAACTAAAAGTTCTGCAGGAAACTGGAGGTGCTGTAACTAAGGGGAAGGTGAATCTTCTGATCCTTAAAATCTCTTGATTTCTCTGCAACTGATTTCTGTTTGACTCCACCAATGAACAATGTATGTCTGCCTGCAGCTGTGTTTTAATGTCTGCTGTCATTTGGGAGAAATGTGGCTTGGAATTTTTCTCTGATTAATAGGTAGGCTTTGTTTATTTACTGCTGTAGATCATAGGACTGGGGTTGCAAAATTAATAACAATAGTGAAAAGTGCTTACTCACCAGTTCGAGCTTTTTAATAAAATCCTGAACTGATTGGGATGGGGAGGGGAGACAACATAAAGCGTAAGCTAAAAGGTCAGCAATATAAATCAAAATACTGAGGCATTACCTTTTTGATTAATCTTGTATTATAAATGCAGCTAAATTAACAAAAGGATCTTATAATAGTATTTAAATTAAATGTCTTAATTGAATTGAAGGTCTAAGGTTGTACTGATTACCACTGACTATCAGAGGGCATGTAGTCAGGGCTCTGATTCAGAATCTTAAAATCTTTTAAGTACCTCAAAGCTTGTTTCCATTTGTATTCATTGTAGTCATACCTCACAGCCCCATTTCCAGAGCTCTGCCTGTAGAAAACCCCAGCTTTAAAAAAGCTTTAAAGCAACAGCTCCAAGTGTGTTTGTGTGTGTGTGGACTAGAGGGGGGCACGAACCGGGAAAAAACAAACCGTGCGGTTCGTGGTTCATCCCATTTCACAAACCACAAACTTTCATGAACTTGCGCCAGTTCGTGAACCGGTTCTTGGTTCGTGGGGTTTAAATGCCCCTTTCCGTGCTGCTGCGAAGTGGCATGGAAAGGGGCATTTCACCCCATCCGGCTTGGATCAGCTGCTTTGCGGGGAGGTCTCTGACAAGCAGCTGATCCAAGGGTGGAAATGCCCCTTTGCTTGTGGGGAGATCCCAGGCTACATAGGGTAGTTTTGTATGTTTATCATATGTGTTTCTAAGCAAATAAAAGTCACAGAAACATGCATACTTGGCAACTAGTATGTACTGTTGGATCCTTCAACCATGCAGATAATCAGCGTCATCTAATCAGTGACAAATCTGATGTGGGAGCTTTTGGTTTATGTCCAGGGACAAAACATTGATCAGACTACAGGCTAACAACTGGCAAACATAACACTCTATACCATATATTTACTAGTGGAGAATGTACGAACAAGGGTTTCTTCTGCGTGGTTTACCTGAGCAGTGTTACCTTATGAATTTTGAATAGTATAACAGCTCTATTAGTATAATGTTCATTGCTGGTTTTGAAAGTCAACCTGAAGAGTTTTGTAAGGAGAAAAAACTTAGATGTTGCAGAAAAAACATTTTGCATACAAATGAATTTTCAGGCAAAAGTTTCTGCAAAGAAATGCTGCTGTTCCAGAAGAGATGCAAAAAAGGGTATCACCAGTGACTAAGGGATTTGAGCACTTTCCCAATGAGAAAAGGCTAAGGAGTTTCTTTTTTAGTTTACCGGATACACAACTACATGGAGAGACAGTTTCTACAGCTGGGCATCACTGAGGAACTAGGTGGAGGGAACTTTTTCTTTCCCATAAAACTATGACTTGGGAGCAACCAGTTAAGTTGTTGGGCAATAGATTCAAGACAGATAATAGCAGTACTTCTCAAAGAGAAATTAACTGGTGGAATTCACTGCCACAGCATGTAGTGACCACTAGTTTAACTGGCTTTAAAAGTAATTGAGACAAATTCATGGGAAATAGTTCCAGATTACCAGTGCTGGGATTGACGGCAGCAATAGAATAAGGCTTTGGCCTCTGTACCCCTTCTATAGGATTTTGGAGTTATCTAGTTTGTTACAGTGTGAGGAAGATGCTGAACTACATGAACATTTGGTCTGTTCCAAAACAGCTGTCATTATGTTCTTACAAGATTAACAGTGCATTCATTGACAAACTGACTATTTATGATAACATAGACCTGATGATGGCAATAGTACCACACTCATAACCAACCACCTCATGTATCACTCTTAGTAAACAGCATGGGGTATAACTATTTTCAATAAATATTCCTTGGATCTCAGTCTTAGAATTGTTTGTTGCAGAAGAATTCATTGGGAATAAGGTCATAAGAAGTTCCACTGCTATTACTAAATACCCCAGTTAGTGTATGGTCAGACTGTCTTACTAGGTTCTAAACAGGTGGTACAAGTACCACTGGTGAGATGCAGTAGTAGTCAGAGTGGAACACAAGGTTGTTATAATTACTAAGAATTTGCTCTCCCTCAGTCCCCATGCGTCTGCCATCTTCTGTTGACCTTGCCTGCTATGGATTATCCATCTGTGATCTTTTGGCATACTAGTAGTAATCTTGGACTGAGTGTTCCTCCTAATCCACCCTTACCCCTGCTCACTAGAACGTTTCTTTGATGTGCTGCTTCTTGTTGACCCTACCTGCCAGAGATTTTTTTATGTCCTTAAAATTTATCATAAATAATAAATATAAAACCAGCCTGCCTGCAAACATATAAATGCCTTTCCTGGGCAAAGTGAGCTTTTTGTTTCGGTCAGCATGGAACCCAGTTTCTTTGATTGACTAATTAGTAAGATGTGAGATGATAAAACCAAATTATTCAGGAGGGCTTTCTTACATGGGTGAAGGGGATGTATAGTAAGGAAATGATTCAAAGAGATGCTTTAATAAATTTTATGTACTGCAGACTATACTGTTGTGCTGTTACTCTTTATTATGTCGTATCAATTTGATTAAGTTTTGTTTCAACATTGTTTCAGCTGTTATCAGATGTCTGCTTGTTTTTCAAATTTTTGCAATCTATACCCTGTTGTACTGTTTGTTGAACGTCCCAGCTGTTGATTGTATTGAATTACATTGTATAATAAACCTTGAGTCTCTATAAATAACGGAAATAAATTAATTAATGGATAAAAAGTTGAGAACCACTGTCTTAACCTCAGATGACCAGTGCTTGGAGATGTGAGTACAGGTGGGGATATTGCTATCCTGATGATGATCTGCTTAGTAAGAGGGGGCGTGGGTAGAGCCATGACACTGCTGAAGCCTCTACTAAGGTAGCAAGTTGATATTCCTTCCTTCTCTCCTTTTATCCACTGGGCCCTGCAATTAAGATGTCGTTTTGGTAGATAACAGCTGCAGTGTATTCCATAGAGTTGTTGAACCTTATGGCAGATGGGTAGAGCTAAGTTGCTTGTCCCTTCACTCCCACCACCAGAGCAGATATACATAATGTATTTTAAATCTGTCTTGCTAGAAAAGAATCTATGATAACTCTGTTCTTTTCTCCTTTCTTAGGAGTTTTGTGGGTAATGGTCTTTTAACACAGTACATCATTAGAGATGCTTGGCATCCCCACTGCATTCTGGGTTGGAGGGATAAAGGAGTTCTCACACTCTACTTGTGGTGCTATAGGGACCTGATAACCTCTTTACTGCTGTAGAAATTGTGTAGCCTCCTACCTGTCTTTCTATTATATTCATTCTGATTATATAAAATGATTGTTATAGTTTCCATGGCACAGGCGCTCCCAGTTCCCCCTCAGTAAACTCAGAAAGATCAATTTCAGATTGCTAGCTTGCTAGTGTCGTCAGGAGGGTTGAATGCGTTACAGGGGTTTCAGTGGCTATGTCCCAATATATCTCATGATCTTCACTTCTTCAGCTCTACCATTGCCAGTTGCCATAACATCTTCCACTCTCTTAAATGATTTTGTTTCCTATTTTTGTATACCTGTAGCTTTGGTCCAGAGCATCTATGTGATGACACCTATCTGCCCCCTCTCTTAAATGCCTTTTCAAAATGCATCTTTTTCCACAAAATTTTTGGCTATAGCTTCTTAGTCCTCCTCCCCAACTAAGACAAAAATATTTTTACTTACATCATTTGCTTATGTTACTCTGAAAAGTGCAGTACAAATTGATACAAGATGAAAACAGCTAATATTTTGATAAATTACAAGTTTTTTATACCCCTATATCTAATAGCCAAAGGCTAGCTCCCATGGCACAGGTTAATTTTTGCAACAAGGCATCCCACAGCTACGGTATAAAATTTTGCAAACTCAAGGCCACCTCCAGGTTTGCAGAAAAATCTGGAGGGGGAGGAATAATTTAGGGGTTCAGCACCCTGAAAAATAACAGTGAAGTCTGCATGTAGCCAGACATTACAAAACAACCCCTTGGCAATTTCAGGTTGCACCTGTCTCTTTGTCTCCCCTGTCTCCACTTGTTCCTTCCATTGCTGCATTGGCTTGCCTCCACTCACCTACTTGTGCTCCCCTTTACCGCACTGGCAGAGGTGGTGAGGTGAGCGTGCAGGTGAGGGTGGACGGAAACCAGAGTAGATGGTGTAGGCTAGAGCAGGAAGGGAAGCAAAGCAACTGGGGGCAGCAATGGGGAGGGGAGGAGTAGTGAGGAAGATGGCCGCTGTGAGGAAAATGTAAGGAAAATGGGATTTCCCGTCCCTCATGATTCCTCCCAGGTCCCCAACCTCTACTTACTATTTCTTACTATTTCTGAGTTTCAAGTTAAGATTGATAGATATTCACTGTTAGTAATATAGTGCCAAGCAAACTTGGTCTAAATTACTAGTGTTTAGTTGTTCTCTTACTACATGACAATCCTTGCTCATCCTAACAATCATTCTTGTTGTTTCATAGAATAGCTGGGATAGGATTGGTAGTGTTTTTTCACAAGAAGTATACTGGCATTTTTTTATTAAGCTGAAGTGTCTGCAGAAATGATTTAAACTTTCTTGAATGTCCAAAGTCTTAACGCTGTTCATCTTTTCAAGGGCAAATTATTTTGTGTGTGTGTGTGTTTTTACCAAAAAAAACCCCCTAAACTGTCTATTTTCTGTATATATCTGACATTCTATTGGCATTAAAAAATAACTCTTGAAGACAGAAGGGAAGCTGTTACAGTTTGTTCCATGTGTCAGCATTTAAGAGACATGGAACAGCTCATTGTGCTCACTAAGAAGGTAACTCGGGGTTTGTTTACATAACCCAAGATGCCTGTGATTATTCCTGAGATCGGTCTTATTCAAGATTGTTATCCAGAAAATAGCAGCTCATGCTTATAAAGGTAGGGAATCCTCGGATACTTTAGCCACATACTGTTCTATGCTTTCTATCTTGGATCACACTCTACTGACCGTGTGTTTACATTAAATTCTAAATTTAAAGATTATAGCTGAGAGATCTAAGAATAGGACTACTATAAGCAAGAAAGAACTGCTGTTATAACAGGCAATTTGCATGCTTGTTATGCCATGACAGTTACCTTAGCTGGAAAAGTAAACTGTTCCGATGAAGAGTGCAGCTTGTCTCATTGGGTGGTGGAATTGCTGCGGTGAAGGCAGCATTTGGTGTACATGTGGTGGTTCTTACATGCATGTTCATCCTTTGGAATCTGACTTTATATTATCATTTGTCAGGCTAGGGAACCTGGAATGCAGAGTAGCATCAGGCCTAAGCTCGGGCGAGATGCTTGGGGCCTGGAGCACAAGGCTTGTTCCTAGTGAAGTGGTTGGTCCAGCAAAGCAGACTTCTCAAGCCTCACCTAAATAGGCTGAGCGGTGATCTGGCTCAGCTGCATCTGCTAACTGGTGATGAGGCTTTTGTTGCTGTGCTAGGCTCTGACCAGGATCCTGTGAGGAGTTACCATTCTCAGTGCTCTGCTCTGGACCTATAGCAAGGTGGTGGGCAGCCAGCCTGGCACTTGGCCTTCTCTGTGCCACCTCAACCTGGGCCCTGGGCCTCCACCATTCCTGCGGAGTGGGAAAGGGTCCTGGAGGGCTGTGGGCCTGGGTTCGTGTCCTGCCCAGCAGAGGCCTGGTGGTTATCTCAGGGGCTGACAGTGGGGGCTCACTTGGAGGTTCTGGCAGGGCAGCCTCTGGCATTGCTGGAGTATGGTCAGCAGGTGCCTCCATAGCATCAGCCCCTCCCTGATCCTGCTGGCCCTCCTTGTTCCCCAGCCTTGGCTCGTCAGGCAGCTCCTTTGAATCCTCCTGGTCAAAGTCACTAGATTGGTCAGAGAGGGTCATAACATCCAGCTAGAAAAAGTTCAGTGCACTAGGAAGCACATGGGTCAACTTGCCTTTCAAATCATGTCTTGTTGACTTACTGTTAGAGCATTGCTAAGTGCAGGTGGCAGATTACCATTTTTATTTCATGTAGGATATTATTTTTAGTTGCATCGGTAGTGAAGGCTTGCTTGCACAATAACCCCTAAAATAGTAGGAAGAAAACCTAACAATCTCTTAGGCCATTTCAAAAAAGGCGCAAACAGTTAGTGGCAAAGCTAAGTGCCTAGGACCATCCATGACTCCATGTGGCCTACTACAGGAATCAAGGAGTACCTTCAGCACATGCCCTGGGTTTCTGCTATAGAAAGTTCCAGTAAGGAATGGTGGTAGTGCTTTAAAATTGGACAGTTTTCTATTTAGCATGACTGCTTCTTTTAAAAACTGATTTCTTTTTTATAGCTAAGATTACTTTGTCACTTGTTTTACAATAAGTTTAAAAGTTAGTATAAAGCTTATTCCTGAGTGAAGCATTTGTTGTTGTCCTAAAGGAAACTATTTCTTGATAACCAATATTTTTGACAGGTTAATATCCAGCCCCCAAACTATTATTTCTTATTTAATTCATTGATATGCTTTCTTTTCGCCCAATCAAGGCCACCAAGGTAGCTAACAGTTAAAGCAAAATATCATAAATAATTCATAAAAACAATTAAAGCCAAACTACAATCCATATTAAAAGCACATAAAACAGTAATTAAAACATAGGTCGGGAAGGAGGTTTCAAAACCAAACGAAACAAAAAAGACTTCAACCACAAATGAAGACAATGACATAATGGGACTGATGAATATGCATGGAGAGAAAATTCCATCGTTTTGGTACCACATCTAAGAAGGCCTTCTTTTGGGTTGTATCAAGTGCCTAGCACAAGGAGTATCCCCCGCCCCCCGAAAGGGGCATCTTGTTTCTACAGTGCCAAAGACTAGTCAACAACATACCAGAAATGTAATGGTCACATTTTAATTGCTTGACTCCTTTTCAGTGTCAGAGCCAGTAGTTAATGGCCACCCTGCAGCCTGGCCAGTTCACAGCCCATCTACCCACACCCTAGGTGCTGGGACAGCTTTCTCAGCCTGAGTCTTTCTCCCAGTAGCCACTGTGTCCTTTCTCCATGGTTATGCCACAGGGTAGCCAATCTTCCTGTCAGGCATGGAAAGTTCCTTCTGGACCAGGAATGTCACCCCCTGAGTCTCCAGGAAGCTTAGCACTCTCTAGCCTCCAAATGCTCCAAACCTGACTGCCCACAGATCCTTCCCAGCTGACAGCCAACTGCCTCCCTCACATCCTTCAGCTGGGGCCTTTTATCCTTCCACTAGCAGCTCCCTGTTCGTACCTCACTGCTCCTACTCCTGAGCAGGCTCTTTGGTCTTTTCTTTGCAGGGCTTTTTCATTGGTTCTGGCCCCAGACTGCATCGATTTCTCTCCAGAGTTCTGCACACACAGTCAAAATGCCCTGATTCAATCTTGAAACTGCTTCCCAGACTTTTTACGCTCTCCATGGAGAATGGCTGCATCTTTTGCAGAATCGATCTTTTCTACAGCTTTTCTCCCTGCACGCATACCTCAGTTTTTCCTCCAGGGAAGTCAAAGCAGGACTTTTTAAAAGTGCAGAATGCTTTTTTTGGTGTGAGGCCTGGACCTGTCTCTCCCCCCCCCTTTATTCCCTACGTCCTGATTGGTTGAACACCAGCCAGTCCCGTTTTTTCCTGATTTTTTTTTTTAAAATTGAATAGCAATGTGGCAACGTTGGTGTCTTTGCAACTGTGGGGCGGGGGGGGGGGGTGTTGCAATATGACTAACACAAAAATTCTGCAGAGAGCTCTGAATCCCATTTGATATCTTAAGAATTTTCGCTTGTGCTTCCTGTACTTTTTAATCTTTTCTTTTTTGGCAGTTTTTTTAAAAAAATTAAACAACGTTGGAGCATTGCAATGTTAGTACCATTTAAAAAACAAAAACAAAAAAACCCTTTTAAGTTTCCTCATGGATCAACTGAGGAAACTGACCAGTTCTCATCCTATCTGCTAAAGAAACTGATGTGTTCCCTAGAAAGTCTGCATCAGGAATGGGGCGTTTTTCTAGTACAGAAATAATAAACAGACACCAGTTCAACTCCCTCAAAGTGTGGAATTAAAGAATTGAAACAGTAGGGACCCAGAACCAATGACTAAAGTGAATCTGATCCTTATGGGTTGAATATGCATAAACCCCAATGTAAAGTTACTCATAAGGAAGAGGCATTTGTCTCAAGGAGGCTTTTAACCCTAGAGGAAGCCTTTGCCTGATTGGCATTCCTCCTGGCTGCTCTTCCCTCATCTCTGCAACTGGGCTGCTGCCTTCCTTTGGGCTGTGGCCCTGCTTAATCCCTTCTCCCCCAAGGCGTCCTGGGCTGTGACAGTTTGCCACATGCCTAATAAGAGAAATTGTGGGCTCCTGAAGCAGGGCCTCAGAAGATGACCTTAGCAGTTAGATATGTTCTTCCATGGAGAATGTAATTGTAGGGAGTAAAGAAGGACTGATTTCTCTCTTTTCTGTTAAAGCCTAGGGTATAGAGAAGAAACTGACCTCCAAGGTTCTGTGTGGGAAAGCGTAGGGTGGTTTCACCACAGGAATATTCATCAGAAGGTTGCTCACTGCTGGCAAGCAGGCAAATGAATGTGTGGAACTCCACTTTTTTTTTTAAAGGTAACTTGAAAATTACTTTCAGGGACACGTTAGAAGCTAGCTATTCATTACTAGCTATCTTGCATTTATTTAGGGTTGCCATGTCATTATGCAAGTTGTAATAACTGCTGTAAGTGGCATTTTTTCCAAAACCAGCATAGACAAGATTGTCTTTCTAACCTTGCCGGCAATGCATACTAACAAACTGAGTGGTGATCTTTGCCTTACAGCTACTAATTTTCTGTTTGCTGAAAACGGCCAGCCCTTCTTCTGTTTTCCCAACTAATTATTTCCCTTCTTGTCAATCAGAGATTTTTCTGTAACTAGACCTGGTGCCACTTTCTACTGAGAGCCAAGCTACAAGTGACGCCTGACACAGGTTGGACACTTGTCAGCTTCCCTCAAGTTTTGATGGGAAATGTAGGCATCCTGGTCTTGCAGCTGTAATGGAGAGCCAAGCTGTAAAACCAAGATGCCTACATTTCCCATCAAAACTTGAGGGAAGCTGACAAGTGTCCAACCTGTGTCAGGCGTCACTTGTAACTTGGCTCTGAGTATCCTGAGATCTGCTCACTTTTCTGGCTTTAGAAAGTTAATATCTTAGATATGAATTCCTTGGAATGTCTCTTACTCCTGAAACCCCCAAATGCTTTGTTTTTAGCGTGAAAAATACATTTTAAAAAGAATTTCCCTTTTTGATTTAAAATGCAATATGAAAAAAGTAGATTTTCTATTTATCTGACTACTGCTATCCTGGAGCGTGAGAGGTATTAGTTTCTACTCATTTTTTCGAGAGAATGAAATGGGAATCAAATGGTTACTTGAAAATACTGCTGTAAGTGTTGAGCAACTGAAGATTTATTCATATTTATTGTGGAGGGCTAGAAGTAAATAATGCTGCAAATTGCACAACTGTTATAAAGAACCTGAGAGCTAATCAGTTTTACAACCAAATATAGGTTTATGTGATTGATGTGCTTTAGGTGGGTGTGTCAGACAGAGCTGGTTCCAGCTCCATCTATCCCAGAAAACAGCTAACAGAACCTGATGGAATGCTGGGCTAGTCACAGTTGAGAGTCCATTGGAAGCGAGTTACCAGGTGAGGGGAGGGTTTTTCGAAGCTGTTGAGGAGAAGCAGCAGAGATATAGCTGGTTGGTAACTCCTGATTTATGTTGCAACATTCCCTGTTTAACCACAATTTATCTTTGAGTTTTTAAATCATTCACTCCAGTGTCCCATGTTGTAAATAAAAGTTATTCTTATGGTTTAACCCCGGCTGGATTGAAGTTGTTGGCTGAGAGGAATTAAAATACACACACAAACCTCAAACACTCTGGTCACAACAAATGAGCCAAACTTAATAAATGCTGGCAGTGTTTATAGGGAAAGTAAACATTGAGTTCCTTTTCCCCGGTAGTTCTGACCAGTAGATGAGTGAGGGGAAAGAAATACAGGAAACTGGCTGCCTGTCTGGTGGAGCCTCTGGGAAGAGGAGAGTGGGGACCCAATGTGGATTTGGGTCAGGGCTCTCTGCTTGATAAATAGAGGTTAGACAGGTGGCAGGTTGTGACTGTCCTTAACTGCCTGTGAAGCCCCAAACCTGAGAAAGGGAGGTTTATTGTTGGTGGCAGTATGGAAAGGTGTTACAGTGGGCAACTGTAAATTTTCCCAAAGGGCATCCATTCTACAGTACCCCAGCACAAAACACATCTGTTTTTTTTTTAAGTTGAGTGTTTTTTGTGTGTGTTGGAACCACAAAAGATCTGGGTGATCCAGATTTCAGTGATACCAAAAAAAATCTGTATCCCTGAAATCCGTGTCAGATTCTGTAATCCGATTAGAATGCAGAATGTATCTGGCCATTATTCCCTATGGAGAGTAACGGAGGAAATTATCCAGGGAGCTGGGAGGGTCATTTTTCAATGCCACCAAATTTGCAGGGAACCTACCTCTGCCTTTCCACTAAAGACCCTTTAAGTTTCAGACAGATTGGACCCTAAGGTCCAATTCCATAGGCCCTTGAACAAGCTGCTGCTAGCCACTCTCCATTGTTTCTCATGGGAAAACATTTCCAAGGCTTTCCAGGCAAAGGGAAACCTTAAGCAAAGACAACCCTGGCCAATAGCCAGTCCCACATGCAAGTTCCACTCCCATGCAAGCTGAACCAACAAAGCCCAACAGAACCAAAATGAAGCAAGGGAACCGTTGCCACACCAGAGAATCCTCCCAAACTGAAGCAGGAGGATGCTGCTCCTTGCCAGAGCCACAAAGTTTAAAAGACAACCAGTGGCAGCTTGAAAGGCTGTTTTGGAGTTCAGGCAGGCTGGAGGAGGGGAACGGGATGGGAATCCTTTCTCCCCTCCCCCCCCCCCCCAGCCTCGCACTGCTCTCATGCTGCAGCATGGACTTTCACACCATCACCCTCTCTTACTTGCATCATCATTCCTCTTCTGCTGTGGCTGAATAATCCAGCCCAGCAGTGTTCGGTTTCCCAGATCCAGTCCAGACTTCTCTAATGTGATCGGAAATAATTGGATTATGCCAAATCAGCATAAATCCAGCTATAGAACTAGGTCATGAATCCCGGATCGCACACCCCTAGTTTCTTTTCTGTTTGGTTGTAGGCTAGCGCAGCTACTCTATCAGAGATCAGTCTATAGTTCAAGGCAGTGTTAACAATACCTGGTGATATCAGCAGGTCTGTCACACTGACAGGGAATCACACCTTAACCTACGTGTTTCAGAGGGCAACAAGATTTCTTGAGTAGATCATCAACTGATACCTTAAATATTATAGACAATTTCACAGCAAGGTGTTACATGGCATGATGCAAGCTAATGTTTAGCTTTTTTTCATTGATGATATATCTCTTGCCTCTAAAATGTCCCTGTCTGTCCATTGGAGGAGTGCTTTATTGTATTGCATTGGCAAATTCAACTTGTAAACTGAATTGTCAACTCTTAACATTTTTAGAAATAGGTAAAGTGAGATGAGCCAAAGGAGAGGTGTGACCGGACAGCTGCTCAATATGGAGATTTTTTTAAAATTCTGAATTAATTACCTTTGTTATTTCCACCTGGAACCAATGCACAAAATATACCATTATTCTCAGTTTCTAATTCAAGTAGTTAACCTACATGACATTATCATTAGGGCAAGGTTGTTTTCAACATTGTGGAGTGCAAGGGTATTCAGTGTATTTCAGCTGCAGCTGAGCATTTACTCTGAAAAAGAATGGTCAATTAATCACTCAAATATTAGTTAAAAGTTCTCTGTTTAATAAAATGATAGTGCTCAGGTAAGAATAACACAGAAACAATGCCAAGATAATCAACAGGAGATATAGTTATCAAACTTAGCATAATTGGTTTGAATTTTAACATTTAGAAAAAATGGAAATGTAAAATATTTCTAGCCTTCTTATAAGAGTTAAAGTTGTGTAGGACCCAAAGCACTGCCAGTGTCATGAACCTGGTGCAGTGGAATTCCTACACACACACACACCTTCAGCTGTACTCTACTGTGGCCTGCCTCAACATTCTGTCTTCCTGGTGATCAGGCACACCATGGAGGGGGCAAAGTGAAGGTCTGCAGTGGGAGTGGTTTGACAAAAATTACCCTTCCTTTCTCCGTTCCTGATGGAATGGCACCTTTGGATCTAACCCTTCATTTATGGGGAGAAATAGTCTCAGTGATGTAAAAACAAGTAGTACATTTTGCTGAAATTAACTGGCAATTTAGAAAAGTCATTCAAATGTATTTGTAGTAATAGTAGTTGGTTATCCTCTCAAAAGGAGCAGGACATATTACCATATAGCCAAGTATACAGACTGTACATGTATGCCATACAAATGTACAGTAAGACATCCATATAGGTTAGTCAGCATTTGCCTTTGAACATGAAATGATTTTAGAATGATGAGGGAAAACATTTATAGACCTTGCCAAGAGGTAGTATAACAGAGTAAGACTGTTGGTGACTTTCAGATGTATGTGTATTTTCTGTATGTGTGTCTGTTATGTGCTATCAAGCAGCTTCTGACTTATAGTGACCCTATGAATCAACCATCTCCAAAACATCCTATAATTAACAGCCTTGCCTGGACCTTGTAAACTGGAGGGTGTGACTTCCTTTATTGAATCAAGCCATCTCATTATGGGTCTTCCTCTTCTCCTGCTGTCTTCTACCATTCCTAGCATTATTGTCTTTGTGTATTTTCTGAGCATGCTAGAACACTTGATGAAACTTGGACAAAGTCAGTCATCAGTTAATATTGTTTGTAGGTCTTCTCAGTCCTCATTACAGCTAAGATTGGTTGCCATGGTGTTATATTGGAAAAATCAAGTTGCATAGTGCTTTTTTAGTATCTAATACAAGATCCATCCTTAAATGTATGGAGTAGCAGAACTGGTTTTTACAGCTGTGTGCAGTTTTGAAGGCACCAAGAAATATTAGAAGCTGTAACTTTTATATAATTCTTTACCTTAAATGTTTTCAGTTGCTTAGATTATGTTGACTTACTATGTTAGGTTAAATCTTTAATTCACTTTAATGGGCAGTTCAGCAATCATTTAGATAAGTGTTAGCACAATTGAAATCACTAGAATTGCGTAAGTGGTTATGAAACTACCCACTCCCTAATTGGGCGTCTATTCTGTTTTAATAATTACTGCATTCAGTCTGCTTTGAAACAATTTCCACTTAGCTCAACACTTCCTCCCTCAATATGTAGTGATATGCTATTCTAGAAGTTATGGCGATTCTTAAGACAAACGAGTGTTGTTGTTGTTTTAACCACACTTGTTACATGATCTGCCAACATCACACCAAACCTTCAATTGCAACACTTGATGCTTGGGCCCTGTCAGTGCTCCATCTGGTGAAGGCAACTTGAATGATATCCACATGGGTTCACAAAAGAGAATGAGCATATTAAAGAGCTGACTAATTTGTCTTGAGGGGAGAATTTCCCTTTTTCTCCCAAATGGCGTAATCAGTGATATATCCTGTGCAGCTGGGCAAGGATTAAACTGATTAAGCTTTTTGCATACAGAATGCTCCCTGAACCAGTCCCTATTATCTGTGCCCAGAAGACCAATAATTTATTACCAACTGGGTCCTGCCTAGAGGATATAAGTGACAGGTGAAGTGATCTCCTCTTGCTGTTGAGAATAAGCCATGGGTGTGCCTTAGACTTCCTTAAAACCTTTCATTTATCATTCTCTCTCATGGCCCTCAGGTTATTACGACATGCAATCCCGTGACAGTTGGCCTGCAAATCCACTAATTGCAGGCTAGTACAACAGAGTTCCTGTTATGTGGTCTATCAGTCTGCCAAAGGCTACATTTAAAAGGGTTCTTGAAAAACGAGAACATACAGTTGTTTTCTCTCATTGTGTTGCTGCAATATGGTGTTGGGCTATAGCTTTGCAGAGAAGTTCTTCATATGCATTTGATTTGTGAATGACTCAGTCTGAAGTCTGTAGACTGAATAGATCTGTCTGTTGCTGCCTTAGAACTCATTCTTGAATGAATTAAAACTGATATGCGAATATCACAGTGACTTGCTCTTTTTCTCATGTTCAAGATACTGGTAAAAATAAATCCAATGTTCCCTAGATTCCAATGATTGCAGAAAAATTGTAGCAGTTCATATTCAGAACTTGATGTGATTTCCCCTATTTTTAAAATTGTAAATAGCTAGTATTAATGTCCAGCAATTGGTAAGAAAAAGTTAAGAGAAGTGACTGGAATCCATGAAAGAGAGGAAATACTTGTCCAAGGCTTGGAAGCCTTGAATTCTGGAGATTATTTGAGAATGATGGGTGGGAGAAATAAATGAGGTACAGTTACCTGGTTATTCTGTTCCAAGTACTAGATGTTATATGCAGGAAACTCAAAATTTTTTTATCCAGTTCATAGTTCTGTAAGGAGAAAAACATTAACTCTTCTGATTAAGCAAGCTAAAATTTAGTTTAACCACCTTGAGTCAAGAGGAAAGATGGGGTTTAAATATTTTAATAATTTATCAGTTCATATACCGCAGTTGCAAGCATTATAGTGTTGAATATGACTTCCTTACTGAGCTTGTATATCAGTGTATTGGTTTATGTGTCTCAAAAAAAATATTTGCCATATATGTTTTGCTACTACAGCAGATTGTGAATGGAATAGATTTTGGTGTTTTTCAGGGCTTTTAGAAATTTAAATGTGCAAATTGCCCATTGTTTCCCTTCTCAGCAAGAGGGAGGAGGGAACTTTTATCATTCATATTCTAGAAAGGTACAAGCTTTTTAATTATTTGAAATGTTTTCCTCAAGGGAATGTCCTCTTCATTGCAGATATTCAAATAGATATTTGTACAGACAGAAATTGTTTGACTGACTCTTCATTAAATAGTTAACTCTCATGAGATCTTTCTATGGTTCAACAAATAGCAAAAATAATAATTATTCAATTGGTTATATGTAATACTCACAAAAATAAATATTGTTTTAAAAAGGCTGAATGACTGGATTTGAGCATAGGATGTCAATGCTTACCAGGAATCATTACCTCAGCTCAATAAATTGAGCTTCTCAACAGTTGTAAACATAAAAATCTGCAGGGTTCTGGGAAGTCATTCTGGACTCCTGATACAGTGCAGGTCATGACTGCAATATGCCGATAACGGCGTATGCCATTGTCGTAACACAATCAAAGTCTCATCTTCTAAAATGTCAGCATGTATTTAAGAATTGCTTCTTCCCAAGATGATTTTCATACATCTTTTGCCCTCATCATGTATGCAAACTAATAAAAAAGTACTTAGTACATAAAAGCTATTCTTAATGGTTTTGTATGTGTAAGTCTCAGTCTCAGTAAAATTCTGCTGATTTTAAGAGCAGTTGTGTGAAGGGTAAACTGCTTAGTCCATAGCTCAGTAATACAGAACTTTGTCTCACCTGGGAAGCTGACAGTTTTGTGCAATGACACAAAAGTGTTTAAATAATCTCTAGACTGCCACTGCCTGAGGAAACCCCTTCATGAAAGAAGTTTAGTTGTAGTGTGAGTCTTCTAAGCTCAGGACTCTGTACCCTGTACTCAGGAGGACTCTCAACCCTATTGTATTAAAAACTTACTTTCTTTTTGTAATGAACTGTAGTCTTCCAAATAAGAAGAAACTTTCAGCATGTTGCAGCAAGATTTTTGTTATACTCATAACCTGATATATCAAGTAAAGAGTCTGCAGCGTTCATGGCTGTGCTTGGTGATTGTTGATAGCTTCATATATGACTTGAATGAGTGATTGATGATGCAAACCTGGGAAGCTTGGCAAATAGTCTATAAAAATGAAGAAGTAATCAGCTAGCAAAAGAATAACATTCAGCAAGAAAAAATGTAAAATGTTACAGTGGATGAACTAAATGCACCAGTCTCAGATGAGAGAAAATTAGCTAAGCAATAACCTATCCAAGAAAGAATTATGATGGCCAGCAAACTGATCTCAAGCCAAAGATATGATGCAGCCTGTATCATATTTGCCACTTTGGGTTGTATGAGCAACCGTATTGTTTCCAAGGAAGTAATATGATAAAGGCATATGAGGTGAGGGGAATGAACTGGCTTTGTTCAAGCTATAGAAAAAGTGGAATACTTTGACAGTTTTCAAAAACTAGAGTGCCAAAAATGATGGGGCTGCTACGGGCTGCTCTAATAATCTGAAGATACAAGAAGCAGCAGCAGCTGTAAACTACAGAGAAGGTTTAGATTATTCATTACAAAGAACTTTATATAATGATCCACTCGACATCTGAATAAACTGCCTAGAGAAGATGAAGGATCTCTTTCTTTGGAAGATGAAAGTGTTTGTCAGGAATAAGGCATCCTGTTTGGGGAGACTTGTTTGGATGAGATAATTTTCCAACTCTGTTCTTCTGAGCTCTAAAGAGAAAGGGAACACATGCACAACTAAGGATTGTATGTGAAAGATAAGAAGGGGTTTGGAACAATGAATACATGTGTAAATCTGGTTCCCTCCCTTCTCTCTTTTGGGCTTTAAAGTAGCTGGGAAGAACATATAGGTAAGAAAGTAATAGCAATTATATAGAAGATTGAAAGAGAGATCCCATTTACAGTAAACTGGGTCCAGTCTCCGCTTGGTTTTCTAAACCTTTGCAGACCACAGTACAAACTATTCTTCTCCTGCCTAATTATACATTTAAAGATTTGTCTTTTTTGTGAAAATTTTGGATTACTGTTGCTGCACCAACATCTTGAACATGAACACACACACACACACACAGTCCTGGAAAAACTGGAAAAATCTATATTCTGCAGCCAGATTCCAGATTATCTACTCATGTTTCTATACTGTAATTGATTTTTTGCTAATTTGTAGTTGTTAACTGTATGATTACTTTATTTATGATAGTACCCATTTTCCATGCATGATACAATTATGTAGTACTTGTCTTCAGTTAAGATTTGGATTTCTACAAATGGGGACCCATAAGGAGTTGTGAGGGCATCTCATTACCCCTGCCCCTCCATAGCCTCTCCCTATTTTCCTGCTTCTTTCTTTCCTCACCATTGCCTCCCCCTGTTTCCATCATTCCCCCTTCCTCCATTTCCTTTCCCCTATGGCCTAGCTGCATAATGCCGGCTGAGCTGAGCCTAGTTGCATGGTGCAGAACCTGCAAGGAACTTGGGGGAAGGATACTTCACTTTTTCCTGTATCCCTTTCCCCATACTATTTCCTCTTTCCCTTATCCTTGCAGCCTTTATATGCTCACCTTTCCCTACATTCTTCTCTCTTGAAAACCCACTAAACAACATACCTTTTTATTTGCCCCTCATCTTCATCTATATTTATTAATTTACTTCATTTATATGCTGCCTTTCTCCACCATGGAGTCCCAAAGCTGCTTTTGGGTTGGAAAAATCAAAGGCATAATTATAGGATGGCGGAGACTTGTCTTGGCAGTAGTACATGTGAAAAGCATCTAGGGGGTCTTAATACATCATACACTGAACATGAATCAGCTGTGTGATGCAGTAACTAAAAAGGCAAGTGCAATTTTAGGCTTTATCAACAGAAGTATAGTGTCAAGATCAAGTGAAGTGATGGTATTGCTTTACTCTGCTCTGGTTATACCTCACGTGGAGTACTGTATTCAGCTATGGGCACCACAGTTTAAGAAGACTGTTTAAAAGGTGGGACGTATCCAAAGAAGGACAACACAAATGGTGAGGGGTCTGGAAACCAAGGAAAATTTGAGCTGGGTATATTGATCCTGGAGAGGAGATGATTGAGAGGTGATATGAGAGCCCTTTTCTGGTATTTGAAAGGCTGTCGCATAGAGGATGGATCGGAGTTGTTTTCTGTTGACCCACAGGGTGGACCAGAACCAACAGGTTAAAATTAAAGCAAAAGAGCTTTCAGCTAAACATCAGGAAGAACTTCCTGACGGAGTGGTTTCTCAGGGGAACGGGCTTCCTCCGGTGGGCTCTTCTTCCTTGGAGGTATTTAAGACAAGGCTTGATGGCCACCTGATATCAGTGATGGTTTTTTGACTCAATATGAATGTACACAGGTCGGGAGAGGGAAGGCGTGAAGGGATTAGCCAATGCCAGGCTCTCATGGCCCTTTCTTGCAATGGGACTGAACATTTCAATAAAAAGCCAGAGACACCCATGCACACAGAGCTCTTCTGTGTAAATGCTGTTTGGTATTTTTTTTTCTTCTGGCTGCACTTATTGGGACGCTGATCTGCAGGCATGGTGGATAAAAATCAATGTTTTTTTAAAAAAATAAAAATGGATTTTTTTAAATTTAAATTGGATTTTTAAAATTTAAATCAGATTTTGTTTGATAAAATGCTTTTAGAGGAAAAATCAGTTGAGATACTTTATAGCAGAAAGGTTTTTCATTATTAAATAAAGATTAATTTTTATGTAGTATATTCATGCAGTATTTAAAGAATTTTGTAAATGAATTCTATTAATTCATTCATTAGGGCCCCAATATCATGCTTTCTCAGTGTTTTCTGTAAGATTATTTTGAATAATTTTTCTGTGTAGAGAATGGTTTTGCAGTTCTCAAAACTGTGAAGTTGTGTCTGCAATGATAGCATGCCTCTTTTTAACAGCAAAAATATTTTTAAATAAACATTTAGCGTCGAGAAAGATTTGCAGAGGAACAATAGTATTGAGGTGTCTGTGTACACAGAATCAACTCCTAACCTCTTAAGTGCTACGTTTCAAGAAGTTCTATGAATAGAAGATTGTTTGAGTGGAATAGATCTGGATAAGAAGGAGATATTAAGAGCTAAGTGAGAGGAAGAAAGGGCAAGCAGTACAAATGAAAATGAAACTTTTTGAGCAGAATACTCCAGAGAAGTCTTGAGATTGTAGCCTGAGATTTATCATATTGTTCTCTACCTTGAAGAGAAAAACTATAATGTCAGTAGACCGTAAAAGAGATTCAGTTTGGGTATATTTTTGTTTAACCATATTAGTTAACAAACATGGAAGTTTAAGCAAATACAAGAATACATTTCCTTAAAATGTTATTGATTCAGTGCAATGAAACAATTTAAATGGTTATTATTGTTGTTAATGATTATTTTTCTCTTTCCAATAAAGTACAGCAGTAATGTTTTCTAATATAACTGTAAAACTAACCTGCAAAGTTATTGTTCTAAAAATGAAACCTTCATCTGGGTTGCAAATATCAAAGTTAAAACAACCAGCAAGAATGAGTACTTGTGATGAAAATCATGCTTTAAATCAAGTCTTACTAACTAGAGATTTAAATCATGATTAAATTAAATCTACCCTGTCTGGAGGACCCCCAATCTTCTCCTCGACTCTTGGGGTAAAGGTGCTGCTGCTAGAAGGAGGCTGAAAAACCACTATGCATATCACTTTGGGTACTGGACCAAGTATTTGAGCATCCTTTTAATGTTCTCCTCATTTTAATTAAGAGAAGGTTCTCTTTATGTGGAAAAATTTGCCAGGTAGTTTACAATCTAAGTACCATATAAGGAATATTTTTTTGCAGTAAGAGTTTTTTTCTTTGTGCTACAAGGTGTGTTCTGTTGGGACATAGGGTTTTCAGTTTCCTAAGTATATATTGGATGTTGGCATGCTCTTCAAATATAGAAGCATAGGCCACTCACAATAAGTCACCAAACTGTTAGCAGGCCTGTGATGATGACTGACCCTTTATTCCTGAGGCTACAGGATCTGTTCCAGAAGGGCCACAGTCAGGCTTTCTCCTTGGCCACACCACTGATCTGGCCCATCTCTAGGTGAATCAACACTATTACTGACCACAGTGAACAAAACTAGAGAACCTGACTAAAAGATAGGTAGAGACAAAATTTATTCTAAAGTGGTGAAATAGTTATACTTCTGATGCTTATTATTTTTATTAAAGTCCAAGTCTACTGCCTTAATATTTTATTTAGATTTTTTAGAGTACTTTAAAACTCTTGCAGCATTAAGTCGACCACTCGATAACACTTAAACTTCTGTATGTGTATCAAGTATTATTAGTATTATTTATATTAGCATGTTTGTAAGGTTGGGTTAATAGAATGAGTATCAAAGTATTAACTAACAAAGCAGGTAGTCTGAAATCATTTTGAGGCTGCAATAGTATCACTTTAGCCAATGAAGTTCTGCTTTGTGCCTTACGTTATTCTTTTTCACGTAAATTATGTTTTCATTAATCTGCAGTACATCGGAAAATAGGCTGGCTATCAAACAGAAGAGGCAAGTAGATTATAGCTGAATTGACAATTGGCAGCTAACTGGTATGCAGTTAAGTTTTAGTTAGAATTCTTTCAGTACAATCCTATGCAGAGTGACTCCAGTCCTAGCCTACTGATTAGAAGGCTTGGACTTCTAACTTGGAGTAACTTTGCATAGATAGGATATTAGCATTGTTGGTTGGTTGGTTGGTTGGTTGGTTGGTTGTTTTCAAAAAGAGTTGTAGCCAAAGGTGTCCTCTTGTATGCAGAAGAGTATCTTCCACTGCTGGAAGAGCTCTTTTGTAGTTTTTGCTAGTGTTCCACAAGAAAGCTAAATCATAAGAGGCTATTGCACTTGCACAAAGAGTTGAGCAGTTTGCTGCTGAAGCATGAAACTATGGAACCTACATACTGTGTGTGCTGTGCAAACTCCTTGCTCAAACATTTGTGCAACTGCCCTTGCACAAGCCTTCCTTCCTTCCTAAATATTTATAATGCCACCTTTCCATCCAAAATTTAAAAATATTTCATGCAAAATAAATCTCTTCTGTGAAATAGTCTTTCTAGAATAGGAATAAAAGTACTAAAGTGTGTAAGAAATTCACGACCAATCTATATTTTAGTGAATTTGTTTTGGACATTGTGTTAAAAATTTCCTACCTTTTTTTAAAAAAAGAAGTAATAGGACCATAAATTAGCTCGCAACAGACCAAATGTTTATAAACCATGAAATACTAATTGTTTCCATAAGAATGGTGGTTGCATGACTCATATTATAACTAACCTAAATTTTAACTGTTTTTCAGGTTATCATGGACAGCCTGTATTGTTGGATGATCATAATTGTTGAAAATGATACTTTTTTCAAAGACAACTTTTAAAATTGAAGATTTTACACACAAAAGGTAATGAAATCTGATCTGGCAAACATACTGTTATACTATAAATATGTGTTACTTCGGTACATTAAATACTAGCACCAGTTTGTAAATATCTGCATATTTGCATTCCAAGTGTGTTGGTGTGAGCATGAATATAGATTTGAACTCTGGCCTAAAGTGTATTTCATTGGGTGGTATGTGCCAGTTTTTCTAATATTGGTGTTTTCTTCTGTGCAAGAATGAGTCAAATAAACATGTTTCAGATTAAATTAACCTAGAGATCTTTCTTGTAAGATTTGACATGTAGGCCACATTTTCTTTAACTTGCTACAAAGAGCAATTTTACATCTATGTCAGTTCAACACTCTGTACCTCCCTGATCCTTCCTCCCACTCTTTATCTTTTAATATACGATTGCTGAAAAGAATATCAATTCTAACCTCTAAAACAGACTCTAAATGTTAGTGTGTGTTGTCCCTAAGCCAGCTGAATAAAGAAATGTACTGCAAAAATTGATATATAGCACAGAATATGACACATTCTGAGGATCTCATCTTCACATTTAAAAAATTGACCCTATATTTGCTTTAATGAACTTGAAGGTGTGTGAGAGTTACCTAAAAAAGAAGAGAAGCAGGGCTTCTTGTGGTCATAGGATGCAGTGATGATAGCCACTGTTTCTTAGTTTTCTCTTTCTGGCTGTGGTCATAGCACTCTTCCTTCACTGTCTTTATTGCTAAGCGCAAAAGAGTTTGTAAACCTGTTCAGGTTCAGAATCTTTGCATTATTTTGGTCATATTTGAGCATCACTTTACAGTATGGTCATTTTGCCACAAAAATACATACATACTACCCTGCATTTAGTTTTGATTGTCATGGTGTTATCCAGTTTGTTGACAGAGATAAGCCTTGGAGAATTTGCCTGAATATGAAAGAGCCTTGTAATTTACAAGTGACATTGAGGAACTCTCAGAGGCATTTTTTTCCTGAAAGCTCTAGTCATTCATAGTTCCAGGGTCCTCCCTATGTGTCCCTTACTACATTGAGTCAACTTCCTCCCACCATCCCCAACCCCACCTACTTTGTGAATTCTGTTACAAGTGGATAATGGTAGCCAATAGGGGTGTGCAGCCCGAAAATATTTGGGTTTCCCGCTTATCCGAAGCAGGGAAAAAATTGGGAAATAGCATAATTCCGAAGCGGCAAGCCACTTTGGAATTATGCTATTTTACTCGCTTCAGTATGCTCCATAAATATTCGGAGCATACATACAACTCCCTCCCCCCCACCTCCCACCCCCGCTGGGGAACTCCTCCCCCCCGGGCAACCCCTCCCCCCACCCACTTGCCTGGTTGCAGGAAGAGCGGGAGAGACATCAGCTGGGCAGCAGGGTTGCCGCCGCTGTGCCGGTAGTGGCAGCAGCCTGGAGCCCTCTGCCGCTGCACTGCCTCCTGAGGTGCAGGCTGAAGCCCGCAATCCCCGCTGCCTCCATTCACCCACTGGTGACAGGGACAAGGAGCTCCTCGTCCCTGTTACCAGCGGGTGAATGGAGGCAGTGGGGAGAGTGCCTGGAGAAGGGGGGCAGTTGCAGGCTGAAGCCTGCGATCCCTGCCGCCTCCGTTCACCCACAGGTGTCAGGGACGTCCCTGACACCTGCAGGCGAACAGAGGCAGTGGGGAGAGAGCCTGGAGAGGGGGGGGCAGTTGCAGGCTGAAGCCTGTGATCCCCGCCACCTCCCCAGTGTCGGGGCCGAGAGGTTTCTTGGCCTCGACAGCACCGGCACTCAAACACTCTTTGGGGGAAGCCCCCAACGAGCAGCTGATTCAGGGGTTTAATGCCCCCGTCCCTGCTGCTCGCAGCGGCAGGGAAACGGGCATTTAAACCCAAAGTTTCCCGGAGCATTATGAATACTTCAGGAAGCTTTGCTTTGGGGTTTTCAAATGCTGGCCCCATTTTGGAAATCCCTAAGCTTTCCGGGTTGGGTCCAATTCGGCTATTTTACCCGAATAGGATTCCCGAAGCACGCATCCCTAGTAGCCAATCGGGTGTGGTAAGCAGACATAGTGCTCCTGTTTGCCTCTCTCTTTCTCCCCTCACCTTTTCCTGCTACCTCAGATGCTGTTCTGACAGCTTCCAAGGTGTACTCTGGGAAATGTCATCTCTAGGGTTCCCAACCTTACGAATCCTTCCTTTTGGGCTTCAGTTTCATATGGAAGGTGAAAATTATAAACTACTAGAGAGGAAATGAGAGAATATATTGGGTACTTCAAGCTATATTGTTCGTAAGTATTGGTATATAAATCAACAGTATAAGATGTGTTGTTATATAATTAAATGTAGATGTATAAATATCTTTTTAAATAATGTATGTTTTATTTATAAGGAAAAATATAAATGACAGTAGAAAGTACATAGAAACATATATAAAATACAAAGCATTACATTAGAGCTACACAGTATATTCAAAATATGTAACTGCACAACTAGCTTATATAATAGTTCTCTTCCCTTCTCCTTGATTGCTTATACCCAAAATTTAATATCAATAATTTTTAATCCATCATCTCTTCCATATTTTGTCTCTATATTATGATTACATTAATTTATCTTAGTTTTTACCTAAGTAATCAAAGAAATCTTTCCAGTTTTTCCTGAATTCCAATACTGGTCTGTTGTGCACATAGGAAGTTAATTGAGGCATTGATGCATATTCATACAGCTTGTCTATCCACTCAGGCATATCAGGGCAAGAATCTGTTTTCCATTTTGCTGCATATAGTACTCTCGTGGCTGTCACCATATACTGGAAAAGGTCTCCCTGTTCTTCCGTAACATTATTTGGTAAGATATTTAATGGCATATTTTTGGGGTTCAGGTCAAATCTGAGCTTGAAAATCTTCTGTATCTCTTCATGTGTTTTTATCCAATATCTTCATGCTTCCTTGCGTGTCCACCACATGTGATAGAATATTGCATTTGTGCATTGACATTTCCAGCACTGTTCACTATAATCCTTACTAGTTCTCAGAATATCTTTGGCCTTGATACACCATCTAAAGAACATTTTATACCAGTTCTCTCTTAACAATTGGCAATCTGTAAATTTAATATCTTTTGTCCATAGATTTTCCCATTGATTCATGGAGATAGTTTCTCCAAAAAAAATTATCCATTTTACCATACAGTTTTTAACTTATTCCATTTCTGTGTGGTGTTGCAATAGAATTTTATAGATTTTTCCTAGTAAATGTTTCTAGTCACCACTTATTAGAAATTTGAATTCTGTTTCTTCTCTTAATCTGCCACCTTCTTTGAGAATTTGTTCTTTGAGCTTAGATACTATTTGATGATACATCAACCATGGAATATTTTTCCCTTGAGCTTGAATTTCTTGCCACGTTTTCACGTTACCTTGCTTATCTGTCATAACTAAACTCTATTTCTAGTGGTGGCATCACAGTGAGCATTTATTGGCAATATCAGTGGTGAAATTGGTTGGCTCAATCTATTTCTGCATTGAAACCATATTTTAAGTAGACCATCTCTTCATATATGAACACCATCTTTCTTTTGAATGGATTTTAGTGATTTCTTGAGCCATAAGTAGTAATGAATACCTTCTTTGGCATCAATTGTCTCCAATTTAATGTGTCTTCTACTTGGATTTATAACCGAGTCTGTTATCCAAACCAATGCCACTGCCTGGCAGTACAATTTAATATTCGGTTCTGCCAATCCTCTTCGGGGGGGGTTTCCCCATCCTGTAATACTATAAATCTTATTCTTGGTTTCTTGGTTTCCATATGAAATCATTTATTACTTTCTGTCACTTGTTTAAAATCTTTTGGTCTATGTGATTTGGTACCATTTGAAATAGAAAGTTCAATTTTGGTACCATGTTCATTTTAACAGCAGAAATTCTTCCCAACCATGAAATATTCAATTTTTCGCAGCTTTGCAGATCTCCAATAATGCTTATCCACATTTTTTGATCAGTATTCTTATATAAGTTCTCATTTCGTGCTGATGCATTTATTCCTAAGTATTTTAAAGGCTTTGTAGCAATAACACAGTCTGTTATTTTTCCAATCTCTTGTTCTTCTGTCATTGCTGATAGTAGCATTATCTTTGTTTTCTTTTTATTCAGTTTATATCCAGAATGCTGTCCAAATTTTTATATTTGTTCCGTTACATAGATCAGAGAATTGTTCAAATTTGTCACTGCTATAACCACATCATCCACATAGCTTTTCATTTTATATATCTCTTTTCCCTTCTTTATTCCATTGATTCTGCTGTCTTGCCTGATTCTCACTGCCAAAATTTCCAAAACAATAATAAACAATAATGATGATATTTGGCACCCCTGTCATGTTCCTTTTGCTATTTCAATTTTATCCATAAACGAACCATTAACTAGAATTGTGGCTTGCTGATTAGCACTGCTAAGAATGAACTGTGGGACTGAGTTTTTGAATTATATGTATAAATATCTTGTGCCTTTGATATTACTAAGGACCTTTCTACTGAGCATTTTTGATAAAATAGAAGGTCATGAAAATGAGGATTTGGTGTTGATAGAAATTAGAGTATCTGTTCTGCAGTTGAGTTGTACTGGCACATGTCTATAATTCAAGTTCATAGAGGTAAGGAAAATATTTGGGAGAATTTTAGGTGGGAGAGCCCTTAACATATTAGGTTATCTGACTTTACTGGGTTTTCAATAGAGCTGCCCAAATTGAAACCCACAAAAATTTGGATGGCGAAAGCCAAGGGTTTGGAGAGGAATGGTTCATGAACCCCCCTTGCTTAACTTTTTTATATTCTCTTTCCTGCTGGGTTGCAGCTGCATCTTTGCTGAATATATGTATATATATGTATATTTATTTATAGGCCTTTTTCTTGAGGGAGTCCCAGATAGTCAGGAATAGCATAGACTGTGTGATGATGTCATATCATCATATAGCCAATCTATGGTTGCCAGGTCTCCTGGTCTCAAACCAGGGGATGAAGGAGTTCCATCAGGGCATGATGGGAATAATTTCTATGTTGTGCTGGGAATGACATCATTCCCTCCATAATGTGCAAGTGTTCTAGAGCACACAGTAACATAGTTCCGGGGTGGGAGGGACGGTTCCTAACCCCCATTCCCATGCCTTTTCCTCCCATTGGCCAGATGAGAGGAGGTGGGAAGGCTGGAAGCAGAGAATCTCCTGCCCGCATCAGGGAATGGGATCCCTAGGCCAATCAGAATGATTTCTTCCCTTAGAATAAGTGAATGTTTTCTTTCCACTTTGCAGCCCCACCCACAAATGGAGCCAGTTTGGTGTAGTGATTAAGAGCGCAAGAATCTAATCTGGAGAAGTGGGTTTAATTCTCCACTCCTCTGCTTGAAGCCAGCTGGGTGATCTTGGGTCAGTCACAGCTTCTCGGAGCTCTCTCAGTCCCACCCACCTCACAGAGTGATTGTTGTAAGAATAATAATAACATACTTTGTAAACCACTCTGAGTGGACATTAAGTTGTCCTGAAGGGCGGTATATAAATTGAATGTTATTATATTGTTATTATTAAATAACTGAAGTGTGGGCTTTTTACAAGAGTTAGAGTTTCATAACCTCCCCTTCCCTTGCTTTGTTTTTGCTCAGTTCTAGCTTTTAGTTGTAGAGGACAGAGGGGGAAAGGAGATAAATGCTTGTATGGAGAACAATGCAGAAAATGGGCATGTATGTCATTTGATGAAATAGGAAAAGTGAAAAATCATGTGATGAGATGTGATACCCTGGAGAAAATGACTTGCAGACTTCTGGGAAGAGGACTGGGTGAAGATGATACGATTTTTAATCCTGGTTTCTAGATGTCTGGGAAGACCACAGCCTGTCTTAACTAAGCTAGGCAAGCTCGTAGGCTATTAATAAAGTTTCTCCAAAGAAGACAGAAATAGTGTTTGTTCCTAGGCCTCATTGCCTATCTGTGTCCAGTTGTGTGTAGGATAAACTGAAATTAACCCATCCTTAAAATGTACTTCTCAGTTGCTGTGAGGGCTGGTCCTGCTGCCGAGTATAATGAGGCAGCCCATCACAAACAGTGAATGTTATAGTACCATGAAAGAGTGCCAGTTTTTCAGTTATTTAGTCTGTTATTTTACAGTTTGGATTTTCTTCCTCAGGAACTAAACTGTCTCTGGCACTCTCCAGTTGCAATTGCGAATGCTTTTATGTCCTTGCATCAGAGAGAGTTGGGTTAAGACAGTCTGCATGTCTCAGAATTATACTACATATCACTAGGTGATATGTAGAACTTCATGTGAATTGAACATGTCCACTCTTAGACATCAGATTGCAACCCCCCTTCTCCCTACCCCTTCTGCACATGCAAGAACTAGTTTGTGCTGATTTTCGCATCTCACTCCCACACTTCATCCCATGCCATTTATGAAAGTCACCTGATGCTCAGGAGTGGAAAGTGTATGGAGGAAGGGCACTGGGTCTGCATCAGAAAGGGGAGACGGAAAGGCTCTGCTTGTTGGATCCGAGCCATAGTAGCAACATTGTTCTACACATGAATGAACTTAATTTCACTCTCATGGATCTATATTGTTGCATAGCTTTCTACTGTATCTTTTTAACAAAAATGCCCTGATGCACATGCTTATCAGAAAGAGTACACTCATAATTTGAGGAGGCAAATCTGATGTGATTTTCTTTGTGAATTGATAATTTGTTTGCCCAGCTACTGCTAGCCTGCTGTTCCCTAGTCTACTTGTTGTGGGTGAAGTTGAACTGTACATCTTTCTTTGCACTTTCTTTGTTAGTTTACACCTTTATCTCTGATTTGTATAAGTTCCATTGATCCAACTCTTGTGTGACATAATAAGCAGTGGACATGGCTTAGTTGAAGAGAGCATATTTTGCACGCCATGGGTCCCGGTATAAAGCAGCTTCATATGTTCAACTGCTAACAGTGCTTCATGCATTTTGTTAGAACAGATGTAGAAAACCATAATGTCTTTTGGGTTACTGAAATATGTTTTTAAAAGGGTGATATTTTGAGAGAACAAATCAACTATAATCTTTGAAATTACATCAATTTGGAGATAAAGGTATATCTGATGGGGGCAGGGGGTCCTTCTAAGCGGCTTCTTTTACTTTGGTGAGTAGTGTTTAAACAATAAGAAAACATTGTTGATGACGATAGGGTTTTGGTTTTACCCAGTACTACTTTCGTAAGCAAAAGAAATCAATAAGTAGTTTGGCAGCAAAGTTAAGTCCTAATGGGCTGTTCTACTTCACTTGGAAACAAATGTAGTTCTCTGCCTAATTACATTGCTCCAAGAATATTGTGTAATTTTCAGTTTCAAGCTTCATAAAGAGGGTAGCATTTTTGATTTAAAGAGAAAATAAAAATATTAATAATGCTTTTGCTGTTGTATAAGTGACTAGAATTGTTTTCAAATGTGCTGACCAGCCAGCAGCTCTCATTGTAATAAATATCTGCTAAAGAATGAACTATCATGCACAAAACATTATGTTCATCTTCGGTCTTCAGGGCAGTCCCATACTGGGGACTGTGCACACGCAGGCCTGCCGACCAGAAAAGATTCTTTAGCTCTAAAAGACCAGAAGGGGGCACTCCGCCCCTATTGTGCACGCGCAGGAGATTCCTGCCAAACGCAGATAGGGGGCGGTGCCCCCCATTCCTCTCAGTTCTTTTCCCACCGCCATTAGGAGAGGTTCTCCTTAGCTCTACTCCTCGCTTACCAGGCTTTTCTTCTGTGTGGTCTCATCATGACTCAAAATCATTTTTAAGGAAATGTTTACAACATGAAATAAAGATTTTATTTATTTATTTACTAGCTTGATGCTCATGCTTTGCTACAATATTTAACTGTTTTAAATCCAGTTATAATACTTATGGGTATGTAACATTTTTTAGTTTGGGGGTGGTGGTTTGAGTTGGTTTTGTAGTATAATAGCATAGTACCCAAGCTTCACAAAGGTGTTTGAATAAAGCGGTGTGTGGATGCAGAAAACTGATGAAATTAATTTTGTAACATTTATTGAAGATATTTTAAAACGAAAAGACTGTAGTGCAATAAATAAAGTGAACAATACGTACAACCTCTTTTTTTTTTGTACTGAAGGACCTCTTTGTAGATCTCATTGGTGGTTGATCATCATAGCAAAGCAGACCTTGAGGGGGAACTGCAGTCTCTTGAACTTGAAGAGTTAATGAATGGTATGAATGGTATGCATGGTATGAACACCGACTCCCCGCTGCCCCGAGCACTGCCAGTGAACAATGTGGCCTCAATGATGTTCCTGTGGAGGGCTTTCACTTGTAGTCTGGTGCCATTGCAGAGTTTGGGTGGGCTGAGGTTCTGGAGCAGCATCACTGGAGCCTCTACTTTGAGGAGAAGCTTGTGGGCTGGGATGCCAGGAGGGTTGAGCATGTTGAGGAACTCCACAGGGTAGTGGACCACATCATCCATTTGCACCACTGGGTCCACAAATCTGTACTCCATTTCTGCCCCTTCGAGGGAGTTAAATTGTGTTTCATTAATGATGGCAGCCTTGTCATTCTTAGGGGTCAGAATGGCATGCTTACACAGCCAGTCCATGGACTTCTCTATGATAGTGATGATATCAGGTTATATCGTGGCTGTTAGGTCTGCTAGGGTTGTCGCTACTGTGCCCAGGCCTGCAGGGATGGTCACCTTTCCCTTGGGACACTCTCTGTCCCCTATTTTTAGTAGGAGTCTAGAGAATTCCCCAGTGGACACCTCGCTTCTCAAGTGGACCCTCATATTCTTTCTTAATGAGAGTTTCCTGATGAGGGGCCACAGGTACAAACCTTGACACACATGGTAACCTTGTCAGCTCGAGTTCCCCTTGGGACTACTGGCAGACTCTGCTAGAAGTCTCCAGCCAGCAGCACGGTGACTCCCCCCCATCACTCTCTCATTGCCCCTGACATCTTTGAGGGTTATGCTCAGTGCCTCAAAACACCCCTTAAACACCATGGTGCTCTCATTCTGAACAATGAGCTTACAGTTCCACAGGACTTGGGCCATGTTGCTTTGTTTTGAGATGTTGAACAGGGGTGTTTCTGCATGGATGAGGTTAAGAGGCAGCTTGAAGGTAGTGAAGGATCATATGCCATGCCTGAGTGAGCCTTGACCTTCCATGGAAGTGAGCGCCTCTCTACTCGTCTTCCAGGACTGCTTTGCTCATAGAGAGACTCTGTTGCTCTGTGCACCTTGGGGAGATCTTGCTGCTCGGTGCACCACAGAAGTAGGATTTGCATATTTCTTTGCTGCATCTCTAAGTTGCTTCCTCATTTTAGCGTCGGTGTATCTTGCACGATGTCTACCAGAAGGCTTCTTGGCGGCAGTAAAAAGTGACGTAAGACTAAGTAAGTAAGACTAAGACAGTAAGACTACCCAGATGGGGAAAGGGGCAGATTGGCCTAGACTGAAGGATTCCTAATCCACCTTGTCTTTCATTTTCGTTCTTAATTCTCTCCCTTCCAACCCCTCCAGTTTTGGCAGAAAGGAGCGTCTAGCAATTGATTCGGCGGCTAGAGCAGGCCTCACTGATACAGCTGATACTGCGAACGCTGTGTGAGTTGGAACTGCCCAATTCTCTGGCTTCCACCTCTTCTCAGAGATCAGGGAGGGGGGAACAGGAGAGAGCCCAGGAACTAGACTTGGGGGGAGAAGAGGCTAAAACTAATTTGCTGACATAGCTTAGGACAGAAATTAAGAGAGCATTCAGGGAGACCCTGAAGGAGCTTCCCCAGGGTAGGGCTCTATATGGGCTCTCAGAGAGACAGGGAAGATCCTTTAAAAGGAGATTCAGTCCCAGGTTAAGAAAGAGAGAGGATTTCTCTCAGTCTCCTTTAACACCTAAAAGAAGAAGGAGGGAGGGGAAACAAGCTCACAGAGATCCTAGCCCTCTGCTGGATAGTCAATCAGAGAGCTCTCAGAGATCTGACTCTTCCTCAGATAGGGAAGAGTGTGAGTTATCGGATGAGCAGGAGGAAGAGGAACTAATGCCTGCAATATACACAGGCTCCAACTTCCTTTCACTCCCTTGTTTACTCTCCAACTCCAACTGACAGCTTCCCCAACATTCCATCCCCAACTGCCATTCAGGTTAGCCACATTGGGGCTGGGGGAGGAAACATGTCAATCATAGCTCACTGACTGGAAATCTCAGCATCTGAAGCTGAGTCTGTCACACCCTGTGTGTTTGAGTTTGCCCAGAAGAGCACAGAGGCCAAGGGGTGTACTTCTTCATTGTGCCGAAGAGGAACAAAGACACAAGAGTGATACTAGACCTAAAGTGGCTAAACAAGTTTGTCAGGACTCGCAAATTCAAAATGGAAACAATCAAATCCATAGTGACAAACATTCAAGAAAAGGATTTCTTCGCATCCATTGATCTCTTGGAGGCCTACTTGCATGTTCCAATAAAGGAGTCACACAGAAGTTTCCTATGATTTGTGTACAAAGAGGAGCACTACCAGTACTGGGCACTTCCCTTTGGTCTGAAGTCATTGCCTAGAGTATTTACAAAGATACTGGTAACTCTGGTGGCACACCTGAGGCTTCAGGGCATGTCTCTCTTCCCATATCTCAACGACATACTCATCAAAACCCCATCGCTGGCTCTCTTCCAGTTTGGGATCCATGGAGGTCTAACGCAGCTCTAAGTGCAGAGCTGACCGGGCTGCCGTTTCAGGGGCACAAATAGCCCCCGGCCACCTGCTCTCAGGCGGAGAACAGGCAAAGAACGCTCAAAGACCTCAGGGCGCGTTGATCTCGGGCGAGGGGGGGTTCTGCGCTAAGGATTCTCTCTCGACCCTTGAGGTCCCACCCTTTGACAGGTCGGCATAGATCTCTGCGACAGACCCGGGGCCAGTGCGGCTGGCATAAGACCTTCGTGCCCAAGCTTCAACAGGGGGAAAACAAACGGAAAGAGAACTTAAGATTGAAGCAGTGATTACAACCCAGAAAGAC
Source organism: Eublepharis macularius (assembly GCF_028583425.1). NCBI lineage: Eukaryota > Metazoa > Chordata > Lepidosauria > Squamata > Eublepharidae > Eublepharis > Eublepharis macularius. The sequence continues at coordinate 184,116,855 of NC_072791.1, forward strand.
GTTTGAAAAGGTAAAGATCACTATCTCCTGAATTGGGATGGATTGTTAAAAGTAACAAAGTTTTAAAAGGACTTTTTAAACTGCAACAGACTTACTATAAGGAGGGGGAAACCCGGCAAGAAATAGATTCCAAAAAGGACTAAGTAAAAAGAAGTAATTTCAGAAAAGAGACATTTGTTTATCATACCTGTGGTTGAGAATCGATAGCAGGCTGTGGGAAAACTTCTACCATCGTGAGAGCTGCAGCGGAGAGTCGGGAAGCAGGAAGTACGTAATAGTGATAGAGTCGCCAGAAGGAGACGGCCCCTACTGGAAGACAGGAAGAAGGGCATCGCCATTTTTGAACAGGGAAGGGCTTTGGCTTCAGCAAGGGCGGAAGTAGGACATCTTGGATTACAAAAGGGTACAGAGAAACCATAGAGAAAAGACGCCCGACATTTTGGATTTTTGAAGCGATTTTTGTTCATTTAAAGGACCGGGACTTTTAAATTAATTAAAAGGACTACCAATTTGGACGCCACGGAGCTAAGAAAACGTGCAGACTCGTGGGAGCGAGGTAAATCAAGCCCCACGATGTCGAAGAAAGAGTGGCAAACAGCCATAGAGAACTTGGACAAAAAATTTTGTGAAATGCTAAAGGAGCTTAAAGAAACAAAATTGGAGTTGGTGAAAGAAGTCAAAGATGTCAAAGAGACAGTTAAAAATGAGCTGGCAGAAGTAAAAAAGGGAATGGAGACGATACAAACCGACCTGCAGGCAGCGCAGCAAAAAGTTAACGATGTGGAGAAGGCGATGGACAACCTTACAGAGACGCAGCGAACGGACATGAGAGTAATGAGGGGAAGAATGGCAGTTGCGGAGAGTAAATATATGGAAAAGCAGCTGAGGTTTCGAGGTTTGTTGGAAGTAGAAGGAAAGACAGCACAAGAACAGGTGACTGAAGTGTTAGCTGAATACCTGGAAAAGGAGGAGGAGGAGGTTGTGGCTTTCCTAGATGTGGGGTACCGAATAAATTCCAGATTTGCGACCCAGAGAAAGGTACCAAGGGATGTGATAGTGCAATTTACGACAAGGAATGTAAGGGAAATGATAGTGACTAAGCAATTTCAAGATCCATTGATAGTTGATGGCAAGACAATTATCATCATGAAGGAGTTACCCAGATCGGTGCTCTTGGACCGGAAAAAATACAAAGTGTTAGTCCAGACTTTGAAAGACATGAAAGTAAGATACAGATGGGAATTACCGGAAGGGATATCTTTTGAATTTGGAGGGGTAAGAAAGCGCATCAGATCTGAATTGGAAATGGAAAGGTTCATGATGGACAATGAAAAAGACTTACCAACAACAAGGCTTTGAATATGGAGTGCAAAGTTTTATCGTGGAATGTAAATGGACTTAACTCACCTAATAAGCGAAAAAGTATTTTCCACTGGCTATTAAAACAGAAATGTGATATAGTTTGCTTACAAGAGACTCATATTAGAAATCAGGATGTAAAATACCTTAAAGTAAGTAAATTGGGCATTGAATTTGTAGCGGCCTCAAAAAAGAAAAAAAGGGGAGTGGTACTATATATAAAAGAAGAGCTGCAACCAAAGGTGATAATTAGAGATGGGGAAGCCAGATTTATAGCAGTGGAATGCATTTGGAACTTAAAGAAAGTGTTGGTGATTGGAATATATGCGCCTAATGGAGCTAAAGAGTGCTTTTTTGAGGATTTAAAGAAGCAACTAGATGAACTTTCATATGATCAGATAATACTTGCAGGAGACTTCAATGGAGTTACGAATTTGGAACAAGACAAGAAATCAGCCACTACACAAAAGAAAAGAGGACTATTACCAAAGACTTTTTTTGGATTAATGCAACAGGAAGCGTTGGAAGATGTGTGGAGAACGCAGAATCCCACAATTAGACAGTATACCTTTTTCTCTGCAAGACACTCTACCTTATCGCGTATTGATATGATCTGGGCCTCAAAGGACTTAGTACTTTGGACTAAGGAAGTAGAAATAATGCCTATGGTAGGCTCAGATCATAACCCAATTATGTGGAAATTTGGAAAAAGAACTAAGAGAAAAGGATGGAGAATAAATGAGGATTTGTTGCAAGAGGGAGAAAATATGGAAATGTTGAGAAGGGAGACTAAATTCTTCATACAGTACAACATGAATCAAGAAGTACCAACCAACAAGGTATGGGACACGTACAAGGCAGTAATCAGAGGTGTATTAATGGACTTAAATGGAAGACTTCGAAGGAAAAAAGAGGAGAAGAGACAGGAGATTATGGAAAAAATAAAAGCCAAAGAAATCCAGTTGAAGAAAAGACCAGGGAAAAAGAAAATATATCAGGACATTAAAATCCTTCAGGAGCAGTTGACGGCCATGAATAATAAAGAACTGGAATGGAATCTGAAAAGACTGAATCAAAAGTCGTTTGAAGGGGCGAACAAACCTGGGAAATTTTTGGCATGGCAATTGAAGAAAAGAAAGGAGAAAAAGATAATAAATAAAATATGTGATGACAATAAAGTACACCTGGAACAGGTTGCTATTAGCAGAGCCTTTTATAAATTTTACGCTAAATTGTATGATAAGAAAGAAGTGAATAAAGATGCGATAGCCGCATATCTGGAGAAAATGAAGCTGCCAGTAATGTCCGAGGAGTGGAGAGTTAAACTAAACAGTGAAGTAACAGAAGAAGAGATAAGGAAGGCAATACAGTCAACAAACTTGGGAAAAGCGCCAGGGCCTGCTGGACTCACAGCTAAGTTTTACAAGGCAATGGCCAATGAACTGGTACCGTTTTTAAAAGAGGTGATCAATGGTGTTATGAGGGACCAAAGGATCCCAGATACCTGGAGTGAAGCAAATATATCATTGATCCCCAAAGAAGGACAGGACTTGACCAATGTTAAAAACTACAGACCTATCTCTTTACTTAATAATGACTACAAGATTTTTGCAAAGATCTTGGCGGAGAGAATAAAGGGGTGGCTAGCCGAAGTTATTGGAGAAGAACAAGCAGGCTTTTTACCAAATAGACAAATCAGAGACAACCTAAGGACAGTCATAAACGCTATAGAATACTATGACAGGCGATGTGATAAGGAGGTTGGTTTCTTCTTTGTAGACGCTGAAAAAGCATTTGACAATTTGAACTGGGACTTTATGTTTGCCACCATGGAACAGCTACAAATGGGGGAAAGGTTCATAAGAGCAGTGAGAGAAATTTATAGAGACCAGAGTGCAGCAATTGTGGTGAATGACGAGCTGACTAAAAAAGGGTACAAGTCAAGGTTGCCCGCTATCCCCATTGTTGTTTATTTTGGTTCTTGAAATTTTGATGATGCAGATTAGAGAAGATAATGCAATCCGTGGTATAAAGATAAAAGACTTTTCCTATAAGGTCAGAGCGTTTGCAGATGATATAATGTTAATTGTGGAAGATCCAATTGAAAATATGCCTAAGGTAATAGAAAAAATAAAAGAGTTTGGAGACTTGGCAGGTTTCTATGTAAACAAAAAGAAATCAAAGATTTTATGTAAGAATATGATTAAACAAAAGCAAAAGTTATTAACGGAAATAACAGACTGTGAGGTAACAAGTAAGGTGAAGTACTTGGGAACTGAATTGACTGCAAAAAATATAGATCTATTTAAGAATAACTATGAGAAATTATGGACTCAAATAGAGCATGATTTGATCAAATGGAATAGGCTGAACTTGTCATGGTTGGGAAGAATTGCAGTAATCAAGATGAACGTGTTACCAAGAGTTATGTTTCTGTTACAGACGATACCAATCATTAGGGACTCCAAGCAATTTGATAAATGGCAGAGGAAAATATCAGAGTTTGTGTGGGCAGGCAGGAAGCCTCGAGTGAAAATGAAAGTGTTACAGGATGCAAAAGAAAGAGGGGGAATGCAACTGCCCAACTTGAGACTTTATTATGATGCAATCTGTCTGGTATGGTTGAAGGATTGGATCACGTTGAAAAATCGCAGACTGCTGGCCTTAGAGGGATACAAAAAATTATTTGGATGGCATGCATACCTATGGTATGATAAAGTAAAAGCAGATTCTATGTTTCTGCATCACTATATTCGGAGAAGCCTCTTCACAATTTGGAAGAAGTACAAAGAATACCTACAAGAAGGAATTCCCTCCTGGGTGGTTCCATATGAAGTAATAGATCCAAGAACGGTCGATAATGAACAACAGTGTTTAACGTATAAGGAGATAACTCAAATAGAATCCTTTAAAATAAGAATAAGAACGCAACAAGAGATGTCTCCAAACTACGACTGGTTTCAATATAGACAAGTTAGAGATCTTTATTACTCAGACTGTGCGAAGGGAGGGATAAGGATGGAAGACTCAGAATTAGAGAAAGTAATTTTACAAGAAGACCAAAAGGAAATTTCTAAGGTCTACAAAGTGTTGTTAAAATGGTATACTGAAGATGAGACAGTCAAAGTGCAAATGGTGAAGTGGGCTATAAACTTTAACAAAGAAATAACAATGGAGGCGTGGGAATACTTGTGGAAACATCCATTGAAAATCACGACATGTACCAATATTAAAGAGAATATTTATAAAATGATTTACCGTTGGTATCTGACGCCAAAGAAGATTGCGCTAGGGAACTCGAATATGTCTAATAAATGCTGGAAATGTAAAAAACATGAGGGATCAATGTATCATATGTGGTGGACTTGCGAGGTAGCTAGGCAGTACTGGGGGGAAATAATAAGAGTAATGAGTGAGATTTTACAATTTCAAGTTAACAAGAACCCAGAACTCCTGCTACTGAACTTGGGAATGGAAGACATCCCAGCACAACATAGGACATTGATATTCTATATGACGGCAGCAGCCAGACTTTTGTACGCGCAGAAGTGGAAAGTACAAGAAGTGCCAACTACTGAGGACTGGATTTATAAATTGCTGTACATGGCGGAGATGGACAAAATGACAAGAAAACTGAGAGATCTTGATCCAGGGCAGTTTAACACGGACTGGGGAAAGCTGAAACAATATTTGGTGAAAAAATGGGAGGTGGGAGGAGAACTGTGGCAGTTTGAAAATTATTGAGGTACACAGGAGGAGAGAAGTGACTATACCGAGGGGGTGGAGAGTTAATGGAAAAATTCTAAGCAACTTTATATGATTTTTAAGTATTATATTAAGTAGCAATAGCGTTGATACTATGAGAATTAATGGGATAGAAATTAACTAATCTATATTTTTTGGAAAGATAACCGTATAACATAGAGTGAATATATACATACATACGTAAATTCAAAGGTAGGTCTAATTGATGGTTGTTGGGGGTTTTCCGGGCTGTATTGCCGTGGTCTTGGCATTGTAGTTCCTGACGTTTCGCCAGCAGCTGTGGCTGGCATCTTCAGAGGTGTAGCACCAAAAGACAGAGATCTCTCAGTGTCACAGTGTGGAAAAGATGTAGGTCGCGCTTTCTCAATGAGGAAATTAATCATCTAAACCACGCACTTCAGGCAAATGGCTACTCCAGAAATGAAATCCGAAGAGCAATCAAACCCAGGATGAATCAAACAACCAAGGAAAAACAGTCACCTACAGGAAAAGTGTTTTTGCCATATATCAAAGGAATTACTGATCAGATGGGAAAGCTTATGGAAAAGCATAACCTTCAAGCAGTATTCAGACCCACCCGAAAAATACAACAGATGCTACGATCAGCAAAAGACAGCAGAGACCCCCTCACCTCTGCAGGAGTATACCGTATACCCTGCAGCTGTGGACAAGTTTACATCGGGACCACAAAGCGTAGCATCCAGACAAGAATAAAAGAACATGAAAGACACTGCAGACTTGGACAGCCTGAAAAATCAGCAGTGGCTGAACATAGCCTAACTCAAACAGGGCACAGTATCTTATTCCAGGACACCAAAATACTGGACAACACTTCCAACTACTTTGTCAGACTGCACAGGGAAGCCATTGAAATTCACAAGCATAAGCAAAACTTCAACAGGAAAGAAGAAACCTTAAGAATGAACAGAGCATGGGCTCCAGTTCTGAAAAACACCAGGCCAACAAAACACTCCACACCCGACAATAGCCCTGCAGAGAAGATTAGCACATCAAGCACCAATCCATATGCAAAAGAACCTCCTCAGGTTACAGTGAAGCCTCCCGCCATTAGCATTCCACACCCTGGGAAACTCTTACAGAATGACTCAGCTCAACCCCACCCCTCCTGAGTAGATACAAATGACCTACATCTTTTCCACACTGTGACACTGAGAGATCTCTGTCTTTTGGTGCTACACCTCTGAAGATGCCAGCCACAGCTGCTGGCGAAACGTCAGGAACTACAATGCCAAGACCACGGCAATACAGCCCGGAAAACCCCCAACAACCATCGTTCTCCGGCCGTGAAAGCCTTCGACAATACATCGTAGGTCTAATTGTTAGACTTATGGTATATGTATAGATAAAGAACAACATATAGAACAGAAGCCTAAGTAAATGACAATAAGTGTGTATAATAAGTATGTGTATAGAAGTATTGGAATTGATGTATAAAGGGGGGCAAATTGTTTGTCCCATATTGAAGAGAATAGAAGGAGTAAGATAAAACACAGGTTATCAAAATGAATATTATTAGTAGTTTTAATGAAGAAGATAGATTAAGAGGATTTTATTTATATGACAATTTATATGACAATTTATATGTGAAAGGAAGTGGAAATAGTGCTTAGAAGAATCTGAAAGTATATTATAATAAACAAATAAAATAAATATGAAGGAGTAGAGGGAAAGTGGATAGGGGGTTGGAAAACTGTTGGAAGTCAATAAAAAGGGGGGGGAAAGGGAGGGGGTTAGAATTAGAAAAAATTAAAGAATGTGATTATAATTGTTATTATATGTTTCTAATCCAATAAAAATTCTTTAAAAAAAAAAAACCATCGCTGGAGGCAGGCTTGAGGGCAGTAGACCTTACAACGTCTTCTTTCGGGAACATGGATTCATAATAAACATAGAAAAGAGCTCCTTTTTTCCCACCCAAACAATCACCCATCTGGGAGTAGACATAAACATGATCAGGGACAGAGGCTTCTTATCGCAAGAGAGGCAAGTAAAATTCAGATCCATCTTTAAAAAGGTCAGAAACCAATGGAAGGTGAAAGTCATGATGTTGGCACAACTGTTGGGGACCACAGTTTCATGCCAGGACGTAGTACAATGGGCGAGGTTCCACACACATCCCCTTCAGAGATTCCTCCTGTGATACCAGGACCTCATAGCGCAGAAAAGGCTGGTACAGATTCGAAAAAACCTGATTCAAGAGCTCAACTGGTGGCAGGATCCGAATAGATTCTCGGAGGAAGTCCTTCTCAGAGAGCCGGAAAGGATAATCATGACCATGGACACATGCCTCTGGGGATGGGGGGCGCACTCCATGGGAAGCATGGCCCAAGGCAAATGGAAAGAAGTCCCAGAGCATCAACTTGCTAGAACTCAGAGCCATCAGGAGAGGTCTGATGGAGTTCCAGGACCTGTTGATGAGCTGTCACAAGTTAATCTAAACAGACAACGTGGTAGCAAAAGCATACATCAACAGACAGGGGGGAACAAGGTTCAGATCCCTTCACAAATAAGACAGCATAATCATTGTCTGGGCAGAGAGACTCCTCAAATCCATAAAGGCGATGCACTTAGCCGGAAAGGACAACACAGTGGCAGACTGGCTGAGCAAGAAAACTGTAGATCAAGTGGAATGGGGGCTATGCGAAACAATATTCCGCCAAATCTGCCAAAGATTCGGGGAGGCTCAGGTAGACCTCCTCGCAAGCAACCAAAACCATCAGGTACAAACTTACATCTCAAGGACTCGGGATCCTCAGCCATGGGCAGTGGATGCCCTCAATTGTGAATGGCCGAAACAACTCCTGTATGCCTTTCCTCCAGAATAACTGCTTCACAGAGTAGTACAAAAAATAATCATGCAAAAAGCAGAGGTAATACTAATAGCACCATATTGGCCCTGGAGGGCATGGTTCTAGAAATTAGTGAGACTATCGACCATGGAACCATGGCAGCTACCTCTACAAGAGAACCTGCTGACCCAAGGATCTGTCCAACATCCTCAACCCGCTATGCTAAGACTCACAGCGTGGAGGTTGAGCGCGAACAACTGAAAAAATTGGGATACGCAGAACTGGTGGTCCAGACGATGTTGGAATCAAGAAAAAATTACACGAACAAGAGTTACAACAACACCTGCAAGTGTTTCAGGACTGATGTGCAAAGAGGGAAACGGACCCTCTAAGAGCACCAATTAAAGAGATTCTTCTGTTCCTCCAGGAAGGGCTGGACAAGGGGCTTAGTTCTAGTACCCTCACGAGACAAGTATCAGCTATCTCAGCCCTTAGGGGTCCTACAAAAAGTTGACCTCTATCTCAACATCCACACATCAAGAGATTGATAAGGGGGTCTACATTCATCAACCCTCCAAGCGTACATAGATTCCCCACACGGAACCTCAATACTGTATTGAAAGCCCTAACAAAGGAACCCTTTCGAACCGATGGCATCAATTCCATTGAAAGAACTCACCTTTAAAACTATTTTTCTCATAGGCATCACATCAGCAAGACGGGTATCTGAGCTTAAAGCCTTTTCTGTGAATAAAGAGTTGTGTGTTCCACAAAGATAAAGTGGTGTTTAGACCAGACCCAACCTTCATTCCTAAAGTAAATTCAGTGTTTCATAGGAGTGAAGAGATAGTCCTCCCATCCTTTTGCCCTAATCCTACCCATGACAAAGAAAAGGAGTGGCACTGCCTGGATGTCCGCAGGGCATTGAGTTTTTATATGGATAGGTCCAAACAAATAAGAAAATCAGAGTCACTTTTCATATCGTTTCTTAGGTCTTCCTTGGGAAACAGTGTGTCCACTTCTACCTTAAGTAGATGGCTTAGAGGCTGCATTATTTTGGCTTATAAAGCCAGAGGCTTAGAACCATCAAAGGGTATTACAGCACACTCCTTAAGAGGAGCGGCCACATCAGCAGCATATAGAGCATTTCCATCTCTAGAGATGGTGTGCAAGGCAGAAACCTGGAAATCAGTGCATTCTTTCACAAGGCACTATAGAATTGACAGCCTTGGCACAGGCAGCCTTTGGAAGGAGGATGTTGCAACATACTGTCTAATCATGGAGCCAAAATCAGACCCTCCCTGAGGCGTACTGCTGTTAGATATCCCAAACGTCCAGAATGCCCCACTCCCAACCACCAGAGAATGGAAGATTTGAATTCACTTACCGTGAAGCTTCTTTTCTCGGTGGTTTGGGAGTGGGGCATTCCGACCCACCCAATAAGTTCATAAAGGGAGAAGGGCTACGGGGATTAAAGGGTGTGTAAACAGATGCTGATTAGAGAAGGAGATCACTGTAGACATAATGAGGTAAATAGTTTTTAGTTGCAAGCTTTGAGGGAAAGGGGAGGGCAGCACAGTGTTTTCCAAGATTTAGACAGGTTCAGAGGTACATGGATTAGAGAGGAACTAGAGAACGCTGGAATGAGCCCCTCTCCTCTGGGATTGAAAGAGCTGACCCTGCATTGAAAAGGAGGAGCTACGTTCCCAAACGTCCAGAATGCCCTACCAAGAAAGGAAGCTTTACAGTAAGTGAATTCAAATCTTCCATTCCAGGGAAGAAAAGAATCCTGCCTGAAAAAGAGCTTGAGATATTTTACTCCCAGCAATAGAACAGCCACCAAAACATCTGTTGTAAGGATAGAAATTGCAAAAAAGCAGAAATTCATTATTTTTTCTGGGTGGACTTTTTTTGTTAGAAGAGAGCCCTAAATGCTCTATTCTTATCCTGTTTTAATGCCTGTGTAGAATCCACCAGTCCTTAAGTACACAGTCCTTTGCTCCATAACACACGTAGATGTGCCTGAGAACTCTGTGCACTTGCTCAGTTGCTAAACAGATGAGTACCAAAGGTTTGGAGCCTCAGACAGTACAGTAAGTTTTAGAGTGAGGGGTTTATTCAAAAAGTCTGAAGCACATTAAAGTATAGAGCACAGTTACATCACCTCATGGCCTCACTCTTCAAATCTCTATAGATCTTGAACTGCAAGTGGTCATTTGTGACTCAGCCACAAATTTGATCCAAAGTTGATTAAACGTGACAGGGGTTCTGGAAAGTGTTGAGTCGTCGTTGTATACAAAAGAGAAAGAAAACTTCAGGGCAGATGTTGCATACATATGAATAAGCACATACAGACTATGACCACACATCATTTAATATATAGTTATTCAATGCATTACTAAGGTGTGAGTCCAGTAGCAGTAACAAAATTTCCAGGGTATAAACTTTCAAGAGGAAAAGCTTTCCTTCATCAGGTACTCTTAGTCAGATTGCATTATTTAGCAGATTATATAATCTGTTTCTGTAAACAGCTCACATAAGTAGTTTATGCAAACCTGTTAAGTTTTGTCCTAACCTTAGGTTAACTGTTTTATGTAGATTGCTGTTGAATTATTCCTAGTTATTGTTGATGCTTTACAAAATGACTTAAATTCAGCTACTAAAAGGTCTGCTCATTGATGAGACTATCCTACCTCCTCCTTGCTGCAACCTCTAAACTGTCGTTCCTCAAAGTTGCCTCCCCAGTGGAGTGTCATGGGATGCAGCACAAGCAGTTACACCTGAGAGGAGGAATCTGTAAAAAATAAGAAATCCTTTTTCTGCAAGGGGGTGTGCCTTTTTAGTTCCTGTCAGTATTTTTCTTGCCCAAGTCAATGAAAGGGTGCAAATGCTGAACATTACTACAGGGTTTGACAGATCCCAGGAACCAGGTCACCACAGTGCAGCACCTAGAATTTTCAAGCATAATTTTATTGTAGCATCTCTCCGCAATTTTCAGTGGAAGTACAAAAGATGGATGAACTCATTTCATTACCATTTCCTTTCTATATTGGATCCAGTATCAGTTAAATGGAGATTTTTAAAGCAATAACAAAATTATGAAAAATTGAGGTGAAGTTTATATAATAGTAGAGCTTAGCTTTTGGGATTCCGAAGGCTGAAAAATGAATCTGGGTCATAATTTTTGGGTTGACTCCTAGAACCAAAAAACATTGGTCAAGGTATTCATTACTAAGTCAAATACTGTTATGATAAGAAGTTGGAGAGCAATTCTTTACGAAATTAACAATATTCCACTGAAACATTCTCTTTTTTATTTTAACTTATATATGAAATGAATGCTTATGAAATGAATGCTTTGAAGGAAAAAAGGAATTATTATGAGGGCCTGGGGGGGGGGGAGAGAAATTCAGGGATTTTTTTTTCTTTTTTTTCCGTAGTCTTTTTCAGTTTTTCCAATGGAAAAATTGGAAATTTGGGGGAGTACTGGAAAAAACTCCTATGAAATATTTTCTTTTAGAATGAATGAAATGCTTTTAAAGACATGCAGTAGACATACAACTCTTAAATCCAAGATGCATTTTGGCAAAAGAGTAAATAATCTCATTTTAATTCATGCAAACCTTTTCCAGAGAGCTGCATGAGGATGAAAATGAAGGCTCAAAATCAGAAGTTTCAGAAGTTGATTCTGATTAGAGACTTGAGTGCTGATACTTTTATTTTTAAATATGATTAATTTTGTACATAATTAAAATGCTATAATGTGTATGTTAATAATACATGACTGAATAGTTCAGTGCTTTAATGTTATAAAGTTTAACTGCATATAAAAATATGCTATTAGTTTTATTGTGTGTGCCCTTTTCCTGACCTATTTTATGTTACTTACCACAAAACTTGTTTTCTGTTTAACTCCTAGTTTTTTCTGCTTTTCAGATAGCAAAAATTAATATTGATGTGCTAAGGTAGCATAGGGTGCATCACCTGCAGTTCTCAAGTATTGAGTATATTTGCAGTTTTGCTTGTAAAAAACTAAGTCATTTATAACTTTTAAATTCCACAAATATGTAAAAGATTGCAATATTATGTGCTGAGTTATAAAGGATGTGTTTTATGTTGTTAAAGCAGAAAAATTAGCTCAGGTTTGATAGGGTGGTAAGTGTGGCATGTATTTCATTTTTCCCAAAATTTCCACCACCACCCCAGAAAAAAAACACATTTTTCCCCTCTCTTCAAAATTTCCAGAAATTTTATCTCTCTAAGGACAATATCCAAGTACTTCTTTGTAACTTTTTTTCAGCTATCCTCAGATTTTTAGGCAAATTGTGTCAGAAGAAACTCATATGGCAAGTGAGTACCAGTATTTCCCTAGCTAGGGAAATGATATCTAATGGTTTCTGGTTGCTTTCCCATTCATGTTACCTAATTCCTCAGTGCTACTTTCAGTTGCTTCAGACAGTCATTAAGAACAAGTTGCATATTTATGACATGATTACTTAACGGTTTGCATTTATAGAATGCTGTCATTCAAGAACTTTCTCTTAATGTATTCCCTTCAAAAGATCCGTAGTTTGATTCACCTTATACTCTGTTTTTATAATAGTGATGAGAAGTACAGTTTATCATCTTAGTGGTTTTTATTATTTATGTGTAAGTTGGGTTCAAGAGTGTTAATAGTAGAAAGTAACAATATGTTAGAATGCAGATGGAGTTTTTATAAACTGTGTGTGTGACCTTATTTAAAAGTGGTATCCTGAAGCCAAAAGTTTTAAAATACCTACTCATTTTTATTTTTATTTAATTTTTTTAACTAAATTGATTTTTGTCCTTACATTGTCTTGGAAGAAATACATGGCTGCGATATGATTTACAGTCAGTCTTCTTGTTTTCTTTTTAAAATTATATATTGAACAACAAAAAGTTAGGTTTAGTTTATATTAAAATATTAATGTTCACTTTTACAAAGAGCAAGGTAGTGCAGCATAAAACATATAGTGGAATTTTAAACAATATTAAATAAAACATATGAGTTGCCAGGAGGAAAATCATCAGCCATATGGTTTTTAAGATAGATTTTACAACCTTTGTGAAACTGCAATGGAAGGACAGCTCAGTACCTTTTCAGCAACATTGTTTCATATCCTCAGGGCAACCACAGAAAAGGTCCTGCATGTCATTATCACTTTCATCTAGTAAATTGAAAAAACTCTGAGCAATATCGAGGTTTATATAGGAAGAGGAATATCACAAGGTGTGTTGGTCTCAAGCCATGAAGGGCCGGTACCTCAAATTGACAGCCAGTGCAGCTACTGCAATATTGTTGAATATAGCCTTGCCTTTCTGCCTCTTTCCAGGGGCTGAATAGCAACAGTCTGCACCAACTGAAGCATTTTGATTCCCTTTCAAGCGCACCATCATGAAAAATGTGCTGCTGTAGTAGTTCAAGTATACAAAATTATAGATAAGCATATGGAAGTCCCTCCTCTCCTAAAAAAGAGAAACTTTTAAACAAACGTAGCTGGTAAGAAAGTACTAGTGGCCTCCTACACAACTCTTTTTGTCCAAAAGTAGGATGGGATGGTGGATAATGAGATTGCTTCCCAATCCATTACAAACTTCTCATATTGTTCTGGAGTTATTAGGATTCTCCACCAGCTTTAACTTCTTGTATGAAATCACATGTAGCCTGATTAAATTCAACCACAGCATCCAAACTCTGGTTTAAAATGAAGACAGCTACTCCTGGTTGCTTAGTGAGTGAAATAGAGCTGGGTGTCATAAGCAGATTAACAATACACAACTTTAAATCTCTAGACAACCTTTTCAAGTGGCTTTCAGATACATAATAGAATAGATGATAAAGCTAAATTATGTAGAATACCACACGAAATTGCCCCAGGGCTGAACTGAGCTGAACTTGCTTTTTTATTGATCACACTCCTGGTGCAGTTAGATAAATAATAGAACCACTGATGGAGACATAATGGAACCCGCCCAGTCACCCAAATATGAGTTATACTCTATTCAGAAAATGGTATGACCTTTAGCATCTAAAAGAAGGCATGTGGCCACCAGATAAATATCAACCAGAGCTACCGATACCATCTAGATTACATATCCTGGCTGGAAGCCAATCTAAAATGTTTGAAAAAAGAGATTTAGCTGGTCTGCTTCCACATCCACATAATTTCCCTCTTCTTAAAACAAAAAAAGTTGGAAAATTGGCTTGAAATTCACCAAGTTATCCCATCTCAAAAACTGTGTGTGTTTTTCAGCAGTGGGCAGAGCATAGCCTTCTTTAATACAGGCAGGATCCTGCCCGTCCCAAACGACACATTTTGATTATCTCAGCCAAGAAACCCACAAAGGTCATCCCAGCTGGCATTCCCTGGCCAGAATGGACTGCATGTCTTCAGGCCACATATGATAGCCTTTACAACCCTAAGCATTCTGTCAACATTCCTGAGGGGAAACAGCACTGAACCAGTCCAAGGAGCTATAACAAGAAATGCCTCTGCCATGTCCAGCATCAGAACAATAACCATCTTATTGTGAGAGGATTCTGGTGAAGTATGCTCATTATTTAAACATGAGCTAATATTACCAGGGCTAGTTTCGTAATAAGCCATTGCTGTAGGCTTGCTATACCCCTGCCTGCAGCAACAGAACACCCACCTGCCACCCCAGATCCTGCTAACCTGGCTGGTGAGGGGGAGGAAGGTGCACATGCTTCCATGCTCCCCTGTCGCGCCAAAAAATGTCATTTTCCAGTGCAATGGAGGAGCGGCATGGTGAGCTAAAGCCCAGTTTGGTAAAAATCGCCTCCAGGTGGGAGATTTTTTACTGAACTGGACTTCAGTGTTCCCTATGGCTCCTCCATTTTCCAGTGCACCATGCAACTCCTCTGTTGTGCTGGAAAATGACATCATTTTCTGGTGTGACAAGGGAGTGGGGGAGTGTGCGCATGCTTAGCACGTGCATGAGAGGTAAGTATCTCATCCCCCACCCCCCAGGCTCTTGCACACCTGCTTTGACCCCCTGGCAACCCTGCATGGTTGTGGCTGAGTCACCCCTGTATACTGACTCATTCTTCTGTATAAGAGAAAAATGCTGCAAATTTTGTATCAAACATACTCAACAAGTCAAACTTATTGTGGCCAAACAATATTATCAATTAACAGTCAACGATTTTCATGCTGCCAAGCAGGTTTGTACTGTTTTTGTTTTTTTTCAAGATGTGTGTTGTGTTATGTGCTGTCAAATCGCCTCCAACCAATGGCAACTCCATGAATGAAAGACCTCCAAAATGTCCTATCATTAACAGCATGTATTTTTAAAAATTAGTGATTGCTATTGGTATTCCATACCCGCTGGTGGGTGTTTGAACATCCCTAGATAGTTCCACTAATGTATCCACTCATTGTTTTTGCATTGTTGTTGCTAATTCCAGCATTTTTAATAGATGTAAATGATTGTATGGGTGGTGGTGATTTTATTTTAATATTTACTTCATTTATACCCCACCTTTCTCTCTAATGGAGACCTAGTGCAGCTTATGTCAGTCTCCTCCTTTTTATTCCCACAACAATCCTGTGAGGTAGGTTAGTCTGATGGTGTATGACTGTCCCAAGGTTATCCAGCAAGCTTCCATGGCAGAGTAGGGATTTGCCCCCCTTGTCTCCCAGGTCCTAGTCTAACACTGTACTTACTTAGTTACACAGACCGTATAGTGTCACCCAACATACATGATAACTTTTCAGGGTGCAAGATGACAGATGTCTGGCCAGAGGAGCTCACAATCTAAAATGCGAGATGAGAAAAGTAACTAAGAGAGGGGTTGGAGGGTAGAGGCAGGGATAAACAAGAGGCAGAGTATGAGTTTATTTTAGTGGTATACATGCATAGGCTTCATTTTGATGGGAATGGGTGCTTGCAATACACTCCTAGCCAGAGTTATACTCTTCTACTGCCTTACAAAAGGAGGGAAAATTTGAGAGAAAAACATCTCTAGGAAGATTTAATGTGCACATTAAACAACATACATACACTTCACCACCACCACCAACCCCAGTCATGGAACACATAAATGTATCTTCAGACATAACAGGGTACAGTTGGTAAATAACTGAAAGCAAAACAAAAATGCTAAAATGCATAAATAAAACTAGTCACCATTAAATCTGAGAAGCAATGAAAGCAATTGTTCCCTAAAATTTGGCAGTACAATTCCAGGGAATACTTTATGTACTTAATAGATTGAAAGCTCCAGTGAAGGAGGAGGGATGAAATTATTTTATTTCCTATCTTACAGTACCCTATCCTGCATGGAGTTTTGTCAACAAGTGCCCCTCAACTCCAGCAGTTCTTCTTCTAGGTTACAGGACTGTGCTGAGAAAAACAGAAGGAGGGATCCACTACCATGAGCAGAACATCTGTAGGACATAGTTCTCTGTCACATTGATACAGACTATTCAACCACATAAGAAATATAGGACGTCCTTACCCATTGCTAAAAATCCTATGTGATGTTGCATAGTAGTTTGTCAGACTAGGACTTGGGGGGAAGTCAAATCCCCACTTGGCCGTGAATCTTGCTGGGTGACCTTGGGCAGGCCGTAGTATCTCTCCCTAACCTATACTGTAGGAATTTTATGAGGATAAAAGTAGAAAAAAATGTTTGCTGCCTTCTTGAGGCAGAGTAAACAGCAACTAAAAACAGTTCATCTGGCTGTAATTCTGCCAGTGAAATGATAGTGGAAAAGAATGGCGTCGTCAATGACATTTTTAACTTATGGAGTGTACATCTTCTGCCATTTGCTCTCAAGCAGTCTTCCAAACCATTTTATGAAAAGCTATGTGCCCTTTTATTAGTTTAGAATAAAATTTTGCTCCATCATTAATTTCTAGATTTTGTTTTTACAAAATTTGGCTGCATTTCAGCATTTTTAATCTGTTTCTTTTTCATATGCGCTACATACTCCTCTTTGGCAAAACAGCTGTAGTCTGTTCGTTGTTAATCATAAAACAGTGTTTCTCATTTTAAATTGGTTTTATATATTTTGTGTTTGAGTAAAATATATTTATTCAATTTTTCAGTCAGAAACCCATAGAACCACTTAGAATAACAATCTAATACATACTGAAAATCACCAAAAAATAAATAAAATAAATTTTAATTTTAAAAGATTTACTATCAGAAAGAATCATAAAGTAATTTTAAAACCCTGAACAAACCAATGACTCAGCAGTTCTAAGCCATAATAATCAACTCCAGTTTAAACCAAAATCCATCTGAAACAGAATTGTGTAACCAGGCTTCTAAAATCTTAAAGGAATGAACAATCAAATCTCACACAGGGCAATCTTTGTCGTTCTGGGACCCTGGGCGGATGGGGATGGGGCCCTAGAATCTTATGTTGCTATCCCATTTCCCAGTGGGGCCATCCTGCCCTCCAGCAGGGGGCAGCCCTTGTCCTGTGCGAAGGCAGGTGGGTAAGAGCTGTCATCATCGCCAGCCAGGTGCTCGAACCTCAGACATGGTGGATGCACATAGCTGCTGCTGGGAGTATACAGCTCAAGCCCTGGATGGGGCATGTGGAAAGAGGCAGCTTGAGAACTCCAGATGGGGCAGGTGTAAGCAGCCGCTGTCACAAGTGAGTGGATAAGTATGAGTAGCTACTGCCATGAGTGGGTGGTCCTAGTCCCACAGGAGCCTTCTGTTCCCCTCTCTCCCCTCCAGATGATGGCAGGGCCCTTTCCAGGATTGTTTTTTGCCTCCTGTTCTGCCCTGATGACTGGATACAGAGGTGAGTCAGCTTCAGAGCGGGGGACGGCAACTGTCATCTATAGGCCAGTCAGAGGTGGTCCCTACCTTCTTACAGCTGATTGCCCCAGCTGCTGCCCTGAAGGCACTGCCACCCACCACAACTTCAGAGACCGCAGAGAGGCTGCCAGGAGTGATGCTGCAGCAGCATGGTGCTATGGGGCACTTCTAGCACGTGGCTAAGATTGCCCCTACTCCCAGGGAAGAGAATTGCATAGCCTTCGTGCCCCTATCACATAAGAGCACTGGCTGCATCTCTGATCTTGGGGGAGGGCCTCTCTGGATGACTATAGTATAGTCACACAGATGAAGGTGTCCCTTGGAGTTCCTTGCTCTCGAAGCATTTAGAGCTTTAAAGGTCAAAAACAGTCCTTTGAGCTAGACCCCCAAACAGTTTGGAAGCCAGCAAAACTGTATCAAGGTTGGCAGTGTGAGGTCAAAGCATTCCATCCTGAGCAGCTATGTTGCGAACTAGTGATGTTTCTTAAAAACTTTTCAGAAGTAGCCAACAGAGGGTTACAATAATCTAATCTGAAGGTCAGTAAGGCTTTTCAAGGAAAGGTTGAAATTGGTGTATTAACCTAGCCTTATTTTTTAAAAGAAAAACATTTCTGACTATTGCCTGCATCTGGGCATCCAGGAGCAAGACTGGGTCCAGGACTTCGCCTAACATGCTAAGCAGAGTCTTTAGTGGAAGTACAGTTACATCCAACATAGGTTATTATATCTTCTCCAGGATAAATCACCAACCAGTCCATCTCCTTCTTGTCTACATTAAACTCCTCGCAATTTCATTGTTTAAATGCTTACATTTTCTTTTTCCCCTCCATCATACACTGAAGTGGTAACTAATGGAGTATATGCAGACAATTGATCCTACTTTTAACAAGCTTGCTCATGAGAAATATTTTAAACACAATGCTGGTCCTGGTAGTTTAGCTATGGCTGGAGTAAATACAAGCCAACATCTTTGCTAAATTAGCGATCTGTTTTTTGAGTAGTTTCTCACTATTGAAAAACATAAATGCCTGCCTAATGCTGCCTCTGGGTATGTTTTTGCCTTGTAAGTGCATGTTGTTGTTCAGCAGCTTAATTATTTGCATTGCATTACAACATACTCATATCTTTACTTCTCTGATCAGTAGCTAATTGAAATTATTTTCAGCCTCCTACTAAGTTCACTATGGTGTTTTATTTCCTGAACTGCCATTTTTTCCCCTCACATTTTAGCCTGCAGATTGTGTTTTCAGAAAATGTTTATGTAGATGGCTGCAATGAATTTAGGTACTGTTAATATGTGGTCTATGTATAAACAACATTTGCTGTTCTGTTTTGCCATATAGATTCCAAATGAAGTTATTCAAGGTTTTATGTAGCGATACCTACTTATCTAGTGAAGCTTTAATATTCCTTCATATAGCTTAATCTTAGTTGTCTGAGCAATAAAAGTTTGACTGTTGGCACCAAGGTATTGAATTATTGTATTTTTTAAAAGTTTGATATGTTGTTGATTTTGCAACATTGCAGGTTGCAAAATGCTAACAAAATTAGGGCTTTCAGCCTTCACTTCTTCTGTCATGAAAAGATCCTTCAAAACATTGGTCTCTTGTCTGCATAGAGTATGTACAGAATCCTTCATTCCAGATTAGAACATAACTGCTTATAATAGGTTGGGTCCAAAAGTGCTCTTCTGCCATTGAAATCACTGCTAATGGAAAGGCACTTGTGGCAGAGAAGCGGCAATTTTTGCTGATTCCTTCCCCCCACACACACTGCAGACTCCCAACTTAATTTCCGTACTGTCCATGACATTTGCTTAATGTCCAGAAGCAAAACTGAGGAAAACTCAACTGAAGGTGAAATGCAAGAAAGTCCCATTCTGTGTGCATTGCTGTGCTCTAGGGTTGCCAGCCTCCAGGTGGGGGCTGGAAATCTCCTGGAAATACAGCTGATCTCCAGCCAACAGAGATAAGTTTCCCTGGAGAAAATGACTGCCTTGGAAAGTGGACTCTATGGCATTATATCCAGCTTGAGATCCCGTCCCTCCTCAAATACTGCCCACCTCAGGTTCCACCCCCAAAATCTCCAGGAATTTCCCAACCTGGAGCTGGCAAGCCTACTTTGCTCCAGGAATTTTGGTGATAAGGCATTATTGAAAATACTGTGTCTTTACTGTGTTTACTAAAACTTAGTAAACTTTTAAAATGTGATTCATCTACTGGCACAGTTTTTAAGAAAACTTTTAACATAGTTCCCCCCCCCACACACACACACACACACAAAACTAAGAGTAGTTCAGAGTAAATGAAATGTTACTGTATTAGAAATGCATATTTGGCATCACTGCAGCTTTGCTGTCTAATCTTCTGCATTGAGATTGAGATGTCAAAGATGTGGCAACATCTGGATTTACATCCTGAGATCTCTTTGCACAAGCAAAAATGCTTCTACTTACACCCAGCAGGGACGCAGATTTTCACCCTGGCTCCAGCCCCCCCCCCCCATGGTGTATTGCTTCAGAGGAATAGTTTTTAGGGTAAATGAGGAGTTGCAGTTGTGGGGAATCAGCAGCTTTCCTTCCCCGCCCCACCAATACATGATCTTTTCATCAAGAGTCCTGTGGCTACCTAGCTGTTTATGTGCACAACTTTGAGCATTTTATACCCATTTTTTGTTTCAACTTCACTGGCTTTCACTTTGTTTCCACTTGTTGGAAGGGATTATAGGCTGTGGTACTGTTCCATCTATTGCATTCAAATGTACACATAGCCTCCGAGACATTTTGGTGCACTCTGACTATAAGGAGTTTAATATGGATCGGGGAGACCTGCTGGGCACCACCCTTGTGGGCACTGCAGTGTGTGTCCTTTAGTCTCAGCAGGAGACAAGTTCAGGAGAACTGACATAGTGCCCCTATTCAGCTTAAAGCTTTTTCCACCTGTGATACATCAGGCATTGTGTATATAATTGGATGTACCTGCCCACTTTTGTAGTGGGCAACATGCTGCACCAGGTTACGGTCAGAATACAAGAATACCTGTTCAAGGATAAGAAGTAAGAACTTTAAGGCACTATTGGCGTTACGTTTTTCTGAGAAACATAGAGGGGAGAAGGAGTTCTGTTTTACAGTGTTGCATGTGGCCGTGACGGCTTCCAAGTGCAATATCCAAAAAGAATTGCTACAATGTGAAGCATTTTGGATCTTTAAACTGGCCACCTTGGCACCAAATGTGTTGAATAATGAGCTGGATTTGCCTTGTTCATCTTCGTTCTTCTGTGCCTCCACACATGGGGACTGCGCAGGCGCAGGCCAGCCGCCGGAGAATTTTCTAGAGCTTCCATGGCTCCGAAGGGGCCGTTTGTCGCGCGCCTCAGCGACCGTTTTCCCGCCCAAACGGTCACGTGATCCTCCAGCGACCAACGGCCCCTTCCCTCAGTTCTCTTCTTGCCGCCGCTTGGAGAGAACGTGAGCTTCGTTGCTCTGTGCTTTTGTGCTTCGTGCTTTATTCTGACTGATTGCTTGGCTTTTGACTTCGGACTTCGTGACCTCGACTATTCTTCGGATCTCGTTTGGACTTTGTTGTGGACTCGGTAATTTGACTCGGACTGTTTTTGACCTTCCTTTCGCGTGCCCCTGAAGATGGCCTCAAAGGCTCTCTTCAAGCATTGCCTCCAATGCCACACTAAAATGGCCAAGACCGATGGCCATGAACTGTGCCTGTTCTGTTTGGGGGAGACCCATAATGTAACGGCCTGTAAGATTTGCCAGGGCTTCACCAGCAAGGCCCGACAGGAGCGCAAGGCCCGTCTTAACTCCTCCCTGTGGCAGAAGGTCATGTCCGGAGGCGCCCCGTTGCCCTCCTCCAAGGCCGGCCCTAGCCCCTCTGCCGAACGGCATTCCAGAGCTGGCTCAGTGGCCTCCGCGAGGTCGGGGTCGAAACCGCGTCCCCCGAGTGCCTCGGCGTCGAGAGCGGCCTCTCCAGCGCAGGGACCGGTGCGGCCGCCCCGTAGCGCATCTTCCACCAGGTCGGATCCGAGACCGACGTCGGAACCGAGGATCCGTCTACCGAGTCCCCGATCGGAACCGACGACCGGGTCGATTCCGGTAAAACCTAAGAGGTCGAGGCCGAGGTCCCCTTCGAAGGCGAGGAGCGCGTCGGTTCCGAGGTCTTCTTCGGAACCGGCGAAGAAGAAGAAGAAGACCAAACATCATCGGTCGCCGCATCCCGCTCCCCAGGAGGAGGTCATCGTGCTTCCTCACACGCCTTCCCCTCATCTGGATTCCCCCGAACCAGAGGAACTCGCCGTGCCAGTGCCGGATCCGATGGCCTTCGAGACGGTGCCCGCGGAATTCTCGTCGGGGCCGGAGCCGAGCCCGCGCCGTCGGATCCGACCATCGCCTGCTCTTCGGTCGCCGAGGCTGGAACCGAGCCCGTCTCCTCGTCGGAGCCGTCCTTCCCCTGCCCGTCCATCTTCACCAGCTGCCGGTCGTGAGCGACGTCGGTCTGGGGACAGTGTCCGATCGGCCCGGTCCACTGCGTCCCGACATCGACAGGCCTCCTACCTCCCCTCGCCATACCATTGCCAGTGGGAAGGGGCACCTGCGGGTTTCTCCGTGTCGGAACCGAGGCCTTCGACATCGAGGTCGACGTGGGCTCCCCCTCCGCACCAGGTTCCGGAATCCCAGCTCGGTTCCGATGAGGAGGATGTGGAGAGCTTTGGCGGCTACCAGTCGGAGTCCTGGTCCGAACCATCGCCAGCTGAGGAGCTGGTACCATCTGCGGACTCGCCATTCGAGGACCTCCGCATCTACGCCGACCAGATGGCAAGGATGGCCAAGGCTCTAGAGATGGACATCTCCTCGGCAGTTCCCCAGACCAAGGACAAGCTCCTCAAACGCATTTACGGAGACAACCCGGCGTACGTTGGCTTCCCCATGCTCGAGGGTATTGAGGAAATCGTGGAGAAGGTATGGCAGGTGCCCTGCGATCAACCTCCAACATCCAAGAGGATTGAGCAGCTCTACAAGATCAAGCAGGGTACCTGGCCGGCGCTGGTGAAACACCCTCCACCTTCCTCCTTGGTCACAGAGGAGTTCAACCCCAGGCGATCGGGTCACTCCTCGGTACCTGCCGATAAGGAGGGCAAGAAACTGGATGCCATGGGCAGGCGCCAGTACATTGTTTCTTCCCTGGGTCTGAGGATTGCCAACTATCAGACCATCATGGCAGGGTACCAGCTGTACCTCTGGGAGAAGTTGGCATCCTATACACGAGACCTCCCTCCTGAGCAAAAGGCTGTGGTGTCCCTGCTGCAGACAGAGGCTGTGAGGCTGTCTAAGCAGCAGATGAACGCTGGGAGCCACGCTGCTGACACTGCTGCTAGAGGGATGGCTTCGGCGGTGGTCCTCAGGCGCCACTCCTGGTTGCGGTCTACGGCCCTGTCCCAAGAGGTGCGTTCCAGAGTGGAGAGCATGCCATTTGAGGGGGACTCGCTCTTTTCCAAAGCGACCGACGAGACCCTGAAGAAAAAGAAGGAGGACCGGCAGACGGCGCGGTCTTTGGGTCTGGCTCCAGCGGACAAGCCCTCCTCCAGGTCACGGTACGCTCCCCGATCTGGCCCTTACCATTACCAGGGCAGATACCAGCAACAGCGGCCGGGCTACCAGCAGTATCCTGCCTACCAACAGCGGCCCTACCCTCCCGCACAACAGCAGAGGAGGCGTCGGCCCTTCAAGCCTCGTCCGGCACAACAACCGGCCCAGCAGAAGGATCAGCAGGGCACCGGGAGGCAGTACTGACGGGTCACGCCAGCCGTATCCCCGAACTTTTCGGACAGACTTAGTCCACTCCTCTCTGAGTGGGAGTCAATAACATCTGACTCATGGGTCTTAACTATTGTTGAACTGGGATACGGGCTGGAGTTCGTTGAGCTGCCTAGATGCAGTTCACCCCTGACAGCTGTCAATAACACTATGGCCGAGCTGGATGCGGAGATCGTGTCGCTCTTGGCCAAGGGTGCTGTGGAAGAATTGCCCTATGAGGACTCTGTAAAGGGATTCTTCTCTAGGTTCTTCCTGGTCCCTAAGAAGGATGGGGGCTTACGTCCCATCTTAGATCTGAGGGACCTTAATGCCTTCCTCAAGGTGACCAAATTCAAAATGGTAACGTTGGCGGCTGTGATCGCCTTGCTGAAACAGGGGGATTGGTTTGCGGTTCTTGACTTAAAAGACGCATACTTTCACGTGGGCATACGGAAGGAGCACAGGAAGTACCTGAGCTTTGTTTACCGGCAACGGGTTTTCCGGTATAAGGTGCTCCCCTTTGGCCTGTCCACTGCCCCACGAGTGTTCACTAAATGTGTGGCCCCTGTGGTTTCCTTCCTACGGGAAGAAGGCTGTACCATCTTTCCGTACCTCGATGACTGGCTCATCGTGGCTGAATCGGAGTCTAGGCTGGTGCAGGACATTGGCTTGGTACTTAGCACTTGCCAACGCCTGGGGCTCCTGGTGAACTTGGAGAAATCCAAACTGGTGCCCAACTGCAAAGTGTCCTACATTGGTGCACTGTTAGACTCTGTGGAGGGTAAGGCCCTGCTCCCCTTGGAGAGGGCTCGGTCCCTAAGGGGTCTAGTGTCCATGTTTAAAAGGAACCGGTTCCAGTCTGTGCGCACTATCCAGTGCTTACTAGGGCATATGGCAGCGGCCACCTCTGTGGTGCCTTTCGCTAGGCTGCGTATGCGCCCTCTCCAGAACTGGTTTGTGCGGAGGTATGATGCTCTGCTACACCCTCCGTCCCTCAAATTCTCTATCCCGAGGGTCATCCTCTCCTCCTTGAACTGGTGGCTGTCTGAAGACAACTTGTTTAGAGGGACCCCTTTTGGGTATCAACACCATGACATCACGGTTACCACTGATGCCTCTCTGATGGGATGGGGGGCTTACTGTGGTGATGTGTCTGTGCAAGATGTCTGGTCTGACAGGGAAAAGACCCTCCATATCAATGTGCTTGAACTAAGGGCCATTCGTTTCGCACTTGTGTCTCTTACAGCACTGCTGAGAAATCGTCAGGTCTTGGTGCAGACGGACAACACGACTGCCATGTACTACGTGAATCAGCAGGGGGGCACAGTGTCCATGGCCCTGTGCCGGGAAGCCACACTCACTTGGCAGTGGGCTATCAAGAACGGCGTGTCGCTCCGTGCTATACACGTGGCTGGGTCGGACAATGCCCGGGCAGATGCCCTCAGCAGGGTCCCTTTACTGGACCACGAGTGGGAACTGAACGTAGAGTGCGTTGGGCCGATCTTCCAGATGTGGGGTCATCCAGTGATAGACGTGTTCGCCACTGCGGCGACCACCAAGGCCCACACGTTCTGTTCCAGGGCAGGGAGCGACCCCCTCTCTATTGGGGATGCCTTCCAGTTTACGTGGACGCAGGGCTTGCACTACATGTTTCCTCCGTTCCCCTTGATTCCCAGGGTCCTGTGCAAGATAGAGAAGGACGGGACGGACTGCATTCTAGTGGCCCCCTTCTGGCCACGGCAGGTTTGGTTCCCGAAGCTCCTGCGGATGTCCCAACGGACGTATGTGAGTCTGCCCCCTCGGCAAGACCTTCTCCTAAACGGGAGCCTGGTCCACCACGATCCAAGGAAGCTGCACCTAACGGCTTGGCGGATCGTTCCTCCCCGATAGGCTTTACTGACGAGGTACAGAGGGTCCTCCTGAATGCTCGTCGGCCATCCACTAGGCGCGCTTATGCGGCCAAGTGGCGCAGGTTTGAGCTCTGGGCACTTGCCAGAGGAGTGGTGCCCGAGAGCAGTCCCTTGGGGGTTGTGTTCGAGTATTTGTGCCACTTGCGTGGCCTGGGCTTGAAGGTTTCCTCCCTCAAGGTCCACCTGGCAGCGATATCAGCTGCTCACACCCGAGTTGAGGGTGCTACGGTGTTTTCTCACTCGCAATCCCGCCAGTTCCTTAAGGGCATGTACAATCTTTACCCACCTGTGTCTGCGCCAGTGCCTCGGTGGTCACTGTCCTTGGTGCTCTCACATCTCATGTTGCCTCCATTTGAACCTATGGCTACATGCCCCTTGGATATGCTATCCTACAAGGTAGCATTCTTGGTGGCCGTCACGTCGGCCAGAAGGGTCAGTGAGCTGTCTGCACTGCGGTCTGACCCTCCCTTTCTTGTGTTTCATCCCAACAAGGTGGTCCTGCGTCCCTGCCTTGAGTTCCTGCCCAAGGTGGTGTCCGCCTTCCACCTCTCGCAGGATATCTCACTGCCTGCATTCTTTCCTCAACCCTCCTCTAAGGGGGAAAAGGCCCTCCATACCCTAGACTTGAAGAGGGCCCTAGCCTATTACCTGGATAGGACGAAGGGATTCCGCTCCAGTCCTCACCTGTTTGTATGTTTTGGGGCCAAGGACAAGGGTAACAGGGCTTCCTCACAGACCCTGTCTAGGTGGATTGTGACGGCCATTAGCAAGGCCTATTCCCTGGCAGGGGTGGCTTGCCCGCTTCATGTCAGAGCCCACTCCACGCGGTCCCAAGCATCCTCTTCGGCACTCCTCAGGGGGGTGCCCCTAGTTAACATTTGTAAAGCAGCCACATGGTCCTCTGCAGACACCTTTGTCAGGCATTACGCCGTTGATGTCAATGCGGAGCAGGATGTATCTGTGGCCAAGGCTGTCTTACACTCCCTTTTTTCCTGAGGGAGTTTTGGTATGACTTTCTTGGCGTACCTGTTGGGTACCCTTGAGTGAAAGTGTGTATATATGTGCCTGGGGGTGTGTATATATGTAAATATTGAGTATTTATGTGTCCTTACACAGTATTTTTACATAGATGTATATATGCATATCTATTTATTGTTGATCTTGTTTGCTTAATAAAATTGTGTTGGACTTCACCCCCGCCTTCCTTATTGTGTGAAGCTTGGTACACTCCCATGTGTGGAGGCACAGAAGAACGAAGATGAAAACAGGGTTAACATACCTGTAACTTATGTTCATCGAGTTCTTCTGTGCTGACACACAACCCTCCCTCCTACCCCGCTGTGAACTCCAATGCACAATACTGTGATGGCTGTAACGGATATTGGTGTTTTTAAGGTGTTACGGCTGAAGTGTGTTGGTCAAGCGGCGGCAAGGGAGAACTGAGGGAAGGGGCCGTTGGTCGCTGGAGGATCACGTGACCGTTTGGGCGGGAAAACGGTCGCTGAGGCGCGCGACAAACGGCCCCTTCGGAGCCATGGAAGCTCTAGAAAATTCTCCGGCGGCTGGCCTGCGCCTGCGCAGTCCCCATGTGTGTCAGCACAGAAGAACTCGATGAACATAAGTTACAGGTATGTTAACCCTGTTTTATATTTAATTTGCATATCTGTTCATGTAATTTTTGCTCTCCGTTGTACTGTTTTTTTTTAATTTGCATGAGCAGTTAATTGCTTCTTTAAAATGGAGTGGATAAAGATTTGTGGCACAGTATTTGGCCATCAACAGACGTTACGCCAGTTTATGTATTAGAAGTCTCTGTGATGTAGTGAGTACAGATTTTTCTATTTGATTTTATTATGACTTGAGTGAATAAGACTTGAGGGTAGTATACATGCATGTATTTATTTTTATCAGGTTAATTTCAGGATCGTTTCTTTGCCCTTGATAAAATTACTATTCAAAACTAGCTACTTTGGCTGACATCTCATTGGGCGGGGCTTCCAGACGGCCGTTCTATGCTCCAGGATCTCGCAATGGTCCTGCCTGTAAAGGATTATTGATGAACAATTCATTAATTTAGTTTTGGTAATAGCTATACTGACCTTTAGGAATGGGAACACAGAGAAGAGGTTTCCATCTCGACATACCTGCAATATAAAAGGAAAAAGAGTAACATCATGCACATATGAACTTTGCGGCCATCAATCGTATTTATTGTATATAAGTATTTATTGGATATATGCTATTTATGTGTTCATAGGGTATGATTACAAGTATATTGTGGAATATCTTATTAACTATTTATTGTGAGCATATCTGCACTTTATTATTCTTCACTGCACCAGTAATATTGCATAATTTAAAGTGTACAAATTTTATAGTATTGTTTTGGGGATCAGCTCTTTATGATCACTCTCCCCAGTCAGGGGATTTCCTTTACTATTTGGCTTCAGTATTGACCGGGGGATCCTCTTTATTGGATCCTAAATGGTTTGGGTGCAAGTACTTCAAAGACTGTGCCTTCCAACAGGAACACTTCAGTCTCACATGAAGAGGCCCTGCTCCATGTTCCTACCATCTGAAATTTGCCAAAAATCTACACATGCCTTAGGAGTAGACATGGGCACGATCGGAATTATGGTCTGAAAATTGCCCCGAATTTGGCGTTTGCGCCATTGGGACCAGGCTGATCGGTTCCGTCCATGGCTCCCGGTTCAGCGGTCAGGCGGGGCGCTCTATTGGGTCTCGATCGGATCGATCGGTTTACGTTCGGGATTGCAGTCTGCAGACAGTCTTGCGCCAGCCATCTGTTCCCAAGGGAATGGAGCCCCATGGAAACAGAGCCTGGGGAATGCCGGAGCTGTTTGCCCTCCTTCTGTCGCCCTGGAAATGCGAATGGAAGCCCAGCTTTCCTTGATCAGCAGGGCTTCCTTCCAACCATGGAGCAGCCAGAAAAGCACGCGCCCGTCTTGTCCATTTGGGAGGAGGGGAGGGCGGGGGAAGGGGGTGTTCTTCTATAGCCATGGGCACTCGAATCTCATCCCTGCAAAGCCTGAGATGCAGCTCTTACGGCCAAACACAGCCCTCCTGCGTAGCAGACCCAGGCTTTATAAATAGCCATGTGCTGCGCAACAAAGTTTCACTTTCCGCTCACGGGTGGAGTGGGACAGAGGCAAGCTCTCGCTTGCCGCTTTTGGAGAGAGAAAGCGCAAGAGAGAGAGAGAGAGAGAGAGAGGGAGCTTTAGCTTTGGGCTTCAGCGGATAGGGAATTAGGGAATAGGGAGCTATCTCCTCTGGTTCCAGGGCTGCCGCCTAGCTCTGGTGCCAAGCTCGGTGGGCACCTCGGCTGAGGGCTCAGGTCTGGGGGGGAGTGTTGCAGCTGGGGTTGGGCTCTATTCCTATTCTCTCTCTCTGCTTCCAGGGCTGCCGTCTAGCTCTGGGGCCAAGCTCAGTGGGCACCTCCTTGGCTGAGGGCTCACACAGTATTACACACACTAGTGCCTGGTCACTCTGGTCAGGAGGAGTGTTGGTGGTGGGGCACCCTCCCACGTCGGCCTTCCCGTTCCCGATTCTGTATCGGAAACGGGACTTGATCGGCGAGGTTCAGGTACCTGGATTTGGCGCCGCCGTGGAATCACGATCAGCTAAATCGGGATTAATTTTTTTGGATCGTGCCCATGTCTACTTAGGAGTAACATCCAGATTCTAGCACTCATCTCCCTGTGGGTCACATTTTTTTCTCCATTGCTTTTCATCTTAAAATCCAAGGCAAGATAACCCTGGTTTTTTGCTCGCAGTCTAAATATACCTTACAAAGATGGTACCATTGAACTGATGGCAGGGCTTTTTTAAAATTTTGATTTGAAAAGAAAAATACAATAAACAATACATAAAGAAACAAACAGAATATATAACAGCACATTTAAGCTTCAAAACATTACTCCTCTCCATCTCCTTACTTACTTATACTCAATATTTTATATTCACCATTTTAAAATACTTGTTTTCTAATTGGTCTGTTTCCATAACTATCCTTAGTTTTTCTTAATTTCCATCTACAGAATCAAAAAAGTCGTTCCATTTTTCCTGATATTCTCATATTGGTCTCTTATGCATATAAGAAGTTAATTTAGCCATAGACACATATTTATACAGTTTATTCATCCATTCAGTTACATCTGGACAAGATTCTGCCTTCCATTTTGTTGCATATACTACTCTCGCCACTGTCACCATATATTTAAAAAGTTCACTGTGTACTTTTGTAATACTACTAGGTAAAATATTTAATAACATGTTTTTTAGGATTCAGTGCAAAGCAAAACTTCTCTTCATGAATTTTTATCCAATAACTTTTTGCCTGCTTACATGTCCACCACATATGATAGAATTTTGCATCTCTACATGGACATTTCCAACACCTTCCACTGTAGTCCTTATTAGTTCTTGCAATGTCCTTTGTTGAGATATACCATCTAAAAATGTATTTTGCCAATTCTCTCTTAACATTTGACAGTCTGTAAATTTAATTTCTTTTGTCCGTAAGTTTTCCCATTTGCTCATAAAGACACTTTCTCCAAAGTTTTACATCATTTTTATCATACAGTTTTTAACTTGTTCCGATTTTGTGGCATATTGCAGTAGAATTTTATATACTTTTCCTAATACTTTTCCTAATAGATGCTTTGAATCTCCACTGATTAGTTGTTCAAACATGATTTTATCTCTTAATCGGCCATTGTTTTTGCATCATTATTCTTTGAGTGTGGACACCATTTGATAATACATCAGCCATGGGATGTTTTTTCCTTGAGCATGAATTTCTTGCCATGTTTTTATGTTTCCATGCTTACCCATCATATATTCATAGTTTACATGATCTATTTTATTCCTTGTAGTAGCATCATAATAGGAATCTATTGGTGATGTCAGTCGTTAAGTTGGTGGACTTCTGTTTCTGCATTGGAACCCTGTTCTTAATAGTCTGTCCTTCAAAATATGGGTTCCATCTTGCTTTTGAATAGTTTTTAATGATTTCTTAATCTGTAAGTTAATTGTGCATTCCTTCCCTGGTCTCTAGCTTTATATGTCTCCTGTTTGAATTTATGATCCAATTTGATATCCAAACTAATGTAGCCATGATGGCAAGGCTTTTTAAATGGGGGTATGGACACAAAATATGTAGTTCTAAGGGGGAAATGTACAGTACTGGAAAAAAAGTTACACAGTTCAGAAATTATCATGCAAATGTTGGGTTATTGTAAATAGATTCATCTTCTTCATTTGATAGACCTTCAACAGGTCTATAAAATGCTCAGATTTTCTCCCATTCTGTATAAGCTATTTGCAGTGCAGTCCTAAGCAATTTCGCATCCTTCTAAGGCCACTGTTGAAGGATGCAACTCTGCTTAGAATTGCACTGTAAATGTGATTTTAAGTGCAAAGCATGTGTGGAGGCAAAAAGGTTCATACGTATTTTAGCCGTATGCGTTGTGCACGCAAATTATAATCACATACCACTGTTCAGTTCAAATTTTTAAAAATCCAGGAATGATAGAATCTACTGTTTTAAAATCAGTATTATCTCTTTACCTTTTCTGCTTGTTTTCTGCTGTTTATTGAATATACTTCTTTTCTTAGTAGATAAATTGAATATAGTAAACCTCTTTGGGGTTCTTATACAAGTAGACTATTTTAAATTTAACTAATAAATAATAGAGAAAGAACTAATTAGCAAACCAAGTCTGCCGTAAGTGACTGATGAGTGATAACTCAATATGAGAGATACATAGAACTATTGCAGTTGTATTGATTTATTTTACAGTAAAGTGAAAGAAATTTGGAACAACAGTGTTGCCTGTGGTCTATTGTCTGGGACCACTTCTTACTTTACATTTTTAATTAGTATAATACAAAAGGTATGGGTAGCAAATTAAGAGATTCCCCTTAGATTCACTGTATTCAAACCCCTTGATATAATGCCTCGTTGTTTCTAAAGGCCTGCACAGGGACGATGGTGAGATAAACTACCCTAAATAAACTACCCTAAGTGAAATAACTACCCTAAGTACTGGGCTTAGACTGGGCTTAGACTGGAGTAAGTCTGTTGAGGATTTAACTGTAAATTCCTATTCCATTAAAGATCTTTGAAACTTTAAATAATAGGATGAGTTTACTTATTCTGCATGCTCAAGTGCTCTGGGTGGACATTTGGACATCTTGCTAGATTGAAATTGATGCTTTGAGCTGATTCTCTCAATACAATATTTTAATGCAGACATTGCTTCTTTGTGTATACATGGCAAAATAGATAATGTGGAATGCACAGTTTCATATAAAGAAGTTGGTGTGTAGGATAGTGCCAAGATTATGAAATGGGAAATTTTCCCTTCATGTGTCTCTCATCTCAACCACAAATCCAGTAAGTGGTCATAATACAGGCCTTACATTGTAGACTCATGTAAAAGTTATTGAGGTAAAGTATATGAAGCTCTTCATATATTTGTATTGTTATATGTATAGGAAGTTCAGTGTATGTCATATCTTAAGGAGAACTAGGACAATGTTGGATAGTTAAGCAAAAATATGCTTTTAAAGTGCAAATACAAATGTATTTAAGCTTGGTCTACACATGTGGGAAAATGTGACGGTAAAATGGACTTTGCCCCCTTTCGATTGCAATCAAATGTGTACCTGTTCCCCTATGTTTAAAAAAATCTGAAGTTAGGAATCAAATAGATCGGGGGATAAGCTGTGCTAGGAGTTTTATCCCTGGTGTGCCATTTTTTTCCACATGGGGGACCATTCAAAATGCCAGCCCACACTCGCATCCTGAATTGGTAGCTACTTTTCAACCTCAGGATTCTGCCACTTCTTACTGCTACATGTAGACCATAGTATTATATCCATGCTACCAAGTGATCAATAGATTAAAAGAACTCAGCTTTCTGGTCTGCTGTGCCTCATAGCAATACTGTAATTACCTATGTAAAGTACATTAATGGAGAAATCCTAAGCAAAGTTGCTTCATTGAAATCAGTGGGCTTAGACTGGAGTAATTCTGCTTAGGATTTCACTGTAAACACACTGCTTCAGAAATTTTTGTCATGTGTTGGCTGAAGGAGTAGAAAATGTGACAATATATACTGGCAAAACAGCTGCTAAAAATAAATTGTCGGCTTCAGGTATGTTTTATGTCTCAAATTGTACAGGAAGCTCTTTTTCAGTCGCAGCATACTTCTCTGAGACTCATAATTTAATACCCTTAATTTTCTTAAATAAAGAGTCCAAACATCAGTTCCTAATTCCTTAAGAGGAATGGGGTTGGTGGTGATGTGTTAACGTGCAGTATACAGACAAATGCTTACCATGGCAACCAACAGTTCGTAGGGGTGAGTGCGAAGTCATAGGGAGTTTACAAGTGCTTTCCCTGTTACTAGCATAGGTAGCACATATGAATAATTTTCTACCATTTTGTGTTATTGTGTTGACTTATGCATCAATAGCTTACTTTAAGCTATTCTAAACCTGAGTAAGGATTGCAAAGCGTGCTATTTCCAGAAAACTATAATATACCTTCCTTGTCAATAATAAAAGGATTCGTTTAGAAAACAAATGTCTGCTTGCAGTCATCAAACACATTATTAAAGCCTGTCATTTCATAAGATATTTTAATGGCAGGCACTTCATTGAATAAATTGAAGACTCTTATTCTTGATACATGCACATTTAAAGAAAAATAATTTCTTTTCTGCTTGCTTCTATATTATAATGTGGAATCAAAGGGAAATGATGCTGCCTGAACCACAGTGACGCTAAATGTAAAGTGCTTTGCTTTCCTATGTTTTGTTCTTGATGCTTCACGATTTAAATACAGTTTGAATGCAACATTTTCCTCCCATGTTAAGGTCTTCAGCTCAGAGAAGCAGCATCAGTTGCAGCTAAGGAGCAAGCTTCACTTGGCATATAAGCACAACAGTGTATGCATCCTTCCTAAGAATGATTAATTGTCTTGTACTTGGGCATAGGTTTATCAATCAAGTTGTCTGCAAAGATTTAAATTCAGATCTTCGGAATTTTGTTATAGTGTCAATATTAGAAAAACGTTGCTTGTATATTCTCAGATGGTCCATAATGGACAACTCAAAGGGACATCGGCCAGATGGTTATGGGCCTCAGCTATGTTCTGAGGTCATGTTTATTCTCTCTCGCACACACGCACACTAGTAATCTAAAAATAAATATTTGATACATTGTTTTAATTAAAAGGGGAGGTTCATTGGTGATGATGCAGACAGTGTTGCCATCCTGAATAATCTCTGCTCTAGAAGCATATTCTCTTTATCTTGCAAGGTTTTTAAAGAAGTACAGTTGAAGGAAGGCCTTTGACTTCATTCTAAAGCCAGTGTGATTTTTTATCCATTATTTGAATTGTGCTTCTGTAGCAAATTGTGTTATTTTGATTCTGTCTTTATGCCAATCCTAAAATCAGCAAATGAGAATATTTAATTAGGAAGTATATGCTTAGCAGGGACCAGTAATAGCAGGGGCCATTGCTTTGTAAAGAAGTTCCCGTTCTGGGATGGTCTTTGAGAATTATGTCTGCTGTGTGTATAATGGCAGGAGCATCTTTTCAGACCATTCAGTGTCACCATAATGTGACTATCTGAAACTGCTGATATCCTTAAAGGTACAGGAGCCATATATTAGAAAGGTGGCCCTGTTCTAACTTATGAAAGGTAGGCACTTGGCAGCAGCCACTCACAGGCTTTGACTGTCAATACCAGACAATATAACTGAGGAACTGCATGATGGCAATCTATTTTTAGTGTTATAGCTATCCCTAATGTTGATATTGCTATATTCCTCCATTTGGTCCTTGTCTCCACTACCACTCCTTGATGCTGAGACCCTCTGTCCTCCAAATAAATTAAGTTTCTGGCCAGCTCAGGACAAAATGGGGAGAGAGAGTCAGCAGAGGATGCTGGGACGACACCTGATTTGTATTAGACTATAGGGAGTTGCCCAAGAATGCCAGGCATTCATATCATTAATCAAGGACTCCAAATCTCTTTTGTCCTGTAAATGGGGACAGAATCTCAAAAGAACTGTTTGCCTGCTTCAGAGCCACCCCTTGCTTTATGAGGTGGAGAGTTCCCAGCTGGTACTTAAGACATGGCCCTGCATCTTCTTACTGGATTTATTTGCTGCCCAGATATCTGGATCCTCAAGACCAAGGATACAGGCAAGATGGACAGGGTGACGTAGTGGTTAGAGTGTTAAACAAGGATCTGAGAGACAGGTTTGAATACCCTCTGTGCCATATAAACTTGCTGGGTGACCTTGGGCCAGTCACACTCCTTTAGACTATTCTACTTCACAGGGTTATTGTAAGAATAAAATGGAGGCTAGGAGGTAATATGAGCTGCTTTGGGTCTCTTTCGGGAGAAAGATGGGATATAAATAAGTAAATATAAGTATATGGTCAGAAATAGAAAGTAGAGGGTGCATATGAGGGAAGTTTAAGAGGCAGCAAAAAGATGTGGAATAATAATTCCACATGTGATATTACAGGTGTTGAACATATATAAAATTCATAGTCTGTATTTTGTTTACTTCATTTATACCCCATCGTTCTCCCCCATGGGGACCCAATGCAGCTTTCATCATTCTCCTCTCCACCATTTTATCCTCACAACAACCCTCTGAGACAGGTTAGACTGAGAGTCTGTGACTGGCCCAAGGTTACCCAACAAGTTGCCATGGCAGAAGGGGGACTCAAATTTGGATCTCTCAGGTTCTAGTCTAGCACTCTAACCACTACACCATGCTCCTACCAGGATCTGTTCCTTGTGCATCTGTAATTAATTCTTGCTACATTATCTTAGTATTTTGTGCATTTTGCCGCAGCCCATGTCTATTTGGGTATGCACTCACAAACTATACTTCATCTCTGATGACGGGTGCTTGACTCTCGAAAGCTTATACCCTAGATATCTTGTTGGTCTTTAAGGTACTACTAGACTCAAATCTGGCTATTCTGCTGCTGACTAACATGGCTACCCACCTGAAACTAACTATACCCTTATTTCACTTCATCTGATGAAGTAGGTTATTGCCTGCGGACACTCATGCTGCAGTGAGCTAGTCTTTAAAGTGAAATGGGACATTTTCACTATATTACAGTATAAGGCATTTGGCTTTCTTTTTGGAGCTAACCAGGGCTCAAAAAATCAAAAACCAAAGTATAATCCAATTTCACATATTACAAAGTGCAAAAGTGCTATAAATACATAATAGATTATACAATATCAATCAAAAGTGCATAAATACAGAGTCCAATTATTAGCAGATGTAAGGTAATTACAAATCTTCACTGTCCGGAACAAATCCACCAGTTAAAGTGCAAATGCCAAAATTAACAGAGAAGAATCAGTAGGTGGGGGCTTGTGCCATATATTATTCATTAACAGTCCATAAAGTCAAATACATGTAGAAAACAACGCCAACGGCGTTGAATCACGTGTTCGGAGGAACGGTGGGAGAGTTTGTTTTGTGCTTGCTACATACTTATGTTCAGTCCAAACTGTTTCACGCCCTGGAGGAAGTGAGGAGTGGTACTCACGAAACGGGTTAATGTTATTTGCCTGCAAATCGCCGTCGGCGTTGTTTTCTACATGTATTTGACTTTATGGACTGTTAATGAATAATATATGGCACAAGCCCCCACCTACTGATTCTTCTCTGTTAATTTTGGCATTTGCACTTTAACTGGTGGATTTGTTCCGGACAGTGAAGATTTGTAATTACCTTACATCTGCTAATAATTGGACTCTGTATTTATGCACTTTTGATTGATATTGTATAATCTATTATGTATTTATGCATGTATTTATAGCACTTTTGCACTTTGTAATATGTGAAATTGGATTATACTTTGGTTTTTGATTTTTTGAGCCCTGGTTTGTTGTTTCCGATACCTTGTACCGGGGTTGCCCTTGGTATTTCTGCCTTCTTTTTGGAGCTGGCAAGATTTGAGTCCTGAGATCAACAAGATTTTCAGAGTGTAAGCTTTTGAGAGTCAGAGCTCCCTTCTTCAGTCACCGTTCATCATTCATCATGAGTGTATCTTTTCAGTGCTGTATGAGGAATGCATAATTAAGCAATGCAGCTTATCTCAGAAGAAATGTTTTTAACTAAATGCTATCTTTGTTTGGCTTTTTTCAGGAGGAAAAAGCATTGTCTTAGCTAACTGGAAATTCAGAGCACTGTACTGTTAAACCTTCTCAAGAGTTAAGCAAACTTCCAAAGCTTGTGTTGGCCTTTCCCATCGCTTCCTTTAGTATCACTTAAGTAAGTATTATTCTCTTCGCTTTTTGCCCCAACACATTATTACTCAAGCATATTTTATTCTAAAGTCTCCCATGGTTCTTTTATTTTAGTTCTAACACTGATGGACAAAAATAGTAATAATATTGTATTTGGTCCCAAACAGCTAGAAGAGTAGGGAAAATAAATTTTATGTGTTTGCATCTGCACTACCAACAATAGTTTCATTTACTTCAGCAGTGAAATACTTCTGTACTGTTTGCATTTCCCTGCTAAGTGGGGAGTAAACTAAGGCTGGATGATACCAAAGTGAAAGAATGTGCACTGTTGTTTGAGAATGTAGTGAGACATGCTCTGTTGTGTAGTAGAATGAGATGTATAGGTGAGTTTTTAGACTTGCCCTGTCTAGAAGCTGTTCAAGAAGCCTGGGTGAACTGCTATTTGAAATTGTTTGGATATAGGGAATTCTGTAAGTGCAGTGAGTTTGGCCAGTTAATTCTCAAGATAATCTCCAACATTCCTGGTTTGTAATAAAATGTTAAGCAAAATTTTCTTATGTCCACTATGTGCAGTACATGCATGACTCTGTCTTACTAATTGTAATGTCTCAGTGTGTCTTATTCCCAATGGCAACCTTTTCCTTGATGGATATGCATTTTGAAGTGAAGACAGCTAATATCATTAAAAGTAGCATTGTTCCCATCCTTCCCCTTGCTGCTAACCCCATGGATTTTGAAGTGACAACCACAGGCCACACTCCAGCTATCATTACTCTAGACTTAGAAGAGCTTATCATGCTTGCTAGCTATTGTAGAGGGGTGAAGGTTCCAGAACTGCTGCTTGATTAGAATAATCACTCATCAAGCTTTCCTGTCTTCTGTCCCATCTTTGTTTTCTAGTTCTCACATTTTGTTTTGTTTGCTGCTGCTAGAACACCTGTCTGATAGAGAACCTTCTGGTTATCAGACTATAGCAGAGAGAAAAAGCAAAACAGAAGATGTCAGCCTTTGAGGGAGAACAAAACTGGATGAAGAGAGTTAGGGGTGAATAGTGAAAGGGGAAAGAGGACACATCTACACATGAATGATACAGTAGTGTCTGAGAAAAATGGAATGGTCCTGAAAAAATGTTCTTCCAACGCTGATATTTTTGCTTGACTGCTATCAGGAGCGAGCAGGAACATGAACATCACCCGCATTCTGCAGTCACACCATTGGCTGCCTATCAGCTACCATGCTCAGTTCAAGGTATCAGTTATCACATACAATGCTCTTCACAGCCTTGGCCTTGACCATTTCCCTCCCTATGTCCCTTCACAGCAGCTTCACTCATCTGAACAGGGTCTCCAACAGGTGCCACCCTGCACATGGGTGAAATCAACGGCAGCTCGTACACAGGCTTTCTATGTGGTGGCCTTTGCCGTGTGGAATGGCCTACCTGTGGAGGTCAGGAGAACCCCCACTCTCCTAGCTTTCTGCAAACAATGCAAAACCGAATAATTCAAAACAGGCTTTTGTATTATAGGGAGGGGCTCTCAGATCCTTCACTAATGAGTTAAGGGCCATAGACTTCACCACTATGTTGCCTTACGTACTACTTGTTGTCTTAAATGTGTGCTCCTATAAGCTACTTGTGCTTCATGTGGTCTAATATCAGCCCTAGAATTACTTTTGTTCTGTTTCAGCATTTCTTCAACTCTGTATTGGATTCTATTTCTTGCTAATACTATGTCTTTGTAAAATTGTTTATTTACGCTATGGCATTGTTTATGGAAATAACCTTGAAATTGACTAATCTCACACTGAGTAATCCGCCTTGAGTCTCAGTGAGAAACGCAGACTATAAATGACATTTTTAAAAAATTCTTTTCACAGTCGTGCAAATACAAGGCTTTCTGCTCTCATTTGTGGCTAAATGGCTTTTTCAATGGTGGCTTCACATCTTTGAATGCCTTCGCCTTTGAGGCTCATCTGGTGTCCACCTTACTTTCTTCTAGACACCAGGCTGAAACTTTCTTTTTTACTCAAGCTTTTAACTTGTGTGTTATCTTTTAAACATTTTATGGTCTCCTTTTGTCTTGAAGTTCATTTTATCTACAACAGTTTAGACTGCTCTACGTGTATATACTGCTAAGTGTATTTTATGTTTTTATGCCCTAGCTATTTTAATGACATTGACTTTGTTTTATTGTCTTAATTGTAAGCCACTTTGAGCAGGTCACTGAAGAGGAAGCATAAATAGTTCCTAAGGAAATAAGTACTGCAAATAAGTACTGCAGATTTCTGGCTGATTTCAAGGTGTCTCCATTCATCAAACAGCATATCTCTAAACTAGATGCCCTCCCTCCTTTCCCTTATTAATCAATTCCATGTTCACCCTATTGATGCAGTGGAGAAGCCAGAAACAACCAATCGGGTCCCTCAGAACCTTCAGGGCAAGGAAGGAGGAGAGACATGAGGGAAGAAGAGGAGTGTGGTCATTCCATATAAGGGCTACACATTCTAAAAGGCAGCTTGGAAGTAACTCTGTCTTGTAGTCTGTCTTTGGGAAGAAGCAGACGACGGTTTGGTGTGGCAGCCTGAAGGGGTACATAGTGATTTGGAAGCTTTCAAACTTAGTATTCCCAGGTAGAGGGAATCTAGGGGACAGATTGAGGTCTGCATGCTAACCACTGCAGAAATCTTGACTGAGGTTAGAAAACTTGAGGAAAAACTTAACTTAGTTTTACTCTCATATGGCAGTTTCTGGCTGACTCTGTATCTGTAAGAACTTCCACATTGGTGTCATTGTATCTCCAAATTAAGTCTCCCCCACAGCTATAACTGTATACAGTTTATTCCTGATGACCAAAACCTTTTCCATTATGGACAGACAATAA
This sequence comes from Eublepharis macularius, assembly GCF_028583425.1. Taxonomy (NCBI): domain Eukaryota; kingdom Metazoa; phylum Chordata; class Lepidosauria; order Squamata; family Eublepharidae; genus Eublepharis; species Eublepharis macularius. Next base: position 184,156,528 of record NC_072791.1, read on the forward strand.
AAGTCCTGTTTTTGTTTACCTCTGGGCTCTTCCTTGTATATATGAGTAGACAAGGTTATAACAGGTTAAATACTAGGGAGAGGGCAAGAATGCCTTCACAGCAGGCCAGAGGCAGAGGTAATCAGCATCAGTTATTTACTTCACTGGTGGCTAACATCCAGTAAATTACTGAACACTGTCAGTCCTCTTCATAATCAAATCTTTGGCCCCTCTGTGCTGTTTAAGTTTGTCTGGGGATGGGGCAGAGTGACATGGAAGTTAATTTTCTAATATTCATAATCGAACACACTACCAGTTAGAGGACAATGGCAACGATGGGCGCTTCCTGCCAAAATAGAAAACAACTCAGGGTTGCACTCATACATACATCCCTATAAATATAACAGAGAAATAACAAGACCCATATAAACCCATGCCAGATCTGTCTATCCTGAGAATATTCTGTGAAGTGAATATAAAGCCCTATGTAATACTAAACAGAATTGTTTTCCTTCCCAAAGCAAATCTTTCATTCTATTTCTTTTCTACGTATTAAATGTCAATTTATAATAAGGTGAACTGTCTTTGGCTATAAGATCCATGTTTTATATGCAAGTCAAGCTTAAGTAAATGCATTGCCACAGAATAGCTTATTAGAAAATATCTGTACCTAATATTTTCGTTTTTGTCTATGACCTAGTTTTTGAAAAACTAGGTGGGAGGCTGCTGCATTGCTGATGTTTTCTTTTCAATCCATTGAAGTAATTCTGTTACTAGTAGATTAATTCTGCAGTACAGAGCAACTCCAAGAATGCGTAATCACTGCTTTTATAGCAACTGTATGTAAGGAATCTTATTTTTATTTCAGCAGCAGTCCATTGTATTCATAGCAGAAAAATGCATTACTTCTCTTTTACTATGCTGTTACTATAGTCTGTTAATATGAGGGTGTTACACTATTCCATCATTCTTCTGAACTACATTTACTAGTGGCACATGTAACAAGAGATTATACTCATGTAGTTTAACACAGGGTTTTCTCATACAGAGTAATTATGTGGAAACTCATACTTTATAAGGAATATTTACAAACAGTTGCTACAATGTACCATCGTCCACCAAAATTCTGATAAATGTAGCCACTTACCTTTTCTATAAATATGCAGCATGCATTTGACATGTTCCTATAGATGTCAGTTAACAAAATTCCTTCTACAGAAAGACAGAACACTTTCACATTTTTCCAGAAATGTGTTATATATTTGGTCACCTACATTTCACAGAACTCTTAACAATCATAACTTTAGTTTGAGGCAACTAATTGTTCATAAGAGGTAACAGTCATGGATCATAACATCTTGGATGAATATTAAGCAACTGGTGATGTGTAGTGGTTAGAGGGTTAGACTAGGATCTGGAAGGCTTTGGTTCAAATCCCTACTTTGCCTTTGAAGCTTGGTCACATACTCTGAGTCTAATCCTACCTCACAAGATTGTTGTGAGAATAAACTGGAGAAGAGGAGAATGATGTGAGCTGCTTTGGGTCCCCATTGGGGGAAAGGTGGAGATAAATAAAATTTTACTAGATAGATGAAGATGTTTAAGGAGATATCATCTGCATTGGTTTATGACACTCTCTTCTCCTCTTTCCCCCTTTTTTGTCCTTAAACAGCAGAAATGACACCAGAGGCATTTTTAAAATTAAAAAATAACTATTTTATTTATTTTAGAGGGGAAAGGTCAGAGGCTGAACATTTCTGAAGTAATTCAACATAGAAATCTCTGAGATAAAATCAGTACATACACAGACTCTAGTTCTTATGCTCTTCACAGATACTTAAATTCTTATGTTTTCCCCAAACACTCTAGTACACTTTCTCTTGTACCTCAAACCCCTAATCTTCAAACACCAATGCTTTCCTTCAGGTTTTGATTGAAACTTAAGGTCTCCAAAAGGCAGTTTCCAACCACACCCGATCAGGGATCTCTTCACTCTCCAAAGCTTCCTCCTTGTTTAACTGGATCGGGAAAATTTCCTCTCCTTAGAAGATCTATCCCCTTTCTTTAGCTCTAATGGGAGTTACACCTACTTCCCAAACTTCCTTGCCAACCTTGCCCCAGTTCTCCAGTTGGTGTTAAACTGCTCTCTGTAAGACTCCATCTCCCAACTCTTCACACTCTCAGATAGGGCTAAAAACAGACCCTCCTCTTTCCTCCTCTTTCATGCTACCCAATCAGCTTCCTTGGAGTAGCCTGTCACTCAAAGCTCTCTTTGTCTGTGAGGGACTAACCCTTAAAAATCCATTATCTTTTCTACAGCACTTCCAGGATTTTTAAAAGTGCAGTCCATCCCATGCCCCACCCTTTGAATTCATTGCTTCAAGGGAGGTTCTCACAAGTAGACATGGGCACGAACGGGGGGGGGGGGACTGAACAAGCTGTTAGCTGTTTGTTGCCATCCACGAACAATGAACAGTAATGAACATGACCCTGTTCACAAACAAGTTCGTTGTTCATTGCTCACGGCCCTTTAAAAATCCCTTTAAACTATCAGCTGGCAGGCAGCAGGGGGAATTCCCCCTGCCGCCTGCCAGCTGATTAAAGGGCCCCTTCCTGTCACGTGCAAGGGGCAGGGCCCTTTAAACACCTCACAAACTGACCTTCCCAATGTCCAATACCCACCAAATTTGCAGGGGACATAGTCCTCACTGTCCTCCAAAGACACCCCCCCCAAGTTTCAGAGAGATTGCACCCCTGGAAATGCATGATCCATGGGTCCCCCCCTTTGTTGTCATTTTCTCTTCACAGTGGCAAAAATGAGACTCTCTGCTGGAAGTACTTTGAAGGGTTAAAGCCAGAAGGAGTTCAGACAGAGTTCAGTCCCTGCCTCCGTTGCTAGGGGAATTGATTGAAAGGCACCAGACTGTCTGGCTTGATGAACGGCTGACGAAGGCAACAAACGAAGCTCGCAACGACCACTTGTTCATTTAGAATGTGGCCTCACGAATGGCTTGTTCGTGAACAGACGAACAAGCTGTTTGTGGGTTTTTTCCGTTCGGAATGCTGTTCGTGCCCATGTCAGCTCACAAGCCTCTCTTGTGCAATGAGTGAAGCATGTGCGTGTGTTTTATCTTTCTATTTGCATTAGTACCAGTCATTAAACATCTTATACAAAGATATCTGCAACATTCAGTAGGTGAACCAATAATTAAACAGCTTATGCCAACATATATACAACATTCAATAGGCATACCAATCTGCTTCTACAACTTCAGCCTCTAGGTAGTTCTGGAGAGTGCATCCACAATGACATTTTCCTTTCTTTTTATGTACACTATGTCAAAATTGTAACTCTGTAACCGAAGACTCCATTTTATCAGTTTACTGTTAGTACACGTCACCTGGTGTTATCCGCGCAACGGTGAATGGTCAGTGCACAGAGTGAATTTCCTTCCCCATATGGCCCACACTACTACCAAACATTCCCTCTCAATCACAGAGAGATGCTTGATTCCACAAGCCTGCAACAATTCCTTCATCACTTGGGACATGAACATGGTTCCCAAATCCATGACCATCTCCTGTGGAAAACCTAGCCTGGTGAACACCATCAGTACCGCATTTGCTATGGTTTTTGCTTCAATGTCCCTTTAAGGTATTGTTTCTGCCAACTTTGTAGAATAGTCCACTATGGTCAAAATATATTTATTCATCCGTGGGGTAGCTCCTGTAATTGACCTGACAATGTCCACTCTGATCTTAGAGAATGCTTCAGAGACAAATGGTATAGGTTGTAGGAGTCCCTTTGTTTTGTCCCTTGCCCACTAGCTGACATGCCTGACAAGACTTGCAAAATGTCCTGATGTCTTTTCCCATACTGGGCCATTAGAATCTGGTTTGCAACCTGTCTCTGGTCTTGTTGATCCCTAGATGTCCTGCCTTAGGCAAAAGAAAACAGACCCTCCTCTTTCTGCTCACGCTACCCAAACAGATTCCTTGGAGTAGCCAGTCACTCAAAGCTTTCTGTGTCTGTGAGGTATTTTCCCTTAAAAGCCCTTCAGTTATTTGTACAGCACTTCCAGGCTTTTAAAAAGTGTAGTCCATCACAGCTTCATACACGGAATGTGTCTTCCCCACGTGTCTCCTCACTGAAGCTAGGAAACAGAACTGTTAGACACTTTCAAGAGGTGCTGAAATGCTTCAGAGTACTTTTACTGATGATAGCAATTATATTTTTCTTTAACTGATGTGTCTTTTTAAAATAAAAAATAGTTTTCATATATACTGGGACATCAATTCCCCCCCCCCCAATTTTAGATATTGCCTATAGTTGTATTAGAACCTGTTTAAATTTGATGGGACTCCTGAGAATCCCAACTTTTATTAGGATTACACTTTGTACACTCAAAAAGTTCATTTAAATGTCAACAAAAACTGAAATCTTGAGTTCAGAATGAAGCATGCCAAATTATTGGCAAATATAGATTGCCAATATTGAACTCGCTGTTTGTGAACTCTGTGTTTCATTAATCTTATAACAGTTTTATCCAAGTACAATACTTAACTAGAGACAATGCATGCCTTCCCCTCGAGTTATATACGCTCATTGTTTTAAGAGCGAAATATTATTCAAATGTGCACAATTAAAAGAATTTGCATTGCTTTCAGAACTCCATAATAACTAGCATAAAGTTTATAAGTTTGATGTTGGGTTTAGCACTTGGATTTCCATAGTGCATGTAAAATTTGCTGATCTGCTTTGTAAGGCATCAGTCCTATACAGTCCTATGTAAGTGAGAGGTCTAGTTTTTAGTGCTGGGGATAAAGATTCTGTCAAACTAAAATGTGGTAATGGGAGGAGCGGGAAATGGATTGTCAGGGAAAATGCTACATTGTCATTTTTGATAATGAGAGGAAGAGGCCCACATGGCCTGTATAGTACCAGTTGATCCAACTCCCCCTAGGGTTACCAACCTCAAAAATAGACATGGAGTTCTGGAATTACATCTGATCTCTGGACTGCAGAGATCTGTTCCTCTGGAGAAAATGGCAACATCAGAGGGTGGGCTCTCCGGTATACCATAGAAACAAGCCCAAGAGGTGTTGTGGAAAGTGGATGCTCTAGGGCTTCTGCTTGCTTATATGGTATACCATAGAGACTAGGAGAAACTGATTATCATTTGTAAAGACACTAGAGGCCAGAGACCTCTTGGGCATCTGCTGTTGGCTGGCATTCTTCTATGTAAAGAAATCAGAGTAGGTTTCTGGGAAAAAATTAGGTTGAGTGGAACAAAACTAGATAGCACAGCCCTCACATCAAAAAAGATGCATGTCAGTAAAAGTATAATTCTAACCCATTTTTATCTATTTTTAGCATCATTTTTATCTGTCACATTTTAGTACATCATCACATGTGTGAAAGAAGGGGAAAATCTTTTCTAATATGGCATTTTCAATCTGTTCTGTTCAAAAGAATTCGTATTAGATGTAACTTTTAGAACTACTGTAAAAATCTACTGTCAGATTAATCATGAGGCAGTGCCCAAGTAGTGAGAAAGAATTAATGAATGCCTCTACCCCAGCAGCAGAGCAAGATGACTCCCTGCACTAGAAGTCTGAGACCTACTCCAGTGCTTTGCTGCCACTGCTGCAGAACAAAATCTAACCTCACATTGGCTTTTGTGGGGAGCTGGTGTTGAACAATAGCAAGCAGTCATTTCTGGATGAGTCATGGAAGTCACATGGTATCAAGTTGGCTGGTTGTTGCTACCAGCCCTGGTTCCAATGATCTCTCCCTAAAAGGCCAAAACATCCCTGGAAAAGGCCATGCCCCTTCCTCTGCCTTTTATTACCAAGCCAAGGTTTGAAGGCTGGTAATATTGTTGTTGTTTCCTAAAAGCCTCCACAATAGCCCATGAGATCTCTGTTCTTAAAGGTACAGATGCTACTTTTATGGAGTGCAGGATAGCCCATATGCATTTTTTAAAAAAAAATTCAAAGTTTTCTGCAAACCTGGGGCTTTTCTCCTGTTCGTAGAGATACCTATCTTGTCTGGCCATGGCTCTAGTCTCCAGTTTTAAGTATCCACAGATTTGGCCACATTGAGAATTAAATACATTGATGCAAAGAAAGGAGTATAGAAGATATATACCAGGGGTGGCCAAACTTACTTAATGTAAGAGCCACATAGAATAAATGTCAGATGTGTGAGAGCCACAAGACATGATGCATTGAAGTGACTTCAGATGAGGAGGTGGGTTTGGAGGAGTATCCTGAAATTGACATCACAGAAAGGGGTGGGGTTTTGATGCAGTATGTTGGAAGTGACACAATTGGAAAGAATGGAGCTTAGGAAGAGCCATAACCTGACCTTTGACTTGGAAGTGACATCAAAAAAGTCACGTTGCATCCTTGCTAGGCTTCACCCCCAAAGCCCCCAGATATTTTCTGAGTCAGACCTGGCAACCTCAACATTTTTATTGAAAATATGAAAGACATGAAAAGAAAGAAAGAAAGAAAGAAAGAAAGAAAGAAAGAAAGAAAGAAAGAAAGAAAGAAAGAAAGAAAAGTGAGGGGAAGACATGGAAAGAAAGGAGGAAAGGGAGGAAAAGGAGGGAGGGAAATAAACTAGACTAAAATAAAATGTATGTCCATGGTGATACTTAGAGCCAAGCTACAAGTGATGAATTACACTGGCCTGGCAAGTGAACAGACTCACATATATTCCTCCCTGTTCACTTGCCATTCACTTGCGCTCCACTTGATCTCTATGTGGTCAAGTGGAGCGCAAGTGAATGGCAAGTGAACAGGGAGGAATACACGTGGGTCTGTTCACTTGCGTGGCAAGTGTAATTCGTCACGTGTAGCTTGGCTCTTAGAGACCTCTGGGAGCCACACAATATGTCTAGAAGAGCCACATGTAGATCCCAAGCCACAGTTTGGCCACCCCTGATATATACCATATACAATGCAGAGAATGAATTACAGAAGTAGAAGACAGTGTTACTTTGTATTTGATTTTTTAAAAAACTTGTTTTAATAGGGGTGTAGTGTTTACTAAATTAAACTAATCAGTTAAAAAGCTTTGGATCAGCTGAATGTTCTGCATTCATTGTTATATGTAGTTCTATCATGATTCAGCTATTATAAGCAATGGATGCTGCCTGCTTGTTCAACTCTTTAATATGTAAATACTAAGACCCTGTGTTGTGTAGTGGTTAGGACTGGAACATGCGGTGACCAAATTCAAATTCCCACTCTGCCATGGAAACACACTGGGTGACCTTTGGCCAGTCTCTCTCTCCAGGTTGCCAGGTGACCTTGGCTACAACCTGCCTCACTGGGTTGTGATGATAAAATGGGGTATAGGAGAGCCATGTTGTAAGCTGCTTTGGGTTCCCATTGGGAAGAAAAGCAAAGTATAAATAATAATAATGTAACAGGTCTAATGTATATTTATTGGCTAGAATGTCTCATTGAGATCAGAGGAATTAACCTCTGGGTTAATATACATGGTCTGAATGGGAAGTGGGACACTGCAAAGGGAAAAGTCCCAGTGCCTAATACTTAGCCATGAAGATGATGCCAGTATAATTGAATTGTTGTCTGTAACTTATTTACATCCTAAACTAAAATTTGTTACAAATACAACCTTCAGTGACATTGATGTTGCAGCCGATTTTACCAGCACTGGTATTTAGGATCAGAGGGTTCATATGATATACAGAAGTATACAAGTAATTTAAGGTGCGTGAAAGAAGTAGAGAGATATAAGATCAGAAATTTTAAAAAATAAAATTATTTTCATTTATTCATGCATAGCGAAACAATAATATTGGTAGCAAGTCTATACATAGGCTTCTATAAAAGGTTTCCAAATATATTAAAAAGTCCATACATAATGGTCATCTATAGGCAGTTTGTTTAAATGTTGATAAGGTTTTCAATCAAATGAATTCCCAGTGGTGTAGTATAAGAGTTTTAGCAACTGTAAGGGCAACGAGAGCCCATTTCTGTTGACTATTGGTTAAGCTCCAAGAGACAAGCAAATAGTTTAAAAGCACATAAACATCTTCAAAAATAAATGAGCATTCTAATACAAAATTAATGCAAGTAACAACTTTCTCCCAAAAGAACTGAATAACTAGACATGTCCAAAGCGTATGTTTCAGAGGGGCATGTTGTAAGTTACATCAACAATCAAACACTGTACTTAATCCTTTATTTAAAAGGTGCTGTGATGTCCAATATACTTTAAACACAATTTTTTAGAAGCAACAGGTATAAAGCTTAAAGCCACATCCCATTGCTTTACAAAACTGGATAATCTAGCTCATTATTCCATAGATCTCTAAGACTCTACATATGTCATTTATTAACTAACTTCAAGTATTCATAGGCAAATACTGTAGGTTTCATTTTCTGTGTTGATTCAATAAGAGTTTCCAGAAGTGGGAGAGATTTTGAAATACCCAAAGCTGCAGGACCATATTTAAATACCAACAAATGTTGCAGTTATAAATATTTGTATATCATGAATATTGCCATTCAGCAAAAGTTAAAGAACCAGCGGCGCCTATACCCACAGAACAAGCTACAATAACCAACCAAAAGGGAAGACAATATAATCAAAAAGACAAGTTAGTATCAAATTATTTATAATATTAATTATATGTAAAGTGCAAGGTGCAAAGTGAACCATTCAATTCAATAATATATACAATATAATATACAATAAACAAAGTCGGCTATAATAGCCACAAATAGACCAAATAGTTTATAATAGCCACAAATAGACCAAATAGTTAATAATCAGTCCAACTGGTGCGGATAAGTTGTTATTTTGCATATGTGTAGACCATCCTCCAAGTTGAAGGGAAATAGAGCCGTCCTTCCAAACAGCCTACGGGTCTACGCCAGCTTCCTTATCAATCCCTGTTTCATAAAAACCGCTTCCTCATGGGCAATGATGTAATGGCTACAATAAAAATATATAGTCAATCTTGTGCAGTTACATTAATTACATCAATTTATAAGTGGTTACATTTTCCATACTCACTAGTCACACAGAACTCATTGTTCATCTGCGGTCTTCCTGTGCAGTCCCACATGGGACTGCGCACTCACAGGCCTGCCGACTTCGGAGATTTTTACAGCTCAAAACCACTAGGGGGTGTACCCACCTCCTAGCGCTCATGCATGGCCGTCTTTCCCGCCAAAAAACGGCTCCTAAGAGGTGGGGCGCCCCCGACGTACCCTCAGTTCCTCTTTTGCCGCCGACTTGAGAGGTTCTTGCTAGCTCTGCTCTTCGGAAAGCGTCTCATCGTGATCTGAAAGATGTCGGAAAAAGCTTTATTTAAGAGGTGTTCCTCTTGCAATAGAAAAATGACAAAATCTGATGGTCATTCGACTTGCCTATACTGTTTGGGGGAAACCCACAACCCACAGGCCTGTAAGTACTGCTGCACCTTTACTCCGAAGGCCAGGGCAGAAAGGGCGGGTAGACTTCAAGCCTATCTGTGGCGATGCGCGATGGCAGTGACTGACCCTCCAATAAAGGGCAAATCCCCTGCACAAGAAAAACCTACCACTCCGACTTCAAAGTCTTCGGAGAAGTCACCTCGTTCCTGCCAGTCTCCCGCCCACACCGTCTCATGACAGCCAAGCCCGATCACACCGGTTCGGAGTTCCTCGGAACCAACTGCTACCATCTTATCAGATCCGATCTCGGAGTCGAGACCAGCTTCGGAACTGCTGCGGTCCTTGTCGGGTGATCAGTCCATGAGGGAGAGCTCCGCAGCCCTGTCGGAACCGAGAACCCCTCGGAGCGGATCGAAGTCGGACCGACGCAGCACTTCATGAAAATCTTCGGTTCTGAAGGGCTCTTCGGAACCATCAGGGGTGAAACTGGAAAAGAAAAAGAAAAAGAAGCGTCAGTCTTCTAAATCTGACAAACAAGTACTTGAGAGTGTTATTACTCCTCAACCAACTGCCACTCAGCAAGGTGTTTCTGGAGCTGACCCACCTGCTAAGAGTCATTGCGGGTCTGGGGATGCAGCTTCCCCTCGGAGAACCCCAGCATCCGAGAGGTCTCGAGAATTGGATGTCATTATGATTGAAAAAACCCCGACTCCATCGGGGATACCTCGGTCGCCATCTTGCGACTCTTGGTCCTCTCGCTCCTCTCGCACGGATAGAGGTCGTTCGAAGTCGCATCGAGCTGAGAGATACAGCCCGTACTCAAGACAACACCGTTCTGCGGCAAGTCCTTCGTCCCACCACTATTACAGAGAGGGATCCTATGGTTCGGAGCATGGAACCAGGAGACTTTCTAGGTTACCCTCTATGCATGTGGGTTCCTCGGAGGGATCCAGACAGACCCCTGGGTTTTCAGACATGGAGTACGAGACTTATGCCCGTTATGAGAGACCCTATGACTCCCCCCCTTCGGATTCACCCGACGGGGTGATCGGCCCATCGGAGAAGGCTTCCCCAACGGATGATTTTCACGCCTATAATGAACTACTCCGGCGGATGGCGAAGGCACATGAAATCAAGGTGGTTTCTTCGGAACCACGTTCAAATGATAAGATCCTAAAACATATATACTCGGGATCGACTCCGACAGTTGCCTTCCCTATGATTGAGGGCTTCGTGGAACTACTATCAGGGTTGAACTTAAGCCTGCTTCGACCCCTGCCACGAATAAGAAAGTGGAAAACTTGTATAGGGTTAAGGATGAACAGTGTCCATTCCTCTCTCTCTACCCACCTCCGTCTTCACTCGTAACAGAGGACATGCAGGCAAAACCCAAACAGGGTTTGGGACAAATCCCATCGGATAAGGACAGCAGAAAGGTCAACTCCCTGGCTAGGAAGATTTATACCTCCGCGGCATTTGGCATCAAGATCGCCAATTATGCAGCTATGATGTCCGCCTATCAATTACTTCTGTGGACAAAGGTTGCGACATTCATACCTCAATTGCCTGAAGACCAACGAATCTTCCTTAGAGTTATTCAGGAAGAGGCAGTTCGTTTATCTCGCCATCAAATTAATGTGAGCAGGAACATGGCGGATACTTCTGCCAGAGCACTTCTGTCTGCTCTCGTCCTATGCAGATTTGCATGGCTGAGGACCACCGCCTTGCCACCAGAGACGAGGTCGAAAGTTGAGGATCTCCCTTTCGAGGGACAGAACCTGTTCTCTGACAGAACGGATTATTATCTCTCTAAGAAGCGTAAGGACAGGTTGACTGCTCGATCCTACGGTGTCTTACATCAACACCAGTCTACTCGCCCTCAGTATAGATCTTACACGAGGAACCATCAACAACGCTATGACCCCTATTATGGGTACGGATTCCAACCTCAGCACTAGTTTCAGAGTCCACAATCTACCTTCCCGAGGAGGAGGCAGGGCAATAAGAACAGGCGGGAAAATAATCAGCACCAGCCTAAAGATTCTGAACATTCTCAAAAACAGTTCTGACAATTACAGGGACCTGACCCCTCTTTTGGGGACAGGCTGTCTCTTTTCTTCTCCGAATGGTGCCACATCACTTTGGATGTTTGGGTGTTACAATTGGTTAAAGTTGGATATAAAATTGAGTTTGTTCAGTGGCCTCGTCTCCGGCTTCCTGTTTTCTCTTCTCAATCACCTCAACCAGGAGTAGTTTCAGAACTCTTGGCCTTGTTACTGAAAGGGGCTATTGAAGAGGTGACACACTCTTCTTCTCCACTTGGTTTCTATTCGAACCTTTTTGTGGTGGAGAAGAAAGATGGGGGACTCCACCCTATTTTGGACCTCCGAGAATTGAATAAATCTATATGGGTCCAAAAGTTTAAGATGACCACGCTGCAGATGGTCCTAACTGATACCCTCTAACTGTTGGTTTGGGGTTTTAGATCTCAAAGATGCGTATTTCCACATCTCTATCTTCCCTGACCATAAAAACTCCTTTGCTTTACCTATGGTACTCGTATCTTTCAGTACCGTGTCCTTCCCTTCGGTTTGTCCACAGCCCCCAGGGTATTTACTAAATGCGTGGTGGTGGTAATTGCCTTCCTTAGAACACAAGGCTGTTGTATCTTTCCTTATCTTGATGACTGGTTGATCGTTGGCCAGTCGGAGGAGGATGTGACCAAACAGATTTCCATCACCTTGTCCACCTGTTTGAAACTGGGATTGTTTGTCAATCAAAACAAATCGAAGCTTGTCCCCTCTAAGGTCACTCAATTTATAGGGGCTATTATCGATGGGTCCCAAGATGCGGGGGGTTTGCCCACGGATAGGGCAAATAAGATCAAAGCACTCATTGAAAAATGTAAGAGGTGCAGGTTCCAACCAGCTAGGCTCATTCAAGTACTTTTGGGCTATATGGCTGCCACTATGGCTGTAGTCTCCCTGGCAAGACTTAGGATGCGGCCATTGCAACTTTGGTTTTCTAGAACCTTTTTCCCTGACAGGGACTCCCAGCGTAAGAAACTTAGTATTCCTCGCAGGGTTCTCTTATCTTTAGACTGGTGGTTGCAAGACTCCAACCTGTTTGAAGGGGTCGGTTTTGACTATAGACAGCCGGACCTTTCGGTCACCATAGATGCATCTACCCTAGGGTGGGGTGCTCACTGTCAGGGTTCATATGCTCATGGTATGTGGGATGAGTTGGAGAGTGAAGAACACATTAACCTCCTTGAATTACGCGCTGTTTATTACGCACTGATTTCTTTTTCTGATATGGTGCAGAATAGGACAGTTCAGATCTTAACAGATAACACCACTACGATGTTTTATTTGAATAAACAAGGGGGCACTTTGTCTCTGGCGCTATGCGAAGAGACGGTGAAGATTTGGAATTGGGCCATTGATCACTCAGTATGGCTCGTGGCAGTTCATATTCCAGGTGTTGACAATGTTATGGCTGACTATCTTAGTAGACTGGGGGGCGACAACCATGAGTGGTCTCTTCACGATCCTGTCTTTTCAGAATGGGGGACCCCAGACTTAGACCTTTTCGCCACAGAAGAGAACTGCAAGACTCCCTGCTATTGCTCCAGAGGAGGCATCGGCCTCGAGTCTCTTGGGGACACGTTTCAGTTAACTTGGTGCAGTCGCCTTCTTTACATTTTCTCCCCGTTTCCCCTGTTAGCCAGGGTAATCTCCAAGATCCAGATGGACAGAACGTCAGCCATTCTGATAACTCCTTACTGGCCACGACAGCTATGGTTTCATGCACTTCTGAGACTTCACAGCCGGATGCACCATTTCCCAAACCAGCCAGATCTACTATCCTTCCGGGGGGTGCTTCATCACAGAGTGCATACACTCAGACTGATGGCGTGGCTGATTCTTCAGGACGGGACTTCTCTGAGGGAGTAATGCATGTACTTCAGAATGCCCATCGCTTATCCACTCGGCAGTCATATTTCCTGAAGTGGAACAAGTTTACTGAGTGGTGTGACAGAAGGGGGGGGTCAATCCTTTGGCCTCCTCCCTCTCTGATGTTCTGGACTTTTTGTGGGGGCTTAAACAATCTGGGTTGTCAAACTCTTCTGTTAAGGTTTATATGGCTGTGATTTCTGCCTTTCACCCCCCAGTCGATCGCAGAACAGTGTTTTCCCACTACACGTCTAAACTGTTTTTGAAGGGTCTCAACAACTTGTTCCCCCCCCGATACGGGTGTTGGTACCTCAGTGGTCATTACCGCTGGTGTTGGCCAAACTTCTTTCCAAGCCCTTTGAACCATTAGCTACTTGTCCTCTGAATTTACTTTCGTTTAAAGTGGCGTTTTTAGTTGGTGTCACATTGGCCAGGGGAGTGGGCGAATTGGCAGCTCTTTCATGTGAGGCTCCTTATTTGAGTATTCATCCTGATAAGGTGGTACTTAGAACAAAGATAGAGTTTCTACCCAAAGTGGTGTCCAAATTCCACTTGTCACAAGAAATTTCCTTACCTGTGTTTTTTAAGGATCACTCTTCAGAGGCAAAGAGGTCCCTTCATGCCGTAGATGTTCGCAGGGCTCTCCTCTTTTATTTGGATAGGGTGAAGTCATTTAGAAAAGATTCCCACCTTTTTGTTTGTTTTGCGGGTCCAAAGAAGGGGATGGGGGCCAATCCTCAGACTTTGGCTCGCTGGGTAGTTCAAGCAATTTTGTTATGTTATAAATGTGCTAACTTGGCCTTGTCCCTTGGAGATACATGCTCACTCCACCAGATCTCAGGCATCTTCAGCAGCACTCCTGAGAGGTGTCCCTCTACAAGACATCTGCAAGGCTGCGACTTGGGCTTTTGCGGACAGTCATTATGCTCTGGATGTCCTAGACAGGAAGGAAACGATAGTGGGTACAGCAGTCCTACAATCAATCTTCCTGTGATGATGCATCGGTGCCTACCACCCAGGTATTTAAGCTTTGTAATCTCCCATGTGGGACTGCACAGGAAGACTGCAGATGAAAAACAGTGTTTCTTACCTGTAACTGTTGTTCATCTAGGTCTTCCGTGCAGGCACACATACCCTCCCTCCTTCCCCGCTAATTCTCTTGGTACTTACCTTGTAGTGCGGCGGCGAAAGAGGACTGAGGGTACGTCGGGGACGCCCCGCCTCTTAGGAGCCGTTTTTCAGCAGGAAAGACGGCCGCGCATGCGCGCTAGGAGGCGGAAACGCCTCCTAGTGGTTTTGAGCTGTAAAAATCTCTGAAGTCAGCAGGCCTGCGCTTGCGCAGTCCCATGTGTGCCTGCACGGAAGACCTAAATGAACAACAGTTACAAGTAAGAAACACTTTTTTTTCCAACCAGTTGTTGCAGTCAGACGGAACAATGCCGTGCCGCCTCCCAATCAACGAGTGCATTTATATCCGATTATCTTAAAGGTACAGTATCCCATACGTACTAAACACAATGTTATCAAACTTATGAGAAGACACATTACATTATGAGAAATACAGAATTCATAGAAAACAGGAAAGATCCATCTTTGAATCAAGAGATATGCAAAATAACTTATCCGCACCAGTTGGACTGATTATTAACTATTTGTGGCTGTTATAAACTATTTGGTCTATTTGTGGCTATTATAGCCGACTTTGGTTATTGTATATTGTATTGTATATATTATTGAATTGAATGGTTCACTTTGCACCTTGCACTTTACATATAATTAATATTATAAATAATTTGATATTAACTTGTCTTTTTGATTATATTGCCTTCCTTTTTGGTTGGTTATTATAACTTATTCAGCAAAAGTTGGCAAACCTCAGCTGAGAAAATGACAAAAATCATCGTAGTCTAGTAACTGATCAGAGTAAAAATCCTCCTATCTATCCAAGGCTCCCATAAAAATTTTTCCTCCTAATTTTTAAATCTGGATTGTTCCATAATTTATTTATTTTAAAAAGCAGAGTAATAATATTGGGGGGTTCAGAGAAGAAAAAGAGGGATTATATAAAACATAAAATTCTTCCCCAGCTTCCCCCTCATTAAATTTTTAAAACCATCTATAAAATATGATAATTTGTGGCTACAATATTGCTTTCATCATCACTACATGTTCAATATTACTTACTTTTGCCACATTCTACATACGCACTATAACTTTTAACAAATCTGAGTAAAAGAGTGAAGTCTATTAACTATCTCATGATAAAATAGCAGGGGATGATTCTGCTCAGGAATTTCTTTATCCATTTATATTCAAAATGTTACATTTAAAACTTATTCTCCTGCTTCTCCATTGCAATACATTTATATACAATTTTTAAAACTGTTTCTCATTCTAAATTTATCTTCTGTTTGCATAATACACAATCCATCTCTCCTCAAATTTCATGATTGATCTATTTCTCAAATAAGCTGTTAATTTTGCCTTTGCTGTATATTCAACAAGTCCCATTCTTCTAACTTTGGACAAATGTCCGATTTCCATTTTGCTGTGTAAATGATTTTGGAGACTGTCACCATATATTCAAAACTTTTGGTAATATATTCTTAGCTTCCATAGGAAATCTAAATTTTAATATATTCTGCATTTTCCCATGTATTCCCTCCCAATATCTTTTTGCTTTTCTGGAAGTCCACCACATATGATAAAAGGTTCCATCTGTATCTTGACATTTCCAGTATTTTCCTTTGTAATTTTTATCTACTTTCTCAATATCCTTTGAGGTAATATACTGTTTTTTTTAAAAATCTTATACCAATTATCTCTTAACACCTGGCTGGCTATGGAAAATGGATCAAAATGATATTTTCATGATATTATGTGCCATACCTCTCTAACTGTAAGGGACTGCAGAAATTGCTGGAGAAACAGGATCCATTTTAGCATAAATTGACCCTAGTACATTCAAAACTGAAACTTGGCCAAGGATTCCTTCCCCATGACTTTTCCATCAGGCTTTGACTCAATGGGTGGTTTTGGAGGGTAGAATATTTTTCCCCAAGAGTGATGCTGTAAAGGATTAGGTGCCCATTAGAGTTTATTTTAATTACTAGTATTTGGATATTGGATTGTGTTTTTCAAAGTCCATCAGCTGTTTTGAATCCTGTGATGGGGTGAAAAGTGGCATATAAATATTTGAAATAAATAAATATCAAATATTCAACTTCAAAGGATTAGTAAAAAGTCCTGCATCTCTTCTTGAGTAACTCCTTAATTTTTCCATAGAATTGGCATCTGTGACTTGGTATCAAAGGCTTATATCTTGCAGATCTTTATGTAGCTTGTGGACTGCATGCAAGCCAAGAAAAGTTTCCTTATTGCCTCTAAGCTGCAAAATTTCTGATTTTTCTGATCCTTTCCCCATAAAACTTTTTGCTTTGTTTATTTTAGCCATTTTTTAAAAAACACACAATTTTCTGACACATTATTTTGCTTATTGTGTTTACCAGGGGACTTCTTGTGAACTATCTGCTCTCTCTCTTATTATAGCGGGATACAGGACAGCTACTCATTCCTTGTTTATTTTCTTCTTGGATCTTAAAACATCTTTAAGCTCAAGAATCTAGTTTTTCTCCTTGTTTTTAATTTCCTCCAAGATCTACAGCAAGATTACCAGTATCTATATTAGACCCATTCACTGATTATAACTTTGAAGGGCTAGCCAGTGGTTTTAATTGTTGGTCATCTCTTTTTCTGTTGCACCTTCCTCTTATCTTGTTTAATTGTAAAGGATTTGCTTGCTTCACATAACAAAGTGAATGCTTGAAGTTGTACTGTTGGGATTCCTGTTCATAATGATTCTTGTTGATATGTGAATGCTGGTTGGCATTGTTGCTTAGAATCCAAGCGGAGGTTAAGGGCTTTAGGAGACACAATATCCCTGTCTGGTAGTCTCTGATGCAGGACAGTTTATAGTCAATTTGGTAAGCTACAGATAGTACCATATTATAGAATATAAAAGCAATGTTTGTTACCACATCACTTTTAGAATTGGGAAGGACAGTAGTTTTCCCCCTAAGTGTTGTGTTTTTGTGGAATGATTAAACCCTGGGTTGATCAGGCAACCTGATATGTAATGTGATATTTTTAAAAGTGATTTAATGGTTGTTGTCACAAGAAGCCCTTTTATGCAAGACGATAAACACGAAGGATGAAATAATTTCTCAGAAAACCAAAGGTGTTTTTTTTTCTTATCTAAGTTTGAGTAATGAACAGAGTCGGTAATGATTATGCACTGAACGTGTTAACATTATACAGTCTTTTCTTTTTCGAGTTTACAACCTGAAGGCAGCGTTTCGTTGTTGGGGGTGAAGGGAATGAGAACCAGTTGGAGTCCTTTTCTAATAAATGTTAAGCTATTATAACCAATCATCCCAGTCTTGCTTTTCCAGGTATATCAATAGGTTGACTCATTCAGTTTTGTCTGGATGGGATGCAAATAATCCCAAGACTGGGGTGCAGGCAACATTTGGCTTTATGAATCTCAAGGGTTCCCTCTTCTAGAATGTAGATCAGAGCACCAAATAAACAGCACAGAATACCAAGGGAAATACTGTGAGTTGGATCCAGCCAGCTTTTGTGCTGGTTAAAACGGGGAGGAACTGGCCCTCTAATCACTAAAATGCTATGCTGGGGATCATGGGAGCTGCAAGGACAAAATCCATGTATGATAGGGGCTCTACCAAGAAGGAGAATTGGTTCAGAGGGAAAGGCTGACTAGATGGAACCCCATATCTAAGCTAATCACAAAGGCAGAACCATAATGCTTCTGAGATAGTATTTGAAGCCAGGTTAGTTCTGTGGCTTCAACAATAATTGTCAAGCAACTTTATGAAAGACAGCACCTGTTTGTTTCTCTGGAAGCTTCTTCAAGACTGTTAGAAAACTATACAGACTTCTTTGGCCATCCTCCATTGTTCAACAAATAATTTTCTACATCATCCGCTTCTAGGAAGCTAAATCCTTTGGTTGTGACCTACCCCTGAGGGCTTGTTGTTTTTATGAGAACTGATATTCCTAGGAGGAGTAAGAATGACCAATTCATTTCATTGACCAAAATCTTTCATAAAGTGAAAGCATTAGTATAATAATGCAGCTCTCTTTTTACTTGGTTTTAATAGCTAAAGCATAAAAAAGATGGATTTACATTTCAGTCAACAACGTGGTTAACTTATGGAATTCATACTACAGGATGTGATTATGGCCACTGGTTTGCATGGATTGATAAGAGAATTATGAAGGTTCATGGAAGATGTGGTTAATAGCTGCTGATAAACCTAATAGTTCAATGGAAATGTTGAGTGGCAGTATACTCTGAATACCAGTTGCTTTAGGATGAACAGCAGGATTACTTTCATGCTACTGGTGTTGTTGAAAACATAGAAGAATCTGACTCGTCACAATTAGCAGAATGCTTGATTAAATGGACTCTAGTTAGAGTTAAAATTGATGCAGACTTAATGCTGCACTATTTTGCAGGAATTTTGCAGTTGAGGAGTGGAGGATTGGTGGTAGGACATGCATATCAGCAAGCAACACACTTAAGATCTGACAAATGTTAGTAGCCTGGGAATGCTATGTCTGCACTGGCCTGTATTGCTGAACCTAAAGTAACTATCTTGCTTAGACCCAAACTGGTCACCTGAATATTATTTGTCTCTAGATGATCAGGCATGCCTTTTCCCATCATAATTGTTCTACTTGCTATAGGAATCCATTTATCATCTTTATTCTTGAAGGGTGTCGTAGAGATATAGGTACACAACGTCGATGGGACTGCCGTTTATAACAAGAATATAGCCATGATTCACAAAGAATATATTATGTATGTGAAGGAAGTAAATTGAATTTCATATCTTTAGTTTATAATTTTTTCTGGTATACAAATCCACCTTTGTAGGAAGAAGTGCCTGATGTACTGCTAACAAAAGTTATTGCTTTAGCCTTCTACCTTTTACTTTTGACTTGGCCTTTGCTACCGCAGTTATTAAACATCAAATGACATAGCATAGACTTAGGCGGACTGCATATTGCATTTGAAAACGGCTTGGGTTTCACTTATCATTTTAATTTAATTCAGAATCATTGGGGGTTGGAAACGACAACATTGTAATAGAAGGTTTACCCAGTGAAGCATACAGTGGTGTTACAGGAAAGACTATTTTCCAGCAGTCTGAGAAATGTATGTTTATGGCTGCAATCCTCAGTATACTTAGTATGAAGGAAGTCTCACTGAAATCTGCAGGGAAACATGCTTATGATTGGGTGGATGAGTTTGTGCTATCTGTCTAGCAGCTCTAATGCAAAGCTTTGTAAATAGTTAATTTCGGGTTAATATATAACCAATTATGCTAAGAGTACTCTTTCGTGACAGACTTTTCATGAAATTGTTGATTATTTGCAGAATGTTTCAGTAAACAACTTAAAGAACAGCACTTCGGGAAAATATTCTATGCCTCTAAAAATAGCTTGGTCACATGACTTGGCACTTTAGCACAAAAGCATAATTTACAGGTTTAATTTGCTATCCCACTATATTTTTGACATTTTCTTGCACAGAGGCTTGAACTGAATGACTTAATATTTCTCTGCACGATTAGTGTTTCTGGTGCAAAGCAAGACAATTTAATGTAATTTTATACTGTTTAATTCTTTGTGTTCTTCCTGCATGACTGCAGTTTTTTAAAATTGGTTTTTATATTGCATATTGCAGAATTGATAAATGTTTATGAGGACACTAAAAAGACACTGGTATTGTAGTAGCTGATCAGATTCAGTGACTGTGTACCTAGTTGTCTGATTTTGTGTTTAAAGCATGTAAGTAAAAACATGTTCTATTTTTGAATTGGGGCTCTTGGTGGACAGCAAAGTCCATGTTTTCAATTTAATGACCTGTATAGAAAATAATTTATAGGAGAGCTGCCATGGCCATCTAAACTCAATTTAATGGCTATTTATGTTATCTCCTGCTAAAATATGTCTGTGCCATTTTTTGGTGAAGTAGGATTGGTGACATTGCTGCAGCAGCATGAGAGCAAATTCCGTATGATCTCTTCCTAGTTCCTTCATTGCTCCAGTAGGGGGAAGTAGCTTTCACATCATTTGATTACACATGACTCTCCCCTTAGTCTACTTACAGCAGTAGGTAATCCCCAGCACGTGGACCAAACAACAGCTCATCCAAACTGACTGTTTTGATCAGAATGCCACTCTGTTTTTTTGCTAGTATAATCTAGACAAGCTCCTGAGGCTGTGGCAGCACCATTGGATCCAGCAACATGAGTAAAGGCAACAGAGATGGTTTATACCCATCATTAACTCCTGGACCCTCACAGCCATCAGCTGGACCTGAGGCAAGCTCCTGGAACATTAGCAGTGCTGCTGGGGCATAGAATCATAGTGTCAGAATGGACTTCTAGGGTCATCTAGTCCAACCCCCTGCACAATGTAGGAAATTCACAAATACCTCCCCCCCGCACGCACGCACCCAGTGACCTTTACTCTGTGCCCAGAAGATGGCAAAATACCATCAGGATCCCTAGCCAAACTGGCCTGGGGAAAATTGCTACCTGACCCCAAGGTGGTGATTGGCCTTAACCTGGGCCTTACCCTGGGCATGTAAGAAGAGGCCATGAGAAGTAAGCCCTGATGGCTTGCTCCCATTGTGTTAGGCCAAGTACCACCTTCATCTCCCTCTTTCTTTGGTGGACCCTTGGGGCTGAGGAAAAGCTCTTAAATGGAATACTATAAAAGATAGCTGCAGCTAAGTCCCACTGAAAGCAGTGAGACCAAAGACTGACCTATTTAAGAAATAAATAAAGCACTTCCAAACAGATGTACAATATGTGTCTAAGGAATGGATCTCTTTTTCTAGAAATTAAGAATGACTTGCATTCATTGACTTTAGTGGGATATGCAGCCTGATACTAAGCATAGTTGCTTGGATTTACTTCCGCATAAGTATATTTCAGAACTTCATGGCTAATTTTCACACAGTTACTGCAACTAAATATCATGTAGATATCTTCTTTGAGAAGCTGTGCAACAGTATCATGTTTTGTATACTTCATGCCTAGAATATGCACTTTTCATTATTAGTTCATCTTTCTTGTTTTTAAATTCCCAATGAATTCCCTATATAGTCATAATCAAAACATGACCTGAATAAGTTATTTGTTCTACAGCTTCATTTCTTCAGAATCTGATTTTCTGCTGAGTCAATTTACTTAAATTAACAAGAGAAGCATTTAACCTGGTGACTGTTCAAGCCATATTTTATTACATAAATTATAGTGTGTGGGTGGTGGTGATACTTATTTGATGCTGAAGACCTAAATTTCTACTCTTGTGATCAGACTTTTTCATCAGGATTTCTGTCACTTTGCATTCACATTTGCACAAATGCACAAATTCGCAGCTCTAAACAAATACCAGTCAGAGCATATTTTCTTTTCCATACGGAGAAGTGAGTCTTCACGGATGGTAGCTTAATTCTATAAATCTTTTTTCAGACAATGAAGACAGAAGCTATGTTCCAAGAGCGCTGCTATCATTTAATATTTGTTTTGAAGAGCAAGAAATCCTCAATGACTGTAATGAAACTAAGGTGTCAAAAAACTTGTCTTGAGGACAGATGATCTTAAGGATAGGAAGACTATCTTTTATGTTCACCTAATGGCATGTTTATTTCATCTGAGGTCTTGTTGCCTATGTAATTTGATAAAGTTTTATTTTGGAAATACTGGGTCAGAAACCAGTAGTGAGTCATTGTTAGTGACAAAGTGGCCCAAGGGAATGGCGTGTGTTTAGAGATGAACTATTGTCATGTCAGAGAAATAGAACTAATAATTAGACCCTAAACAAATACGAAAAATCCCTTCTAGGTCATCTTCCTAAGAGATGAGTAGAAAATAAATGATAGCCACACTTAGGTGGTGTTAGTGAACAGTTTAATAAGAAAAGGTAAATGGCACCAGATTATTTCACTGCACTGGTAACATTTAAATTTGGATGAATAGATACAATAAAAACCCTTTATGATTTCTGTGCACATGCATTATAAAATGCATACTAACCAATTATGTTGCATTATAGTAATTATATTAAAGTAATAATGTGTCTTTTTCCACTGCTCCTCAACATTGCTTAAAATGAATTTTTCCTCTCGTGTGTATAAGTGTATTGTCATTCTTGAATAGAAAGCTGCTGTTTGAAATAGTCTGTAGGCTTGTGAGCACTTTGTTGTGCTGAAATTGCTGGTTCTATTCAGTATGTTTTCCTGTGAGTCTTCATGTGTTCTATACAGCATTTATCCCTGAAGGATGGATGAGAAAAAAAATTGAAATTTTAATGCTAAGTGGCTTATGTCTTAAAAGCACACACATGCTCCTATTTTTACATTGCTAAAACCCTGCCACTACTGTCTGCAGTCCAACTTCAAACACTTCTCAAGGTTAAAAGGCTTGACAGAAAGTAGACTTGGTCTGAAAATGACATTCTTAGCTGAAGCAAGCACTTTGTGTCTACTGACAGGGTGAGCTAAAAGATCTTTTGAAAAAAAATCTCCATAGACAATTATGCAAATTACTTTTACTGTTTATCATATTTGACAAGTTGCATAAAATAGGGAAGTGGTTGAACTTTTATTGCTATTCAGTACCCTTAAATACTAGTGAAATGGCCATTGGGACAGCAGGATGAGTCTGGAGGGGAAGGCTTTGTGTGGCTAGGGCTCCTGAGAAGGCACAACCTATTTCTCTGCTCTGCGATGCAGTGACACCGACATGTATCCTCAGATTTCCCAGAGCGGGACTTTCCTGCCCACTGGGCACCCCTAAATTTTGTTCCTGGATGTGAGTGGATGCTCCAGAACTGCTGTGGGAGCAAAGGCAAGGTCTGCAGCATCCTTCTAAAATCAGTATGCAGTAGAGAAGATGAAAAAAAAAACCTGTGCAGCTAGTTGCATCATGTGACCAAATAGAGCTTTGGGCTTCTGGTGCATTGCATGTGCACAAACATGGAGACACATAAGTACACACCCATACCACACAGAAAGTTGCTTTTGAAACTATCGTATATCTGCATTCTTCCTCCTATCCAGAACCTCTTGTCATATATTTGCCACTAAAACTATGTGTGTTTAATTAACCTTGAATGTGATCTTTTATGTTCTGATCATGAGTTTAGACCTTCAAGGCATGAGGTAAGGGAACGTTTATGATCCTATGCTAAAACAGAGGCATAGAAACAACCACAGAAATTATTGAAGTATAATTTTTTTAACCTAAATTATTTCTGTGTTTGCAGTTTCACAATTAAGGAACTTTTAACTTAAACAGTAATTTGGGAATTGCAAGTCTGTTGGAGAATGCTGGCAAAGATATATTAGAGATAATTTCTCTCCCGGTTGGTCAGCAGCTCTTCTTCTTTTCCCTGTATATGCCCAGTTCATTAGCACCAAATTGACTTATTTTAAGTGTTTAAATCCTATGACATATTTTCCATTGAAGATGCTGATTCTGTAATTAACATTTTAACTACATTTGTCCATATAGTAGATGAAATGTAAACTCATTATGAATATGCAGTCTTAATTCATAGAAATATATGATCACAGAAAAAGCTGCTTCTGTTATTAACCATTTAAATAATACCAATAAGAGAACCCCAGAACTACTCAGATTTTTTTGGTAATTTTCTCTGTAGTAATTTATCCAAGTCACAAACACATCACACAAATTTATCCCTTTCACTGTGCTCCCCTCCCACATGTACATACCTTGTTTCTAGGTTTGCTGACCAAGAGCATGGGTAACAGGGAGACTTTGGGAGTACATTGGAAGCAGGAAAAGTTGCTTCTAGTGGATGCTGCTCAAGATCTATTTAGATCAAGATGGGTAGCCGTGTTAGTCTGTCTGTAGCAATGAAAAAGAACAAGAGTCCAGTAGCACTATCTGAAGAAGTGAGCTATGGCTCACTAAAGCTCATACCCTGCCACTAATTTCATTAGTCTTGTAGGTGCTACTGGACTCTTGCTCTTTTCAAGGATCTTACTTAAAACGTTTCTGTGCTACCTTTTCATCCAGTTAGGGCCCTCAAGTGGTAAACAGTTAAAAAGACAAGAAAATCAACCTTCAAAAACAATACATATAGAAAAACTGGCAATTAAAAAGAAACAAGAGGGAGAGTCCATTAGGGTACACCAGGTGAAATAGAGAAGTCTTCACCGGCTGGTGGAAAACCAAGATTGAGGGGGAGTAGATGAATTTCCCTGGGGAGGGAATTCCATAGTTGCAATGCAATAACAATAATATGGTTTTGTTGGTATTAATGGTTTTTAAGATGTGATTTTATTAAGATGTGATTTTAGGATGGAAGTGTTTCATTTTTTAGAAGCCTTGGTGGTGATGGAGAGTGCTCTCAACTCATAGCTGACTTATGGTGACCCTTATGGGGGCAGAAAGTAGGATTTTCAGTTGCCTCCCTGCGGCAGGCAATCTCCTGGGGGTTTGTCCTACTGCTTTCCAATCACTGGTGGCAGAGGTGGCAAACCACCCAGCAGTCATCCACCAGCGACAGGCAATCCAGACAAGCCCACAGCAGGTGCTCTCCTGGCAAGGTGTGATGGCATCACTTCCTCAAGTGACATCACGCTGGCAGCAGGCATGCTTGTGTGCAAAGCGCAGGATCACACCTGCTGCTCGTGCAATGATGTCACTTCCTGAAAGTGACACTATTGCATTGGTGCTGGGAGCGCACTCGTGCTAAGATCATCCCATTGGGTACCAGCCCCCCTCCCCCACCCGGCAACCCTAGCAAAAAGGCAAGATATAAATTTTGTAAAATAAGTAACTAAATACCAAAAAATAAACCAATAAAATCCAAACAGCTTATTTAGGCAAACTAAATAAATATGCACATTCAGTAAAATGTTTGGAAGAGTATACTTTACCCCAAACTGCTCTTGAAACTTTCTTTTCTTTGATGTATTTCCCCTAACTCTCCTGCCTTTGATGTATTTCCCCTAAAGTTTATATTAAGAAAGTGTTTTAAGAATTACTAGGTTGAATCTGAGCCTCTTTGATGCACACGTCCTAGAAAACAGTAAACTTTGATTTGATGATTATATTAGCTGCTTGTTTTTTCTTTGCAGATTTTCTTGTTGGAACTATATCATCATGAGAGAATCAGAAGAGGTATCCTGCAGTACCTTGGATAATGAATGGAAGAGGACAAGAAAACAAAAAGAACATGGCATATAAGAGGATTTAAGACCTGGAACTCTTAGCTATAACAAACCTGTAAAAATGGGGCTTATTCTGTCAAAGTACAAATTACTGTAGGCAATCAAGTTTGGAGTCATGCTGTTGAACTAGAAATAAGTGTTTCTCTATTTTTGGCCAGTAACGGAACATTGATGGATTATGATTTTCCCAATTTGGAAACATTCATTTTTACCCATTTAGGCTATCTTCATGACTACATAAAGAACATTTCATACTTAATATTGATCAGAATGGGCAACTGAACTTGTCCAAACGCACAAACACAAAAATGGCAAATTTTGCAGACTTGGTTCCAAATTGAGCCAGAGCTTCCCAATGCACTTTTTACAATCTGGGAATCACTGTATGTATGGCCGCCTTCTGAAGGCCATGATGACATATAAAATAAGGATATCATCTTCTTGTTGATATCTTTGAAGAATAATAAGCAGAATCAGAAAAATGAATGGAGGCAAGGAATGTGATAGTGGGGACAAGGATGGAGGGCTGCCTGCAGTACAAGTTCCAGTTGGTTGGCAACGGCGGGTGGATCAAAATGGAGTTCTGTATATTAGGTGAGTGATTTAACGGGCATGTTTTGTAACTCAGAATTACTACTGAAGTGCAATCTTTTAAATACAACGCCTGTTTGCAGATAATCACAAAAACGTTCTGATGATACATGAAATTTACACTGACTTCCCCTTTTTCCCTTCCCCATTGGAATGAATAGCTCAGTACTCTTGATAGTGTCAATTTGTTCGGCACTAAGTCAATGAGCTATAGCATTTCAGGGGCTAGGAAAATGGTGCCTTCTGGGCTGAATCTGGCTAGTGAATGATCATCCATTGTCCCATCAATTCCCTGTGCCCTTCTAAAAAAAACAAGTTAGTATCTTTATAGTGATCTGTCCAGAAGCTGAGAGACCTGCAAGGAACATAGACTGTGGCCATGCATCTGCTTTACAGTCTGCCTTGTCCCCAGGCTTTGCGTGTGCTGGTGTTGGCAAGAGAGTGAAACCACACTCTGAGATGCAATCATTTGGTACAGAGTTCCTTGGATCATTCTGTTTCAGAATGTTTGTAAAAGACAGTATATTTGAATGACCCTCTGCGGAAACAAACAGCCCTCCCTCCCCATGGGAATTGAGCACGTCAGGACTCTCACCTAGTTTTTATTGGAAGGGATTTTTGTGCAGAGACTTGCTTACAAGGAGAAAATTCAGCTGTGCATTCCACACTTTTAAATTATGAAGAACTTAAAAGTAGCTGTTTGCATTGTAATCTATCATATGTAATCTAAATAAGATGGCCAAGATAATGCTACACCTTAAAATCTGGTAGACATGCTTACTTGAAACAATACAGTCGAATGAACTCTCTTTGTTAAGTCATTTATTTGAACATGTGAATGCCTACTTTGTCTCTTTCCCCTCTGTAATCTGCTCTAGTCTGGGTCAGCCACTCCTTTATATTGAAGATTCTGAAGTGTGTGTTTATTATTTTCCATGTTAAATATTTTTTAAGAAAAATATGCAATTCTGCCTTTCTTCCAACAATTTGGGACCCAGCTTTCTGCTGTTCTTTAGTCTGGGTAAGAGCTAAATGGTTTTTTTAAAAACCCTTTAAAAAACCATTGAAGCCAGCTCTGGAAGAATCCATAAAAATGGCTCTTCCGTGTTATAATGTACAGGCCCCACGCACTCCCCACCTGTGAGGTAGGTTTTCACTCCAAAACCGACAAGGTTGTTTGCTGGGGCTGGGAAGCCTCCAGTAGCATGTATTGGGGTGTAATTTAGAATTCCTTTAGTCTCACACTTTAAAACATAATTATATATCCGTCTTATATCCCAGCCCACAGTTAAGTAGGGGAAAAGCAGAAGCCCACATCTTTAAAATGAAATGACACTAGAGGCTAAGTAAAGTTCGTAAAGATAAACAGCAGGTTTATTCAACAGGCAGAGTTGGTATGTAGATAGGCAGGGAAAGGAAAGTTGAGGTAAATTTTGTTTGTTGAACAGAATAATTCACAAGCATTATGCACAATAGTCTTCTTAAAACTTAGTTTCAAATATTTACAGATCTTAGAAGTGAGAGATTGGTTGATTCAGGCTTAAGTTACTTAAACAAAGTTCCTTCATAGATTTCACTTCACAGCTTAGGTGTTCTGACTTCAGCACAGCTCTCTTTTCCTTTTACTCCAGACTCAGGGTACTCCACAGAGTCCAAACCCCCCTTTCCAAGCACTGTGCAAGAATTATTCGTCTACTGAAGACATAACCCTGATCTCTTGGCTAAAGAGAAGTCTCATTACTACCCACTTCCTCTGCCAACCGCACATTCCCAGTTCTGTCTTATCTGAGTAAAATTAGTGCTGGCTTTTCCACTTTAGTTCATCAACAAAAAGCTTTTCATCAACCTTAAGCTGTCCCAGTTAGGGCAAACTTTTATTTTCCTCTCACAGAGGATTCTCAGTCTGACCCTCCCTGATCAGATTCCAAGCTTCGACTCTCTATTGAGCACCAATTTGGTGTCAGCCCCAATTTGTTACCTTCTCACTGCCAAATCACAGGAGAGGGGGGCATCATGTCAGTCATCATCCCTTCAGGCAATGGATTTTTAATGCTTAACCTTTCACTCTCTGGATGCAGCATTGGTAGTCCTTGCATTTAATGCCCGTTCCATCACACATCTATAAAGAGGATGCCCTAAACATATAACATTATGTGTAAAAGGTAATTACAACTAAGGAAACGCAAACTTATTGGTGACCTTTCTATGAGTGAGTTACTACAACTCACCCTACTTTCCCAATGGTTCATCCTCTGTCAGTATGTAGCAACATTGAAAGGAGAAAGTCAAAACCTACAATGGCTGTCCGGGCTGAATATGGCATGCCTGAAGAATGGCTGGGGCTCACTTTAGGCTGTGGTGGTAGAGGTGGTGAAAAAGTCATGCTCCATGGGCAGAAATTGTTCCACCTGCCGAAATCGTCCCTTAGATCCAAGCCTGTTACGTGGTGTTAAGCCTGCATTGGCCTCATCCAGCAGTTGCACCTTACATTACAATGTTATGTTGTTGCCTAAGTATAGGCAATCTAACCAGCAATTTTACAAAGATAAGGAGCAATGTATTATTGATCATTGATTTTAAAAGTAGTAATATTATTAAACAAGTGTTCTCTGTACATAAGCAGTATTGCTGTGAAGGCCGCTTTTGCCCATTAAACATTTGGACATTAGTTTTCTAAACTGGATTTGTATCTTTTAGCTATGACACATTTGTTTATAACACTGTGGGAATTCTGTAGTCAGGAATAACTTAATTTAAAAATCTGTAAATATTCAAGTTTACAGATGTTATGTTTATTGAGTTGAATCCAAACTTTGATTTTTGCTGACAAATGTAATTTCCATCAGTGAACTGAATTTTCCTTTCTCCCCCTCCTGCAGCAGCCCACTGAGTCCCCCAAATTGCTGTTTCTGGGGGACAAGGAAGTAACCCTTAGGAACAGCTTGAAAGCTATGTGGTTGTTCCAAATGTTCCTATGCATTAAATGTTATCACTCTGTGCATTATTCATTAATACTCAGGTTGGTACCCTACAACACCCAGAAGAGCAATGGAACATCTTTTAAAAATCAGACCTTGAATTGTTGCACCTAAATGTAGGCTAAAGGAAAAATAGGTATTGTTCCAAACAAAAATATCATTTATTTTAATTTTTCTGAAAATATTGCTGTGTGATAGCAAAGCTATGCCCATTCATATATTGCTCCTTGAATTGTGTGTGAGACATGTTGTTTAAAAATATTGATTAATGTGTAGTTGTTATATTTTCTTATTCTTTCAGTCCTAGTGGGTCTTTATTGTCCTGTTTGGAGCAGGTCAAAACATACCTGCTGACAGACGGAACGTGCAAGTGTGGTTTAGAATGCCCTCTCATCCTTCCCAAGGTAAAAAATAGGATATCTGGGAATATGCTGAATATAAAAGTAATATATTGAACTAAATGTCTTGCAGTCCTGCCAAGAATGTTAATGACATGTTAGAGCATTTCAGAACTCAAGTTCTATCTCTTATTCGGTGAATACAGTTTGAATAGCCATTATTTTGTAGCAGGGTTTTTTAAAAGGTGCATTACTTAGTTGGCTAATACGATAAATTGGTACAAATAAGATCCTTTTAGTTTCTGTCTTGCTTTTTGGTTGTAAGAAGCAAACTATTTCCATATTCTGCAGTGACGCTTGAAGGAAAAAACCATCCCCCCCCCACTCCCTTAATAAATATCAAAGCGAACATACTGCTCAGGTGGTACCCAAAAACAACCCTATAATTATAAAAGTATGTTATAGTTCATGTATAACTCAAAGCAGTTACCATGCAGAATAACCACTGGTACATAAAAGTAATGCAAAATTATGAATGTGGTAAAAATATGGATATATTGACATTCACCTGGTTAAATGCAGATTTTAACACTGTTAGATGTATTGTCTCCCCATGAATGCAAGAGACATATTACGCATGGAATGAAATACTATTTTCCACCAGTCTCATGAAATTTGCCTTCTTTCTTCCTAGCTGCTAAAATACTTGTCAAAGATCTGTTCCCTCATTTTAATTTCCCTCAGGTTCCCGTGCTGTCTCCTATACTGCCTCTTTCTGGAGGCAGCTATCTGTGAGAACTCTTAAAACAATTAAGGTTGCTTATTGGGGAGTTTAAAGAAGGGCTATGTGATGACCCAAGCAGAAGAAGCCCAGGCCCTATAGTAAGGCACTAAAAAGCATGAGCCAGCAGAGCTTTATGGAGAACTGGTTGTCCTGCAATTACTGAAAACTGGGAGGGAAATAATGATGTTCCCAATGAACTTTGATTTCCTCTGAAGTATGATTTATGAAGACAGCGAATAAAGGCAACTTAATTTTTAACTTGATTGGATTTCCAGCTGAAGAGGGGGAGAGGGGATTTGAGACTTGTAACACAATAGCATTGGTAACATTGTGGTTCTGATGTGACTTTTTAAGGTATTTAATTTTGATCCTGGAGTTGCTGTGACACAAAGAACAGCTGAAGATGTTAAAGCCGATGAAGATGTCACTAAGCTATGCATTCACAAAAGGAAAATTATTGCAGTGGCTACACTACATAAAAGCATGGAAGCTCCCCATCCCTCTCTGGTTCTGACTAGTCCTGGTGGTGGAACAAGTAAGTAGTGGGGGGGGGGGTTTGCAAGAGGAAGAAAAGATAATACTGCTGACATGCATGCCTTTAGAAGTTATTGTTTTGTTGAAATTATTTACAAATTGCATTTGTTGATAAAATATCAAAATAAAGAGTGTGCGTACAAAAACAAACCAAAATAGAACCCTTGGAGTGACTTTGTAGAACAAGTAATGTATTCTGCCATGGTAACTAAAGCATGGCACAAAGTAAATTTTACAGAGTAATTGTGCTTTGCCCGATTAGTTATTAGTCCCCCTTCTGTTCCTCTTTCTAGCATCACATAACTTTAGGTGAATCATATCTCAGTGATAGTGGTTTATATGCAGAAGATCTCTGGTTCAGTCCCTCATTTCTCCCAAGTAAAGAACCTCAGATAGTTAGGTTAGGACAGACTGTTGCTTTGATGAGGCATTGCTAATTAAAATAGACTCGGGCTTCCCAACCTTTTAGAGTCTGTGGGCACCTTTTGAATTCTGACACATGGTGGTAGGTGCAAGGACAAAATGGCCACAGCAGGAGGAACCACACAGAGGAAACCCAAGTACAGAGGAGAAGAGGGATAATTTTAAAATACACTGCACAAGAGGGGCAAGAGAAAGTAAAACCAACACAATGGTGGCAGCTGCCACTGAAACAATGCTATTTTAATCTGCATAGCTAGTCAGATCTTCAGTGGCTATGCAACAACCCCACCCACTTTCTAAAAAAACGTGGTGGGTGCCAAGAAAAGTGTTGGTGGGAGTCATGGCACTCAAGGGCATCATATTGGGGACCCCTGAAGTAGATAGCACTGGCCTTGCTGAGCTACATGCATTACCTCAGCAGGAGGGATATTAATATGTTAATGTATAGAAACATTATATAAATGCAGTGCAGAACTTCATCTGTTGGTGAAAAGCTGAAATGTTAGGGATATGCATTCTAGAATGTTGAACACCTGTGAGAACTGGAAGAAAGCCAAGCAAGTTGAGAAGAAGGTGATATCCCAGACCATGCATTAGCTTGGTGGAACACATCCTTCCTATTTACACATGTACATACTTGGCCCAGAACTCTGCTCCAAGTCAATCATGGCCGAGGCCTTGAGAGCAGTACCACATCCCATCATGCTGAACAGTAAAGAGCCATCCTAGTAGTTGCTCATAATGTATTGGGATTTAATGTCTTTGATCAAACTGTGTTTTTTTTTAAACAATTTTTTTATTTTTTTAAAAAAACCAACCAAACAAACAAACAAAAACAATGTACAGAAGTAAAATAGAACAACAACAAAGTCTTAGTGAACTATATACAATTATATGCATAGATGTGAAATTTGTGTTTGATCAAACTGTTTGATAACCACTGGTATGTTTTGATATATGCAGGTTAACCTTCTCTGCTCACACTTACTTTTCCTTTATAATTTGCTTTAAAAGAGATTCAGATAGCCCATGGATGGCCACATTTGGACTCAGGGGAAACATTCTCCACACCTCTTCAGTGGTGACATGGCAACACAGCAGAGGTCACGTTAACATTTTCTTCAGTTTAGGAAAGGTAGTGCCTGGGCCTTTCACCCTAATCTCTGATTCAAGGCCTCTCTGCATCTAGCGTGTGCACGCAATATCCTGCAGTTCTGTGCATAGGAAAGAATTTAACTCTATTATAGTATTTTTGTTTAGTTGAATTACAGTAATGTGTATTTTTTCTAAATCAGGTGCAACTCCAATAGTACCATCACGAGCAGCAACTCCAAGATCAGTGAGGAATAAATCACATGAAGGGATTACAAATTCTGTGATGCCAGAATGTAAGCCTCCTTTCAAGTTGATGATGGGGGCCTCAAATGCCATGGGTAGGCTCTATGTGCAAGAGATGACTGGAAGCCAGCAACAAGAACTTCATTCTGTCTATCCCAGGCAGAGATTGGGCAGTAATGAACATGGACAGAAGTCTCCATATCGGGGCAGTCATGGAGGAATGCCTAGTCCAGCTTCATCAGGATCACAAATATATGGAGATGGCTCAATCTCTCCTAGGACAGACCCACTGGGAAGCCCAGATATTTTCACAAGGAACAATTCCGGTTTTCATGGAGCACCTAACTCTAGCCCTGTTCATATGAACAGAACTCCTTTATCCCCACCTTCAGTAATGCTACATGGTTCTCCTGTGCAGTCATCTTGTGCAATGGCTGGAAGGACTAATATACCTCTTTCCCCAACCTTGACCACAAAAAGTCCAGTAATGAAAAAACCCATGTGTAACTTTTCAGCTAGTATGGAAATACCACGTGCAATGTTTCACCACAAACCACCCCAAGGCCCTCCACCACCACCTCCACCTTCTTGTGCTCTTCAGAAAAAGCCATTGACATCAGAGAAGGATCCACTTGGCATTCTTGACCCTATTCCTAGCAAACCAGTGAATCAGAATCCTGTTATCATTAATCCAAGTACTTATCACTCTAATGTCCACTCTCAGGTACCTGTGATGAATGTAAGCATGCCTCCAGCCGTTGTCCCTTTGCCAAGTAATCTCCCTTTGCCAACTGTAAAACCTGGTCATACAAACCATGGGAGTCATGTGCAAAGAGTTCAGCACTCTG
The DNA here is from genome assembly GCF_028583425.1 of Eublepharis macularius. Lineage (NCBI taxonomy): Eukaryota > Metazoa > Chordata > Lepidosauria > Squamata > Eublepharidae > Eublepharis > Eublepharis macularius. The sequence goes on from NC_072791.1 coordinate 184,190,021, forward strand.
CTTCAACCTCTCTCTCACCCTCACCAGTAACATCACCAGTTCATATGATGGGGTCTGGAATTGGAAGGATTGAGGCTTCGCCCCAAAGATCACGATCATCTTCCACATCATCCGATCATGGAAATTTCATGATGCCTCCAGTAGGACCACAGTCATCTTGTAGTAATATTAAAGTTCCTCCTCGATCACCGAGGTCAACAATAGGATCTCCTAGACCATCCATGCCATCAAGTCCTTCTACCAAGACTGATGGACTCCATCAATATAAGGACATCCCTAATCCATTGATTGCTGGAATGAGTAATGTATTAAATCCTCCAAGCAATGCAGTTTTTCCACCCGCATCTGCTGGAAGTGGGCCTATAAAAAGTCAGCCTGGCTTGCTGGGGATGCCTTTAAATCAGATCTTGAACCAGCATAATGCTGCCTCTTTTCCAGCTAGTAGTTTACTCTCAGCAGCAGCCAAAGCACAGCTAGCAAATCAAAATAAACTTGCTGGTAACAATAGCAACAGCAGTAGCAACTCTGGAACAGTTGCCAGTGGTGGCAGCAATGATGGACATAGCACTTTAAACACCATGTTTCCTCCTACTGCCAACATGCTTCTACCATCAAATGAAGGGCAAAGTGGTCGAGCAGCACTACGAGATAAACTGATGTCTCAACAAAAAGACCCTTTAAGGAAAAGGAAACCACCAACCACTACAGTATTGAGTTTGCTTAGACAGTCTCAGTTGGATAGTTCTGGAGTTCCTAAATCTGGGCCTGATTTAATAAGAAAGCAGAACCAAGGATCATTTCCCATCACTTCTATGTCCCAGCTACTTCAGTCCATGAGTTGTCAAAGCTCTCATATGAGCAGCAATAGCACTACTGGTTGTGGGAGCTCAAATACTGTTTTGCCTTGCTCTGCTAACCAGCTGCATTTTACAGACACTAATATGAGCTCTGGCAATCTTCAGAATTCACTGACACAGAATATACCTCTAAGAGGGGAAAGTATGCATTGCCAGAATTCAAACACTAACTTTGGCCATGGAACTAGCCCCATTCCAAACAACCATCTTACAGGCTTAATAAATCAGATGCAAGCCAGTGGGAATTCTGGGGTGCTCAGTCAGTCTGGAATGGCATTAGGAAGCTCATTACATCTGAACCCAGCTCAGCCAAGAATCCAAGCAGCCTCCACTCCAGTGATACCAAACAGCGTTGTGAGCAGTTGCAATCAAACAAGTCCTGAAACAGGTATGTTTCTAGCAGGTATCTATATATCTGAGAGTTTGAATGAGAGTATTTTTAAATATGAATTCTATTGCTAGTTATAGAGGTGTTCATTTTTGAGTGAATGCACAGAAATAAATGTTTTTCCTCTGTCTTCTTTGAATTACGTTGAGGTTTATATGTTTGTTTGTTTACAATATTTACAGTCCACCTTTCTCGTTGAGAATCAAGGCAGATTACACAGTGCGAGTCAAATACGATCAACAGGCTGGTACATCAAATAAACAATGCAATTAAATTTGGATCACAGAAATTTGAAAATAAGCAGAAATCTGAAACAGAGCTGAAATAAACCATAAGCATTTAAACATGACATGTTAAACAATGCAGAAATTACCTGATAGGAGCATACTTATATCAACAGACAGTACATAGTACATAATAGTATAGTCTACAGTCCCCATCCCTTTACTAAAGCATCTTTCTGAATCATTTCATTACAGTACAGCCTGTGTACCTGTGTAAAAAATCCTCTTGAATAATTCAGTTTAGCACAGTTTCTAAGGTCCAACAATATAACCTTCATTTATGTTCCAGAAGATCTAGATCATGTCCAATAGAATTTTTGATTGATTTTATGTTGACTAATTCATAAATGCTAGGGTTGAAAAAATATTTACATTTTTTCTAATGTTGGATGTGTGTATCCTCTACTGTGCACCTCTACAGGCAATTCATTCCATCAGCCCAAGGCACATTCTGTCAGTGGAGGAAAACGTGATGTGACATGGCTTGTTTTGATGGAATACATAACACATGGAGCACCACACTTTATTTTTCAGAGGGAGATTTCCTACGTCCAGGAATTTCCCTGTCCCCATTATTGGTAATATTAGATCTTTAATAGTGGTCGAGTAATATCTTAGAAATCAGAGTACAATGAGAAACCAACTTTGAGAATTTTGGGATTTTTTTCTGAAGAAAACAAGGAAAATGAAGCAGGTTGTGTTGCTGCACTTGATCTGGAAGTAAGCTGCATATAATTTTTGGTTTCATAATAGGGGTTTTGAGCAAGATACTACTAACAACTGTGTCTAAACTAGTCTTTGAAAGGATGGGATGATTTTATTGCCTGTAATATAAGTAGTTGAAAACTAAAACAGCCTGGGCCCAGAAAAGGAGGCATTTCCTGGTACATTCTACAGACATTTGGTTTGTTTTGCTGTGTTACTTGTCTTTTTAGGGACAAGAAAAATTAGCTGCTGCAAAGTTACATAATTAGTATGTGTGTTGAATATTTTGGCCTTGATGTATAGCCCAATAAGATAGAGCTGGTTGGGTATTGGATAAGGGTTTGGGGATACATTGAACTCTGAGGATATGTAATCCACACAGGCTGGCTTCAAATGTTAGCAACTGCTGCTTTCTCCATTCATAAAGGCATAAGAATCAAGAGTTCATTAATATCAGGCAAGGCAGTTTCACAGCCTGGAAACTATGCTCTGAGATATCTGAAACTTGCTGTGGCTAGAATCTGAGGTTTTGGTTTGTGTTTTACAAAACTCACATGAGCACCCCCACTCCTGTGGGAAGTAAAGTATATGCTAGCACTGACTGGTGGTCATTTACTGTCATGGTAATCAGGGTTTGATTATGACAAATTTTACTGAATATTTCTCAGCTTTTGACCCATAAAAGTCATCTTATTTGCAATGTGACAAGGTTTTATCTGTGTCAGAGGCAGCAGGCAACTGTTTTGTCCTTGATGTACAATACTCAGCCTGCATCACTAATTTTAAACAAAAGCCACCTCCCTACTAATGGGGAGATTCAGAACTTTGGGCGGGGGGGGGGGGGGCGAATGGCGTGCTGTTATGATTTTAGATAGCCCTTTCTCCCAACTTGCAATAGTTTCTGATAGCTTGTGGAGGAAAATTGTTTTATATCTTTCACTCTACCATCAGGATAAATTCTCGGATCCTAGATTTATCCCCCCGGTCCTTAAATAATATGCACCTTATAGGAATCGCATCTTAACATAATAGAGCTGGGTGATGACATTAGGCACATGTGTCTGGAATTTGTTTATCATGTGCATACATTATAAATATACCTATATAAAAAAAATTGGGAAATTTGATGGACCACTGAAAACAATGCCTATGAAATAGTTTCTCTTTACAAATAAGTGATATTTTTTTAAGGCAAGGCTTTTCACCTTCAAAGTGTATAGCATGAAAATGTCCTCCAGTGGAAAAAATTCAGAAATTTGGAGCAATGCTTAAAAAAAAAGTCCTATGGTGATTTTTCCTTTTGGAAGGAGTGAAATGAAGGACAAGATTTTTTTGCAAAATATGTTGTATGAAAAAAAATGTGTAAAACAATCTACAGGTTTAGATAACAATAATTGCTCAACATAGATGACATTTTCAAGCATATTTTTTGTTTAAATGAAAATAATTTTGGCAACAATGAATATGCTGTAATACGTTTAATGATAATACAGTATTACAGAATTCAGTGTTTTCATTGTTAAAGTATAACTTAATATCAGTCATTGAGTCTGTATAGCTGTGTGTGTGTTACTTGCCCAAGGTCAGCAAGCTTCCGTGGCAGAGTGAAGATTTGAACCTGGGTCTCCAAGATCATAATCTGACACTCTAATATAGGGGTCCCCAACCTTTTTGAGCCTGTGGGCAGCTTTGGGATTTTGAGAGAGTGTGATGAGCACCATCCTAAAATGGCTGTCAGGGGAGGCAGAGCCAAATCTGATAACTTCCTTCTCATTTTACAAAATAATCGTAGAAGGTTGAGGAAAGGAGGAAGAGAGGGGGGAATATAAAGAATGAAAGGCTAAAGGGGGAATGGACCCACACATTCACTAAGGAAAGCCTGGATGCTTACCAGTCCTCCAGATTCTTCAGTGGCGGCGACTGCTGCTGCAGCTGTTGAAAACCCTTTCATTTGAATGAGAGCAGTTAATAACAAATCCTGCCTTGCAATGGCCTTGCCCACTTTCTAGAATGCTCAGCAGGCTCCAGGAAAAGTTCTGGTGGGCACCATGACACCCATGGGCACCACTTTGAGGAACCCTGCTCTAACCATTATACACACACTCTTTCTCAAGTGATGAGTATACTCATGATTTTTCTTACAGAAAATGAAGGCATTTATAACTTATGAATACTGTAAATGTGTCAAATACTACAACTCTACATCCTGTGTTATAAAGGATACATTTTATTTTGTTAAATCAGTAATCGAAGTTTAGGTTTGATAAGAAACATAAGTATTACATATGTTTCAACTTTCCCCCAAATTTCCACACACACCCTCCTAAAAGGAAAAATGTTTTTCCCCCAAGGCTTAACAATTTCTGGAAAATTTACCAGGGGTGTGTTCTAGCTGCTTCTGTATCTCAATATCGTTGAACATCGAGCTTTTTCCACCCCCTCTCAGCAAATGGAAAAAACTCCATTCTTTTATATGCAGGTGACATGGTTCTGTTCTCTCTTACCTGTATTGGCCTAAGGAGAATGTTGTCTAGGTCTAGCAACTTCTGCAAAGACAAAGTGTCAACCACACCTGGACTAAGGTGAAGGTCTTCAGGAAGAGGCCCTGTAAATTCCAGTGGCTTGTTAATTGCGTTCCAATTGACTGGTGTGGCAATTTTAAGTCTCTAGGGGTAACAATTAGTGAAAGCCTTTCCTGGAAGGCCCATTTGGCAATCCCAAAGTCCCTTGTTCTGCGAACAATTGGAGCCATTTAAAAAAAAAAAATTTTAAGGAGAATTCTGACCTTGCTCCAGCAGCTGTGTTGCAGGCTGAACCACATCTCCCCTCAGTCAGGGCTCAGGTGCAAATTGTTTGAGCGGGAAAGGAATACTTTATCCAGGCATCTTTTAAGGCAACTCCAAACCGTCTTGCAGAGAAACCACATGGCTTATGGGATCTAATGAGGTTCTCATTGTTATTTCTTACCAGCTAATTCCTAGAGTGACCCGCTAGATGACTCCAGACTTTGGACTGGGCATTCAGTTTAGATGCTGCATTTGACAGGAGCATCGTGTGCATCTCCAGAACAAAGGGACCATAACTGAGTTCCCTACTTTTTAAAGTTCACCTTCAGTAGATTCAGAATTTTTACTTTTTGAACTTCACCTTCAGTAGATTCAGAATTGCTTTCGCTACTATGCATTTTCAAACTATGCTAGCAACCATGTTAAAAGGTCACTACACTCGAAAACCTGTTGCCCAGTGCTCATGTCTCTGTAGAGACTTAGAATTGGAAGACCTTCTTTTTTATGTTGTTGTTCTGCTTTCTTAATGTGGAGCCTTGATCCAAATTTCTTTCGGCTATCTTAGTTAGCCTTGATCTGGTTTGGTGATGGAAAATATGATTTTCCGTGGAAAAAATGCCAGTGTAGACCCACATATCACCCATATGGTTTCGGTGTATGCTTTGGCTGCTACACAAATTGAGCTAGAGTCATGCTCAAGGCCCAACCTTCTGCAGCTTGATTTGCATGTTTATTATAGTGGTGGTTTCTGGTTTTAGAGGGTTAGGAAATTTTATTTCTTATTAACCCCTATATTTTATGTTCACTCAGTTTTATCTAAGATTATAACAGCCTTTGGCCATTTGTATAATAATAATAACAAATTATTACTACTATGTAAACTGATTGACTACAACCATCATAAAGACAGAATGTGTAAACCTATAATAGTCTCAGCACAAAGTAGAAAGTCTCTATTTGTACTGGTCTGTGAAAAGCCAGGAAAAGCAATGCTGTCAAGGAACACAGTTGTGAAGCCATATCTATACATATAAGACCGTATGTTGAATAATGAAAGGTGCTAATAGTCATAGATGTTTCCATGTTCTCCTCACCCCGGCAGCCCCATCAAACCCCAGGAGAGTTGAGTCCCGGTTTTACAGGACACGTGGACTAACAGTAACATGGGTCAATAGGCTGGACGGGGAAGGGGATGGAATTGTCTTTCTTGCTCCTTCTGTCAAAGGAACTCAGCTGAAAGGAGAGGCCAGTTTTACCCCTGTCCTCAGCACTGCATGCCCCACACTAACCCCCATGGCTGTTGGTTCATTTGGGTCCCGTGCACCTGGGAGTCAATTTTCTTGCCATTGAATGGGGCTGCTTGTGGGGAGGGGACTATGGGAAAGATCCCTGATCCTTGCACTCATGCCTCACAGGATCTAACCCAGGCTGTTCACTTAAAACAGGATCATATGACTATGTAAAGGTTAAAATTATCACAGGAATAGTTTACACTTAACAGTGTGATATGGTAGCTAAAAAGGCAAATGCAGTTTTGAGCTGTTTAAACAGAAGCATAGTGTCCAGATCATGAGAAGTGATGGTATCACTCTGCTCTGCTCTGCTTAATCTCACCTAGAGTATTGTGTTCAGTTTGGGGCACTACAATTTAAGAATGTTATAGACCAGGTGGAACATGTCCAGAGGAGGGCAATGAAGATGGTGAGGGGTCTGGAGACCAAGTCCTATGAGGAAAGGTTGAAGGAGCTCAGAACGTTTAGCCTGGAGAGAAGATGACTGAGAGGTGATATGATAGCCATCTTCAAGCACTTGAAGGGCTGTCATATAGAGGATGGTGCAGAGTTGTTTTCTGCTGCCCCAGAAGGTCGGACCAGAACCAACAGCTTGAAATTAAATCAAAAGAGCTTTGGGCTAAACATTAGGAAGAACTTACTGACAGAGCGGTGCCTCAGTGGAACAGGCTTCCTTGGGAGGCCGTGGGCTCTCCTTCTTTGGAGGTTTTTAAGCGGAGTCTAAATGGCCATCTGTGAACCTGGGCAGATCATGAGGGGGAGAGCAGAATGGGCTACATCAGTGCTTAGTTCTCATGGCCTTCTTACATGCCCAGGGTAATGCCGAACACCACCTTGGGGTCAGGTATCAATTTTCCCCAGGCCAGTTTGGCTAGGGATCCAGGAGGTGTTTTGCCATCTTCTGGGCATGGAGCAGGAGTCACTGGGGCAGTCGGGGGGGGTAGTTGTGAATTTCCTGCATTGTGCAGGGGGTTGGACTAGATGACCCTAGAGGTCTCTTCCAACTCTATGATTCTGTGATTCTACTAATTGTATGAATATCTTTAGAAGATATATGAAAAGGAATTCCATGCAAAACACATCTATAATGTTCAATTCACAGGTGTAATGTTCAATTCAAAAATAATTAATTATTGATTTTAAAAACCCTTTCAGAATAGGGAACATTGCCCTTCACCTGTAGTTTAAAAACAGATAACAGCATTTTTTCACAATGCACTTTCAGCAGAATGTCATTCATCATTTTAATTTTTGGGTTTCACGAACCACGGAACTGGACCAGTTATGAACCGGTTCATGGAGTTTAAATGCCCCTTTCCAGCCTTAACAGCAGCAGGGAAAGGGGCCTTTAACAGTTTAAAGGGCCCTTTCCTGCCTTGCAAGCGGCAGGGTCCTTTAAACTATCAGCTGGCAGCCTGCCGCCTTACATATGAGCTTTGTATGTAATAACCAATACCTTGAATTGAGCACAGTAACTAATAGGTAGCCAATTGAGTGGCTGTGGAACTGGAAGTTGCTCTGTTATGGAATCAGTGGTTGTAGTTGTGACATATCTCTAAAAATGCACTTATATTTTTCTTCATTTAACCCCCGTCTTATCATCATCCTTGAGGCAGCTTACAAACATTATTATCCACATATGAAATCTCAAAACTTAAGCAGTAAAAAAAACCCAGAAAACATAATTAGTAGGAAGACAACTAATAAAAGCAGATATGGAAGCAGCATTCTGATGCATCATTAGAAAGCACTTTTAGCCAGTGTTAGAGACCACAAAGTAACCAAGAGTTTTATGGAATTGCTATTCAAATATAGCTTAACTTTTACATTATAATGGAATTAACCTTTTTTGCTAAGAACTCAGTTTTATATATCTATGTCAGTATTTGCATTTCTATTTATTGTGGCATGCAGGAATATGACTAGGATTTAATTGGCAATAGCTCATAAATATTTATTTCATCGTAACTAGGCTACTTTATTTTTATCTTATATTTAATTTTATTTAAAGTATTAAGCACCCCAAAATGTCCAGTGGCATTTATTTCAAAACTTCTATATGGGGGGTGGGAAAAATGATGGAGAATCAAATCCATAGTTAACATCTGTTACAGACAATCAGAACAGTTGTGTTTAAAAGAAATCCTATAAGTAACATTTTACCATCATGGGCAAAAGTCAAGATTCTTGGATTAGGCTTTTACTTTGAATAAATATTATTTTGAATTAATATTTACTAATTATAACACATATCTCAAAGAATGGCCGTCAAAACACTTTTTTATCCAAACAGTTGTATTCAACAATCCATGGACAAAAGTCGCACATTTTACTGTGTTACTATGTTACTGTGTTCCTCTCAGTACCTTGGTAATATCATTCCTGGAATCACAGGATCCATGCAAAGTAACAGCCGTAAAGATCTCCCTTGCTAGGCTTAATGAGAGGTGATGCATCTTTATACTAAGGTTGTTTGGAGGGTTTTTTGTTTTTGTTTTGTCTGGTTAAATTCTGCTCTGTTAGTAAGTAATATTGAATTTTGTCTGTACTTTGGCTTCCTCTTTCCAGTGCTATTTTGCTATGATTGTGGAGTTGCCAAAAAAGTGATTGATGCTTTCTTCTCTCAGCAGTTTTCTGCCACTTATTAAAGAATAAAATAATGCATCGCTGACATCAAATTAACCTCCATTTTTTATTTACGTTTTGTTGGGCTTCAGGATGTTTCTTGTGCTGTGCTAACTTAAAAATGCCCTTGAAAACTCCCTGTATTTAGGAACTGTTTATCCTCTCACCTGATAAACACTTATTTTATATGCTGTTTACATTGCTTCCAATGCAACAATCTCTATCAATCATCAGGAAGTAAAAAAAAAAAAAATTCCAGACTTTAATTATTGAATACTAAAATATTGAAAAGCAAAATAGTTTACTTCAATAGAACATTATTCAAATGAAAGAGGTACCTATGCATATAAAGGCTGTGTATCCATTGAGCTCTGAAGTACTTTTGCAATATATATTATTGTACAACGTGCTTGACCATCTGGAATTCAATGTGGGTGTCCGGGGTCTGAGTCCCAGCCCCCAGACTTGCCAGGAGGGAACAGGGAGGCAACTAGGAGGCAACCAGGAGGCAGCGACCCTGCCACCCCAGCCAGCAACCAAGTCCAGAACCTGCCTACTCCAGGGGGAAAGGGCGAAAGGCCAAAGCCTCAGAGGGCTGGACGAAGCAGGGAGACACCAGCTAGTCCCACTCTCCAGGGGGAGGAGAGTGGGCTAAGCAGGCCAGAGGAAAAGGGCCAATGCAGGGGGAATAGGGACCCAGCAGCAGCCCAAACAGAGCCCTTACCAGCCAAGGAGGAGAAGCAGCCACTACAGCCCAGAGCCACACCCCGGCTAGAGGACAGTTGCTAGGAGCCAAGCCCCTCCAGGTGGAGCTGCCACAGGCATTCTGGGGGAAGAGATGGGTAGTCCCGCCCAGCATCAATGAGCAGGCAGCCCAGAAGCTGGCCAGGGCAATTCCTCACGAGCAAGGCCAGGGAAGCTCAGCAGCACAGAAGCCGGCTGGGGCAGCTCCTCGTGAGCAAGGCCAAGGAGACCTCAGCTGGGGATGGCTCGCATTCAACCCCACCCTGCCAACAAGGCAAGGAAGCCTAGAAGGGATTAGTGATAGGAGGGAAACACCTGAGGGGAGGCACAGCTGGGCCAAGTCAGGAGAGGGAACAAGCCTGGAAGGAGGGTGGGGCGGAGAAAGGAAACCCTATAAAGGGTGGCTAGGAAGAGCTCTGAGGTGGTGGTGGGTGTGAGTAAGGAGTGATGGCGTGGAGCGAGAGCAGAGCAGTGTGAGAGTGGAGGCTTGGAGGAGAGTTCTGGGAGAGGAGGAGGAGGAGAAGATGAAGATGAAGATGAAGATGAAGATGAAGATGGATGCAGGGGGTGAGCCAGGTTGAATAGGCCAGCGAGTGGACTGAGAGGGAGTCTGGGTGATGTATACCACTCCTCCTTTCACAGAGCAGGGTCCTGCAGCATCCCTGGTGCCCCTCTGGCGGCAGCGACAAGCCCTGACAGTGGGAACCCAGGTTCAAATTCCTCCTCTGTCAGAGAGGTCACTAGCTTTTTACAATTCCACTGAAGGACACCCTTCTAAGACCTTTGGGTTCAGTTGACTTAGAAGATTGTAGCCTTGCTTAGGATTGCTCTGTACATGGTCTTTGCATCATAACTTCATACAGCGGATGTGAGTTAAAACACAATGGGTACTGTTTTGAGCTTTTGGGAGGGGGAGCAGGATGGTGATGAATTTACAATCATAATTGTCAGTCCCTGGCAAATAAATCCCCAAGTTCTCCTCGGTGATCACACAGTTGATTTGGTTGAAGTAACTTTTATTAGAGATCTATCAGGTTCAAGGTGCTCAGACAGTGGAATTGGCAGAAGTGACATATTGAGGGAAAGCATGATTAGTTACAGGTTAATGTCCTGCGCCCAGGTTAGTAGCCCGTTGAAATTCTGGTGCAAGTGCCAGAGGCAAAAAGTATCCGTTTAGACTACGATTAGCAACAACAGCAAATTGGATATGAAATCATCCCTGTTCTCAGGGATGATACAATTCAGACTAGTTGCATCTGGCCTCAAGACCGTTGACTACAGAAGCGAAAGAGTTTAACTTCAAAGCAGAGATAACACACTGAACTTCCAAATAACAGGCATTGAAAGGTATTCAGAACTCTCCATAGTGTCAGAGGATTAATAGGTTGCACATAACATACACATGGCATGTACTGCAAGCAGGCATACATGACATACTGCCCCCTCCAAAATCAACTCCCCTCCCTTCATGGGTCCCAGTTTATGAGGAAAAGCTTTATGGAATTTGAGAATCAGTTTTGGGGCGTTTACATCAGAGGCTTTCACCCACTCACTCTGCCCCTCATCAAAATGCATCCAACAAATTAAGTAAAACAATACTCCTCGTTTTAGCTTCGAGTGCAGGATTTCTTTATAGTGCTTCTGTCCATCCATGAGAAGAGGGGTAGGGGGAATCCTGCAGTCTGGATGCCATTTGTCAGGAGAGGGAGCTTTCTTAGGAGGCTGAAATGGAAAACTGGGTGGATATTCTTTTAAGTTCTTGGGTAGTTTTACCTCCACTGTTACTTCATTTATTATCCTTGTGATCAGAAAGGGGCCCAAGAATTTCCAGCCTAGCTTCTTGCTTGGCTGCTCTTCCCATAAGTGCTTAGTAGAGATGTATACATAGTCTCCCATTTGTAGCTCCCAAGGAGATGATCTCTTTTCATCAGCATATTTTTTGTAATCCTCTTTGGCTTTTTCAAGAGTTATTTTAATTATATCCCATTGTTTTGTCAGTTTAGTCTACCGCTCCCTCAGGTCACCTGGCTGCTTAGTTTCTGGGGGTCTGGGTAAATGGTATCGCTGTGCCTTCATATCCTTGAGCCACCATGAAAGGGGAGGTGCCTGTGGATGCGTGGACGGTGTTGTTATAACCATATTCGGCAAAAACTAGAAAGTCGGTCCAATTATCCTGTTGGTAATTGATATAACATCTTACGAACTGTTCCAGTACTTGATTAACCCTTTCGGTTTGACCATCCATCTTGGGATGATGGGCGGAGCTGAACCCCTGCTCAATTCCTGCTACTTTTAATAGCTCCCACCAGAAGTTGGCAACAAATTGTACTCTGCGATCTGAGATTACCTTACCAGGAAACGAGTGCAGCCTTACCATGTGCTGCGTGAATAGATTGGCCAGTCTCTTTGCAGTGGGGATTTTAGAGCAAGGGATGAAATGAGCTTGTTTAGAAAATAAATCCACCACCACCAAAATCACAGTTTTTCCCTTAGAGGGCGGGGAAGGTCGGTGATAAAATCCATGGCCAGGAAGGGATCTCTAGGGGCTGTAGCAGTCCAGGCAGCTTGCCCCCCCCCAAGTTTTCCCCATTAAGCATACTTGGCAGGCAGAAACATATTGAGAAATATCTTTTCTCATGCCATGCCACCAAAACTGTCTCTGTATTAGTTGCAGTGTTTTTAAATATCCAAAATGCCCTGCTAATTTGGAGTCGTGACATTGCTTCAACACTTCCCCCCTTAAACTGGCTGGAACGTACAATTTCTGTTGCCTGTACCAGCCTCCCAATTTGCCTTTTTGCTATATGTCTTTGGCCAGGGCATCCCCCTCCTTCTTGGTCTCCTTGGAGACTTTCTCTTCGCAGCCTGTGGAAATGGTATCTTGTTTCACTTGCTGGGATTGGCTTCTGGTGATTACAGCCCCTCCCAGCTGGGTTGGCAAAAACATAGTGTTTATTACTTCCTCTCTTTGGCTTTCGTGTTGGGGCATGTGTGATAAAACATCCGCCAGGAAGTTAGATTTGCCAGGGAGGTGCTTCAGTGTGAAATTGAATTTGGAGAAGAACTCTGCCCACCTTAGGTGCTTGGTGCCGAGCTTGTGTGGCAATTTTAACACTTATAGGTTTTTATGATCAGTCTATATTTCAAAAGGTACTTTGGCCCCCTCTAGCCAGTGTCTCCAGGTAGACAGTGCCAATTTAACCACGCTGGCTTCTTTGTGCAAGATCAGCCAGTGGCATTCAGTCTCAGAGAATTTTTGGACACATGCACAAGGGTACCATTTCCCCTCATTATCGGCTTGCAACAGGACCCCTCCCGTGGCAACATCGCTAGCATCCACCTGTACAATAAACTGATGATTTTCATCTGGGTGCTGTAGCGCTGGCTCAGATGTGAACAGTTTTTTTAATTGGTCAAATGTCTCTTGGCATTCTTGAGTCCAAACTAATTTGGCACTTGGTTTATTTCCTTGTAGCCCTTTTCCTTTGGTTTTTAACAGGTCAGTGAGGGGCACCGATATTTGAGCAAAGTTCTTTATAAAAGTTGGCGAAACCCAGGAATGATTGTAACTGCCTCCTGGTCTTGGGGGATTCCCAACCCACTACTTCTTGTATTTTTTCAGGGTCCATTTTTAATCCCTGCCCTGAAACTCTATAGCCCAGAAAATCCAGCTCGTCCTTGTGAAATTCACACTTGGACAGTTTTACAGGCAGGTGGTTATCATGCAGGGCTTTCAGTATCTGTCGGACCAACTGGACATATGACTCATAATCTTTTGAATAAATCAAAACATCATCTAAATAAACAACCACACCTTTGTACAGGTACTCATATAAGATTTCATTGATTAAATTCATGAACACCCCAGGGGCCCCTTGTAATCCGAAAGGCATTCAAATTGTCCCAAAGGGGTGTTAAATGCTTTCTTCCATTCATCCTCCTCCCATATTCGTACCTGGAAGTAAGCATCTTTCAAGTCCAATTTTGAAAAGATTTTTCCCTGAGACACCACGCTCAATAAGTCTCTGATGAGAAGGAGGGGGTAGGCATTTGACATTGACACTGCATTAATGCCCCGATAGTCAGTGCATAATCTTAAACCTCCATCTTTCTTCTTGCGAAAGAACACTGGTGCAGCATGGGGGGAGCTGGTGGGTCTGATGAATCCTCATGCCAGGTTTTTGTCAATGAACTGTCTCAGTTCTTCCCTCTTCCCCCAGTTCATGGAGTATAATTTCCCTTTCGGCAGCTTTTGCCCAGGGATGAATTTGATGGCACAGTCCGTAGGTCTATGAGGGGGTTGCTCATCCGCTTCCTTTTCATCAAACACCTGACTGAAGTCCTGATATTCGGGTGGGATCTGCTCTAATTCCTCTTTCGTAAGCAGAACCGCCTCTAGGGGGGGTGCCTTCTCACCCCACTCCGCTCTCCACACATGGTCAGGGCAGTTTTCTATGTTAAACTGCAGCTCACCCATCATCCCCCTTACATACAGGTCGTGGTCCCAGAGCCATCATGATCCCAACACTAAAGGGAATTTAGTGGCTGTGCTGACAACAAAAGACATGGCTTCCCAATGGTTCCCCATCCCCAGAGGGACTGGTTCCATTGCATAAGTAGTGGGGCGCCCTTTCATCCGGGACCCATCCATCTGTTCAAATACTATGGGGTGGTCCAGTTTGCACACATTCAACCCCAACCCCGTGACTAACGTGGGGGTAATTAAATCCCGAGTGCATCCTGAGTCTAGCAATGCCCGCACTCGTATATGAGTCCCTCTTTTGGGATTTACTAAAGTCACTGGTATGTAAAGTAGGGTCCCTTTAGGTCTCACTTCATCAGAACCTCTTCACGGTAGGTAGATGGCATTTCCTACCTGCTGGATAGGGCACTCCTCCTCTTCCTATGGGTCTTCACTCAATCCCTCTGAGCCTCCCTTGGCGTTGAAGCCAGTTGCCACTTCACTTCTTTTCTTGGCGGGTTTCTTTGGTGTTTTGGAAGCTTGTGGGGGAGGCTCTCCTCACGGCGTAGCTCCTCTCTGCTGCTCTTTCTTTGTTCCCAGGGCATTCAGAGGTGAAATGGCCTGTGCCCCCACATTGTAAATACTGCCCTCTCCTCCAGTGACTTGCGGTCTCGGACTCCTGGACGTTGGTTTGGGAGAGCCTTTTCTCTATACCCTCCCCGCATCGGGGTGAGGTTTCTTGGCTCCCTCCTGGTGCTGCATCTTCAGCAACTTCACTACTTGGTTTCGATTCTCCACCTCGCATGCGAGTTGAATCCACCCTAGCAGGGTTCTGGGATCATCTTGCATTAGGGCCTTTGCTACCAAATCGGGGTTCAGCCCAGCCCAGAAAAACTCAATCTTGATCCCCTCTGTCCAATCACACACCTTCGCTGCGTACTGTCTGAATTTGGTGACGTACTCACGCACGAGTCGGTGGCCTTGCTGCATCCTCTTTAACTTTATCCTAGCCCGCTCCTCCTCTAGAGGATCTTCAAACTGGGCTCTCAATGCTCTCACGAACGCATCAAGGTCCATCAGTTCGGGGGCTTGGACTTCATCTAGGATAACGTACATTTGACCGCGGCACTTCCCAGCCAGGACCCCAGATTGCTTACCTGGCTATGTTCGTTCATGAATGTGTAGCCCCACAGTTGGAAAAATTCCATAGCTTGCACAGTGAAGAATCCCAACTCCTCAGGGTCCCCATCAAACTGTGCTTCTAACTTCCGCCACTCCTGTGGCTGTGCGGGAGGGGTGACTGGTCTCCCTGGGAGCAGCACCAATGGAGGTGGCAGTGGTTGGAGTGGTGGTCCCCAGGGAAATGCTGGTGCTTGTGGCCCGGCTGGGCCCCAGGGGGTGGGGGCTGGCTGGTTGTACCCCCATCGGATCCCTCTGGGGCGGGACAGCTGGCCTATCCGGTCCTCGCAGGGTACCTTTTTGTAATCCTTGGTGCCTCCATGGTGGGATAGGGGGTGCAGGGGGCATTGGTTGGAGCGGTGTGCCACCATTCCCTGCAAGATCTCGTCACTGCCGGGCACCCTCCTCTGGCAAGCGCCTCATCAGTTCCTGCAGCCCCCACGCCACCTGCGTCATCCCCCTTTTCAGTTCATCTATCTCGTCTCGCACTGTTTTCGAATCCTCCTCCTCAGAGTCCGAAGTTTCGTGAGGGATGGCAGAGCTCTCTCGTCGGTTCACCCCCATGGCCTTGTAATAGTCCTCTGTTTCCAAAGCACCCAGGCTGGTGGAGCGGGGTCGGCGCCCTCCTCCTTCACTCCAAATCTCCCAGGATCGAGGCTCCTCGGGGCCGGTGTGTCTCGATAGCTCCCTTGCCTCCTCCTCCCTGAAAAGGGTATCCAGATGGGTCATAATTCTCACTCTGGCTTGACGATCTAGTGAATCCAAATCCAAGTTTAGTCTCTCCATCAGCCTCCTTCGCTTGGTGGAGGGTTCAGTCCCCCATGGTACATAGTTATCTCACCTGTCAACTAGGCTTAGTCCTGGTCCATACCTGGTGTCCCACCAAAGGTCCAGTCTCTCCCTCATCGGTGCAGCCTCACCGAACCCACACAGGTTTTCAGGATCTTGTAGTTTGTAAGTCCCTGCAGTGCAGCATCTTCCCACCATGGCAGCTATGACCTCGTTCAGGGTGCTGGCTCCAGAGATATTTCTAGGGACTTCTGCCAAAATGTCAGTCCCTGGCAAGTAAATCCCCAAGTTCTCCACGGCAATCACACAGGTGATTTGGTTGAAGTAACTTTTATCTGTCAGGTTCAGGGTGCTCAGACAGTGGAATTGGCAGAAGTGACATATTGAGGGAAAGCATGGTTAGTTATAGGTTAATGTCCCATGCCCAGGTTAGTAGCCCGTTGAAATTCTGGCACAAACACCAGAGACAAAAAGTATCAGAGTTTAGACTATGATAAGCAACAATAGCAAATTGGATATGAAATCATCTCTGTTCTCAGGGAAGATACAATTCAGACTAGTTGCATCTGGCTTCAAGGCCGTTGACTACAGAAGTGAAAGGGTTTAACTTCAAAGCAGAGATAACACACTGAACTTCCAAATAACAGGCATTGAAAGGTACTCAGAACTCTCCATAGTGTCAGAGGATTAATAGGTTGCACATAACATACACATGGCATGTACTGCAGGCAGGCATACATGACAATAATCATGTTTTTTCTTTTAAGAGTTCCTTCACCTTCAACAAACTGTTAATGAACTTTAATCTTAGTGCCCAATATTTTTATTCTGAAAAACTCAAGTGTGTGCTTTGTGTAAATTCATCTTCTGTCATCTATAGAAGATGTATTTCTTATGTCCTAGATGGAGAAAACCACATGGTGGCAGTCTTGAGAATGGAATTCCTCTAATTGCTAAGCTCCCTCCTTAACCTCCATGCTCATCATTAGAATTTAAATCTACCATATGTTCCAGTAGTTACAAATGTGATAAGTACCTAGCTGTATTTTAAGCTAACAAATAAATGCAAAATATATTTGTTTTATATGAAACATTTCTACTCCACTTTTCCTCTATTAGTGTTGAAGCTCCCTTACATCCAGCGCATGAAAGCAATGTAAACTAGAGATGCAATATTAAAACGTATGTTTTAAAAGCTTAAAACTGGAACAGATATTAAAGAAATCACACCCACAAAAACATCCATAGCCAGAAAGAAGAATCGAGGCAAAAGCATACCCAAAATCCTGACCAAACAGAACAGTCTTTGACTGAGACCTGGACAATATCACTGTTGGCAGATGTCCCTTCATCCTATTCCAGAGGTGTCAAGCTAATGCATCAAGCTTAATAGTCAGTGAAATAATTTAAACTAAGTGCCGTTTCATATTCAAATAACACGGTATCTTTTATATGCGCTCCTATTACAATGGGTCATAAAGTCCTGTTCCTCGGTCCACTCTGAGGGGACTTAAACTGTTGAGGGCTGGTCCATGGCCTTTTCAGTTGTAGGCCTGTAGAACATACTCCACAGTGCTTCTCTCAGTTGACTTCTAGAAAGATGTGGATGGTGTCTGTTTATTTAGTGTAGTACTTTGTAACATTCTTAATGGGCTTAGGGATGAAATTACAATAACACAAATACTAAAATCGCATAATAGACCATTTATTTAACACAACATTAAAATCCAAGAGTAACACCATAATTTCTTTTTAAGCAGGCATTTCAGAACATGTTATCGTAGATTGTTAGATAGCTTGTATTTTGTTGTAATGCCTTTTCAGTGTTTTGATCTATTCTGTGAGCTGCTTTGAATATTATAAAACAAAAGATTATTGTCTGTAGTTGAGAGCCACATATACCTTTATGGACACGTTCATTATTACTGCTTGTTGTTGTATTTATGTTTACTACATTTATTTTGCATTCGTAGGGAGGGCAGGACCTTCATCATCCACTACAATAGCTGGCACCAGTCAACCAGCCATCACTAAAACCACATCGGTTCTTCAAGACGGTGTCATCGTCACAACTGCAGCTGGAAACCCACTTCATAGCCAGCTCCCCATTGGGAATGACTTTCCTTTTGTTGGTCATGATCATGCTCTGCATTTTCCACAGAACAGCGCTTCAAACAACAATCTTCCGCATTCTTTGAATCCAAATCTCTTTAGTTCTCTGCCTATCTCTTTGCCAGTGAATCAGCAGCACCTCCTAAACCAGAATCTATTAAATATACTGCAGCCTTCAGCAGGAGAAGGCAAGTCTGAAGTCAACCTCAATCCTTTAGGTTTTCTCAACCCAAATGTCAATGCTGCTTTAGCTTTGCTCTCCAGTGATGTGGATGGGCAGGTGATGCAACCTGTTCATTTCCAGCTGCTAGCAGCTCTTCTCCAAAACCAAGCCCAAGCAGCTGCCATGTTCCCCTTACCACCTTTCAATCTATCCATCTCAGATCTGTTACAGCAACAGCAAAACAATCCTATGCCCTCAGTAGCACAGATGACAGCCCCACCACCAGATCATTTGCTAAGCAGTCAGTCAGACACCAACAGAGCTGAGACCCTGTTAACCAGCCCTCTGGGAAACCCTTTCCCAAGCTTTTCAGGCACAGACACTACTTCAAATCCCCTCTTCCTCCCAGCTGTCACTGGGGCCTCAGGATTAATGACCTTGAATCCCCAGCTGTTGGGAGGTGTTCTGAACTCTACATCGGGAAACACTGCCAATCATCCAGAGGTTTCCATAGCAACCTCCTCCCAGGCTACCACTACCACAGCCACTACATCATCAGCAGTGGCAGCACTGTCTGTCTCAACACTTGGTGGGACAGCAGTGGTGTCAATGGCAGAAACATTGCTGAGCATATCTAATAATGCTGGGAGTACATCTGGTCCAGCTAAACTCAACAGTAACTCTGTGGTGCCACAGCTACTTAACCCTCTACTGGGGACAGGTCTGCTTGGTAAGTTAAATATTTTCACAGATTTTAAAAAGAAAAAAAAAGAATTGTGGTGGGGGGAAGCTTCTATTTTCTACCTTTTTTTCAAAATTCCATTTCATTGCACTCTTTTTCCTAAAAGGTTTATGCTATGCCAGCTTGTCTTAACCATTCCAGTGAAAAATTGCAAATACAATTGACAGAGAATTTTATATAGCATATTCAAAACCCTATTGTTTTAGAAAGTTTGATGCCATCTAAATTCAGTCAACCAGTTGGAATGGCTTTTACATTTTTCAAATCTCATCAACGTACAGATGCATCTTTGGGATGCAGCTTTTTATTTAAAACCTCCAAGGCATCACAGGGTTAGTATGAGTAGCTGTGCAATAGATGAGAACCTTCCATGTCGTCTGAATCTGAAATATGCCACTACCAATACACCCAACTCCCAGATTACTATGAAACAATACATAATGTAGTTCCAGGGACATTATGAAGGTTCAAAGTAATAGGCTATCCTTCTAGCACTGTACATTTATGTTCTCATGTTTCTTTATTTTTTATTTTGTTTGTAGCTTCAAAACTGAAGATTTCCTAACCACTTGGGAATCTTATACTTAAACAGAAGCTGAGGTTCCAACTCACATGTTTAAATCAAGGTAGTAATGTCCTCTTCCAGTGACTTCAGATGGAGAGCCATGTACTGGAGAACAAGTGCCTTCAAAACATGACTCTTTAAAATCAGATTTAACTGTGAATTGGACCCAATAGCCTGCCAAATTCTTTAATTTTATATTTAAATTTATATTCCCCTTTTTTGTCATGAGTTATTCAAGGTGGCTTTCCGCTGTTGATTTATAGTTCTCAGGTCAATCCAGTCTACAAAAATAGACTGGAGTAATCATGATTTAAATTGTCATCATTTTTCTACAATAAATGCTTTAAAAATGCAGATATGTTGATTAAAAACACACAAAGTTTTAGAAAAGATCAGCAGTATTTTCTCTAGCATTCTGGTATTTTGTTTTATGAATATTCTTAGTTGTGTAATGTCTTGTGCATGCATGTGTGTTTAGCGAATTAATGAATCTGAGTCCAGTGGCACCTTGGAGACCAACAAGATTTTCAGGATATAAGCTTTCAAGACTCAGAGTTCCCTTCTTTGGATACCAGTGAATTAACATTTTTTCAAACATAATAACATAATAATAATAACATTCAATTTACATACTTCAGGAGAACTTAATGCTACACTCAGAGCGATTTATAATAATAATAACATTCAATTTATATACCGCCCTTCAGGACAACTTAACACCGGCTCAGAGCGGTTTACAAAGTATGTTATTATTATCCTCACAACAATCACCCTGTGAGGTGAGTGGGGCTGAGAGAGCTCTAAGAGCTGTGACTGACTCAAGGTCACCCAGCTGGCTTCAAGTGGAGGACTGGGGAATCAAATCCGGTTCTCCAGATTACAGTCCTGCTGCTCTTAGCCACTACACCAAACTGGATAAATAGCTGTACAAAATCAATTTTAGTATAAACACCATCCTACTTAGTTAAGAAAAATTAATTTGGCCCCAGTATTGTTGCTTAAATAGGACCACATCGGTACTAGCAGGGCTCATTTCGAGGGGGAACACGCAGTAGTTCCCCAAAGAGGTCACATGTCAAGTGGCCCCGCCCACCTGACTCTCAGCCATTTTGGGCCCGTTACAGCCTGGATTGGGGCCGAAATGGCCCAGATCGGGCCTCTGATGGGTGGGGGATCACTCTCCTGCTCAGCAGCGGCCAGATCCTGACCATTTTGGGCCCCTTGGGGGCCATTTTCAGCCCCTTTTTGCCATTTTGGGCCCAATTTCGGCCCTGGATGGCCAGGATTGGGTCCAAAACAGCCAGGACAGGTGATGTCAGGCGGTGTGGCATATGCAAATCAGTTATGTTAATGAGTTCCTCCAGCTCTTTTTCTACGAAATAACCCCTGTGCACTAACAACATAGGATTCAAAGGGCAGTGTACAGAACTTCCATGCACCTATAGGGGAGGAGCTGTAGTCTGGGTTGGAGCACATGCTTTACATGAGGAAGATCCCAGGTCCAATCCCTGGAACCTCCACTTAACACGATCAGGCCCTAGAGAACTGCTGCCTGTCTGAGTAGATGACTTTGAGCTAAGTGGACCAGTAGTCTGACATCCTATAATCATGTGTACAGATGTTCCGAGCTACCTTTCTCCCTAATACCTTGAAAATCTGCTCCTTTTGCTTAAGTAGTTTCGATGCAGCACTTAGAGCAGGGGAAATTGGGCACACACACCCCAATGTATGTGGCAAAGCCTGACTTTCATTTCCACTTATAAAAATTAATCTTGCCTGTATCAATGAAGTGTTTTGCTATTGCAGTCTCTAATTGTTGTTTTCCATCTGTGACTTCTAAAATTGCTTTTTTTAAGGACAATGTGCTATGGTTGTTGGGGGTTTTCCGGGCTGTATTGCCGTGGTCTTGGCATTGTAGTTCCTGACGTTTCGCCAGCAGCTGTGGCTGGCATCTTCAGAGGTGTAGCACCAAAAGATGGAGATCTCTCAGTGTCACAGTGTGAAAAAGATGTAGGTCATTTGTATCTACTCAGGAGGGGTGGGGTTGAGCTGAGTCATTCTGTAAGAGTTTCCCAGGGTGTGGAATGCTAATGGCGGGAGGCTTCACTGAATCCTGAGGAGGTTCTTTTGCATATGGATTGGTGCTTGATGTGCTAATCTTCTCTGCAGGGCTATTGTCGGGTGTGGAGTGTTTTGTTGGCCTGGTGTTTTTCAGAACTGGAGTCCATGCTCTGTTCATTCTTAAGGTTTCTTCTTTCCTGTTGAAGTTTTGCTTATGCTTGTGAATTTCAATGGCTTCCCTGTGCAGTCTGACAAAGTAGTTGGAAGTGTTGTCCAGTATTTTGGTGTCCTGGAATAAGATACTGTGCCCTGTTTGAGTTAGGCTATGTTCAGCCACTGCTGATTTTTCAGGCTGTCCAAGTCTGCAGTGTCTTTCATGTTCTTTTATTCTTGTCTGGATGCTACGCTTTGTGGTCCCGATGTAAACTTGTCCACAGCTGCAGGGTATACGGTATACTCCTGCAGAGGTGAGGGGGTCTCTGCTGTCTTTTGCTGATCGTAGCATCTGTTGTATTTTTCGGGTGGGTCTGAATACTGCTTGAAGGTTATGCTTTTCCATAAGCTTTCCCATCTGATCAGTAATTCCTTTGATATATGGCAAAAACACTTTTCCTGTAGGTGACTGTTTTTCCTTGGTTGTTTGATTCATCCTGGGTTTGATTGCTCTTCGGATTTCATTTCTGGAGTAGCCATTTGCCTGAAGTGCGTGGTTTAGATGATTAATTTCCTCATTGAGAAAGCGCGGCTCACATATCCGTCTTGCACGATCCACTAATGTTTTCATTATGCCTCTTTTCTGTCGGGGGTGGTGATTGGAGTTTTTGTGTAAGTAACGATCAGTGTGAGTTGGTTTCCTGTAGACCTTGTGACCTAACTGAAAGTTTGCTTTGCGGATGACCAAGGTATCCAGGAATGAGAGTTTTCCCTCACTTTCTTTCTCCATTGTGAATTGTATGTTCAGGTGGATGTTGTTGAGATGATTCAAAAACTCCCTCAATTCTTCCTCCCCATGGCTCCAAATGATGAATGTATCATCCACAAACCGGAACCATACACTGGGTTTGTGGGGTGCTGATTCTAGAGCTGTTTTTTCAAAATGTTCCATGTAGAAGTTTGCTATAACTGGGCTGAGTGGGCTCCCCATGGCCACCCCATCCATCTGTTCATAGAATTCGTTGTCCCATTGGAAGTAACTGGTTGTCAGACAATGATGGAATAAGGCTGTTACATCCTCTGGGAAAATCTGATTAATCAGTGCAATAGTGTCTTTTACTGGAACCTTGGTAAACAGGGATACAACATCAAAACTGACAAGTATGTCTTGTGGATTGAGTTTCAGAGAACTGATTTTGTTGATGAAATCTGCTGAATCTTTGATGTAAGACGAGGTTTTCCCGATGTGGTCCTGCAGGAGATCTGCCAGATGTCTAGCTAATTCATATGTCGGTGAACCAATGGCACTCACAATGGGTCGGAGTGGGACTGAATCTTTATGTCTTTTTGATGTTGTATCCCTGTTTACCAAGGTTCCAGTAAAAGACACTATTGCACTGATTAATCAGATTTTCCCAGAGGATGTAACAGCCTTATTCCATCATTGTCTGACAACCAGTTACTTCCAATGGGACAACGAATTCTATGAACAGATGGATGGGGTGGCCATGGGGAGCCCACTCAGCCCAGTTATAGCAAACTTCTACATGGAACATTTTGAAAAAACAGCTCTAGAATCAGCACCCCACAAACCCAGTGTATGGTTCCGGTTTGTGGATGATACATTCATCATTTGGAGCCATGGGGAGGAAGAATTGAGGGAGTTTTTGAATCATCTCAACAACATCCACCTGAACATACAATTCACAATGGAGAAAGAAAGTGAGGGAAAACTCTCATTCCTGGATACCTTGGTCATCCGCAAAGCAAACTTTCAGTTAGGTCACAAGGTCTACAGGAAACCAACTCACACTGATCGTTACTTACACAAAAACTCCAATCACCACCCCCGACAGAAAAGAGGCATAATGAAAACATTAGTGGATCGTGCAAGACGGATATGTGAGCCGCGCTTTCTCAATGAGGAAATTAATCATCTAAACCACGCACTTCAGGCAAATGGCTACTCCAGAAATGAAATCCGAAGAGCAATCAAACCCAGGATGAATCAAACAACCAAGGAAAAACAGTCACCTACAGGAAAAGTGTTTTTGCCATATATCAAAGGAATTACTGATCAGATGGGAAAGCTTATGGAAAAGCATAACCTTCAAGCAGTATTCAGACCCACCCGAAAAATACAACAGATGCTACGATCAGCAAAAGACAGCAGAGACCCCCTCACCTCTGCAGGAGTATACCGTATACCCTGCAGCTGTGGACAAGTTTACATCGGGACCACAAAGCGTAGCATCCAGACAAGAATAAAAGAACATGAAAGACACTGCAGACTTGGACAGCCTGAAAAATCAGCAGTGGCTGAACATAGCCTAACTCAAACAGGGCACAGTATCTTATTCCAGGACACCAAAATACTGGACAACACTTCTAACTACTTTGTCAGACTGCACAGGGAAGCCATTGAAATTCACAAGCATAAGCAAAACTTCAACAGGAAAGAAGAAACCTTAAGAATGAACAGAGCATGGACTCCAGTTCTGAAAAACACCAGGCCAACAAAACACTCCACACCCGACAATAGCCCTGCAGAGAAGATTAGCACATCAAGCACCAATCCATATGCAAAAGAACCTCCTCAGGATTCAGTGAAGCCTCCCGCCATTAGCATTCCACACCCTGGGAAACTCTTACAGAATGACTCAGCTCAACCCCACCCCTCCTGAGTAGATACAAATGACCTACATCTTTTCCACACTGTGACACTGAGAGATCTCTGTCTTTTGGTGCTACACCTCTGAAGATGCCAGCCACAGCTGCTGGCGAAACGTCAGGAACTACAATGCCAAGACCACGGCAATACAGCCCGGAAAACCCCCAACAACCATCGTTCTCCGGCCGTGAAAGCCTTCGACAATACATCGACAATGTGCTAATTTGCATCAATTTGCATACATCTCAAGTCACCAAAATTCTCATTTTTGCTATTGATATTACTGGTTTGCATATATGTTTTTAACAGTTTTTTAAAAAAGAAATAACATAGTGTACATTTTGAAGCAGTGTTTTTTTTAAAAAAGTTTGTTAGCATTACTGTGTGTTCAGTAAACTGTGAAATATGTTGCTTCTCTTTCAAGAAACATTGCAAGAACAACTGACCGCTTGGGGAACAGGTTTCTTTGTGAATTTAAGAATTAACTATCAGTTCTGTGGGAAGTGAAATCCAGAGTTAGACTGTCTTGCAAAAAGAGTTCAGATAGACACAACATCAACAAATCCTAGAAGACTAGTTCACTAAAAACTTGCAGAGAATTTTTATATATGCATGTCTGCTGCTAGTTGTACAACCCAACTTGAGAAAAACAGTTGCTTACCCTTGGAAAACCACTGGCTTAACGATTCTTATGTTTGGAATTGCAGGAGATATGTCATCAATAAACACTGCTCTTAGTAACCATCAGCTAACGCATCTGCAGTCACTATTCAACAACAATCAGATGTTTCCTTCAAATCAACAGCAGCAACTTCTCCAAGGCTATCAGAATCTCCAAGATTTTCAAGGACAGCCCCCAATTCCTGGGCCGCCTAACAATCCAAACCCTATGGCTTGTCTGTTCCAGAATTTCCAGGTAGGCAAGTTTTTTTTGCTTCTTTCTAAAAGTCATGCTTGAAATAACAGTTAGTTTTACTTTCTCAGTTTTTTAATAATCTTTTCCTGAAATTTAAACCTTTTTGGGAGTTTAATTTCAACACTTTACATTCTCTAGCATTTTAACCGTGCAATCTTATGCAGGATTACTCCAGTCCAGAATGTCCCTGGAGGGTTT
Source organism: Eublepharis macularius (assembly GCF_028583425.1). Lineage (NCBI taxonomy): Eukaryota > Metazoa > Chordata > Lepidosauria > Squamata > Eublepharidae > Eublepharis > Eublepharis macularius. The sequence goes on from NC_072791.1 coordinate 184,215,713, forward strand.
CATACTTACTATAATATACAAATTTATTATATGAATATGAATATATTATATATATTATAATATATATAATAATATATAATATATATATATATATATATATATATATATATATATATATATATATATATATATATATATATATATATTCATATAACTGTTATGTTAATGTATGTTTTATTATACTGGTCTTCGACCATAATGAATGAATGAATGATTCACTGGGTTTTTTTAAGTCAATACATTAGTTATTCACCTCTGGCAAGTATTAAAAAGAAATTGTGGTATTGCTAACCTAAGAGAAAAATAAGATGGAAATTGTAAGTAATTCTCACAATACCATATCCTTTCCTTCTGTAATCAGTTCACTTGATTTAAAAACTCATAAAACAGAAGATAAGCAAATAAATGCATTCCCACCCCACCCCCACCTGTCCTCTGAAAAATGTCTCGTCACTTTGTTTTCACCAAGAAATTGCTATCAAAGGTTTGACCTATGAAAGTGACTAAAGTTATCTAGTATGCTAGACTGTTTTAAATAAACTTATGTACTTAAATGGTACTGCTAAACCCAAAGTCTGAAAGCATGATTTGGTACTTTGAAAAAATGTAAACAAAATGCACCATCCTGTTAGTATAAACAACTAAACAGTTCCTGGTTTATAAAATTGTAGTTTACACCTAAATTCTAAGTTGTATGGCTTTCTTTGTGTGAATTATGTAGATATTTTAATGCAGCCATAGCAGATATTTTTAGATGGCTTTTCTTAGGAAGTTTGATAGACAACAAAATAAAATAAGCTTATATAAAAAATATACTATCTCATTCTGAATGATGTACATGTTTGGTAGAATAACAGTGATGGTTGCAAGCTTGTACACAATTATATGTCCTTTACTTCAGTTGGACTTTAAGTTCTTATAACTGTGTACTAGATCACAGCTTGTGAATGATACATAAATAATAAAGGGATCATTGGGAGGAAAACTTTAAAATGTCCCTACTCCCCACCAGTCACTGTTCAAGAAGCACAAGGGGCTGCAGCCACAACAGGGAGGTGGAAGCAATTCATTTAATAAGCGAAGTTCTGTTTTGAACTAACTGGTCCTACACATAATCCTTAATAAATCACATTAAGTTTGTTCCACGCAACCCGTGGATCGTATGTCCCCAGCCAATTGAAAAGAGACACACGAAGAGTCTTGTGAGTGATTGTACAACTACAACGTTTAATTAAACGGAGAAGACAGATGCACAGAAAGTTAAAAGCACCTCTATGCCAGTCGCTCTTCTGAGGCTCCAACAGGTGTGCAAGACCTTTTGTACCTTCTGGTTCATTAGCACAAATTTCAATACTGACCACCATATTGGTCCATACAAGTGACCACTCTAATGACTTGGCAGCCTTACATTGGCAGATCAATTCTGGACATCATCAAAATATGCATATTTCCCAATTAACATTGCTTATCATTTCAGAAATATTGTTTATAATTTCAAAGAACATCTCATTCTTCCCCTGTTACTTTCCCATCCATAAAGTTTCCAGTTGTTCCTACCCCCCTCGAAATGTATCCCTTGCCAAGGGCACCTTGACCATCATGTTTCCTGATATACTGCACTTCATAATCATTAAACAAACAGTCTTTCCTTTGTATGTAGCTATATACTGCAGTGCAAGCGATTTCTCTATTTTATGAGATGGTTTGAAGCTACCCATGTACCCCCTCTCTGACGTCTGAATGTCATGGGAGAACTCCCCAAGACCTGAATGAAGCAAGTTTGTTTCATTCAGCTGTGTTGTTTATGGCCTGCCATTCTGGTTACCCCTTTTCCTTCTATTCCAATTATAATTGTTTCTTCTCTGCCTTGCTTCAGATCAAAGTTCAGCTGGTATTCTCTTGCCTCTAAAAGCAACTTTCTTTGGTTCTTCTCAGAGCTGATTTCTCTGCTCAAACCTACATCTACTTTAGCATGATTAGTTCAAAAGTATTCTTTTACTATCCTAACAGTGCAATCCTATGGTGAGTTACTCCAGTCTAAGCCCATTGAAGTCAATAGACTTGGACTGGAGTAACTCTCCATAGGATTGCACTGTAAAAGTATAATGATATATGTGTATTGTACTACTCTTTAGGCTAACCCAGTGTGTATATGTGGGTAGTCTTCTGTTAAACTACAGGTTGCTGACATTCAGGTACATTCATTATAGCTGGCATTAAACAAGTGGCATAGCTTCCCTGCCTGATTAATTCACCTCAGTGTTTACTTCCTGTCTTTCATAGTGAGAGTCACAGCAAAGGCACATGAAAATATTCCAGTCCATTTCATTCACATCCCACAATTTCAATTAAGCAGGATTGCAACTTACAGCTATAATTCTAAAGTTTGAATATGTCATAAGGCCTTCTTCACAGCATTCCCAAGAACTTCCAGCATGCTTTCTCACATGCAATACATATTTAGAATCACATCCAGAAGTATAATCAAGAATAGAAACAAAAAATAAAGTTGAGCCTGTGTGATGGGAAGGCTTACCATGGCCTTAATCATGGATAGCTAATGCAGGTAGGAAAAAGAAAGGAATGTATAGGGATTTAAAATGTTTTGTGTTACTTGCTCTGTAGTAAAATGTTTTTTTAGTGCATCTACCACTTATTTGTGGCACACTGGTTTTTACAGGCTGGTAGGGGATTTACAGGTGGAGGGTCTTCTCTATGGATAGGCACTAGATTATGTAATAATAAAAACTGTGTGCTTATATACCACTCTTCTAGACAGATTAGTGCCCCACACAGAGTGGTGAACAAAGTCAGTGTATTATTATTAGGGGTGTGCAGCGGGGAAATATTTGGCCTCCGTGGTGGCTGGCAGGGCAGCAGTGAGCACGGCCGCCCACACCACCGCTTTGGCCTCTGCAGCAGCTGGCAGGGCGGCAGCAAGTGCCGGCAAGGGCGCCACCCACGCCACCGCTTCGACCTCTGCAGCTGCTGACCAGGCGGCAAGGAAGGCCGCTGCTTCCACCACCACGAGGTAAGTAGGGTGGTGGTGAGTGGGAGGGAGGGCGCCCTTTAAAAAGGCCCTGAAGCTTCCAGAAGCAATCCGAATTGCTTCAGGAAGCTTTGTTTCGGTATTTCTGAATCAGGGCCATCATACTGGCCCTGATTTGGAAATACTGAATCTTTACGAATTAGGCCCAGTTCGGTTTTTTTTCCCGAACTGGAAACCCGAAGCACACACCCCTAATTATTATCCCCATGGTGCAGCTGGGGAGCTGGGCCTGAGAGGAGTGGGTTATGCAAGGCCACCTGCTGAGCTCATGGAAGTCATGGGATTTGAACCAGAAGAGTGTTGATTTGTAGCCCAACTAATTAACCGCTATGCAACTGCAGCTTATGTACGTTGCCAGAATCTTTTGAGACATTTGAGTGTATTTCTATAGAGACAGAAGTAAAGTCTGAGCTTTTGCAGAGGCCTATGTTTCTTTAAAGTACGTTGGGAACTAAATTTTATGTAACAAATTATGCTTTCCTTAGAATGAATATACAAGCTAATGACAGATACTACCCTGCACAAGGAGAGTTCGGTAGACAGCAGTGAGGAAGACTTTACTGTTTACCTCTTGTACTAGGTGAAACTAATTTTCACTAAAAGGACATTTTAAGTGTCCTTCAGTGTTCTTGCTTCAGTCTTAAATTCTGGATTAAATATTCATTATCAGTAACAGCAGGATTTTTAAAAAACTCTCTCAATTTTCTTTCCCTCTTATATTAAAAGGTGAGAATGCAAGAAGAGGCTGCTTTCCTAAACAAGAGAATGATCACTCAGATGGGGATGCCACCAATTCCTGAAAGCCCCAACGCACCACTTCCACCTTTTCTGGATTCTCCATGCAACTTGCAGCAACGGACAGAGCCATCCATAGGACAGCAGACCAAGGACAACCCCAGTCTAGGTGCCCAGGGTGATGCTTCAGTCGATGCTATCTACAAAGCGGTGGTAGATGCCGCAAGCAAGGGGATGCAAGTAGTAATCACCACTGCAGTTAACAGTACAACGCAAATGAGCCCCATCCCCGCTCTGAGTGCCATGAGTGCCTTCACAGCCTCAATTGGTGATCCATTAAATCTCTCCAGTGCTGTCAGCGCAGTTATCCATGGAAGAAACATTGGCATTTCTGAGCATGAAGGTAGGGCAAGGAACGCTAGGGGGGCACGAATACTGAAGAATTCAGAACACCTTAAAAATTCCAGTGAGGGGGATGGCTTGGAATACTATAAACCAGCGGGTTGCAACACGCCCAAAAAACAGTGGGAAGGGGAGCAAAGCCCTGGAGGGGACATGAACAGATGGAAGTGTGAGGAGTTTTTAGATCATCCATCCCATATCCACAGCAGCCCTTGCCACGAAAGACCCAACCATGTCTCCACACTGCCATTGGTCCAAGGCAAGCAGCATCCAATACTGTTACCACAGCGAAACTGTCAAAGCGATAAAATGTTGGAGGAAAACTTCAGGTATAGCCATTACAAAAGAACTATGATGAGTTTTAAAGAGAGACTAGAGAACACTGTGGAACAATGCGCACACATAAACGGAAACAGGCCTCAACAGAGCAGAGGGTTTGGAGAGTTGCTGAGTGCTTCTAAGCAAGACCTGGCAGTGGAGGAGCAGTCTCCGAGTTCCTCAAATAGCTTTGAAAGTTCTCTAGTTAAAGACTACATCCATTATAATGGAGACTTTAATGCCAAAAGCATTAATGGGTGCGTGCCTAGTCCTTCCGATGCTAAAAGCATTAGTAGTGAAGATGACCTAAGGAATCCCGATTCCCCTTCTTCCAATGAGTTGATACATTACAGGCCAAGGACGTTTAACGTTGGGGACTTGGTCTGGGGCCAAATAAAAGGACTGACTTCATGGCCTGGTAAATTAGTAAGAGAAGATGATGTTCACAACTCATGTCAACAAAGCACTGAGGATGGGAAGGTATTTTTATACGCATGTGTGTGTATATATATATTTATATATATATATTAACAAAGTCACAAGCCTTAGCCACAAGCTTTTGCTTGTGTCCCTTATGTGTAGGAAAATAGTTATCTATATTGATAGAGTTGCTGATGGATTTTTATTTTAAGATTATCAACTACTGTTGTGTTACTTTCTTTATGACCCTTAGGAGATAGGATTGACCTAAAAACGTTTAAATGTTGCTTTAATTGTGTATTTTATTTAAATATGTATGCCTCTTCATAAAATCAAGTCATGCTACTTTGAAGCCATTTAAATATACTGTTATGTATATATGTTGCTTTAATTTAATCCTCCTTCAGTCATATGTTTTATTTTTAGGTGGGTAAACATGTTGGTCTTCAATAAAACAGTAGGATTTGAGTTCAGTGGCACCAGAGGCCAATAAGAGTTTCAGGGTGTAAGCTTTCAAGAGTTATAACTCCCTTCTTCAGATGTAGGACTTTGTTCACTATTCTGTATAATAAAGTAAAGGTAATAGTAATCATCAACTTGAGTATTTTACATGAGGAAACTGAATTAGGCATTTGGTGTTAGCTAAATGTAGCAGATTCTGGCTGGGACCCAAAGACCCTTATGATTAAGCAGAGAGTTATTCTACGCACATGTGGCAGTAGCCAATTGGCCATTGACTACGTTATCCCTTGTTACATTGCACACCACTCCAAAGAGTTCCCTGACCTTCTGGAGCAGCTGTTCCAAGCATCCAAAGTGGACTTCAAACCACAAAAGCCCCAGCACAGGTTCAGTCCTTTGGATCCTGTTCACGTTAATTAATAAAACTACCCTAAACTGAATAAAAGACACAGACCAATTTTTAAAGAAATCTCTGCTTCTCGTGTTGACAGAGACAACATAGAGAACAAACTTAGATTTGTCTTTCCCCTTGAAAAGATGGAAGTGAAGAACCAAGGCATACGGTACTGCTGCTAAAGGGCTACTACAGAAAATGTCTCAGCGATGAAGGGGAAAGCATATGCTTACAGCCATTCTTACTACTTCAACTGCATGTTTTCCAGAGCTGAGCTCTTTACATAGGTGCTGCTTTGTCTTCTGCCACCTTCTCCAGGCTCAAACACGCACATATAGAATTTTAGTTCCTCAGTGAAGACACTGGACTTGCAGCAATCCAGGATTGCAGCACATTTCCTCCTTTCAGCATTTCCAGAGGGATGGCGACCTACATCTGGGAGTCATGAGACTTTACTGCTTTAATAGGTTCCCCACTGTTACTGTCCTGCACCACTGCCCATTTCAAAAATGCTACAGAATATTTTCCTGGGAAAAAATGTCATCTTTACAGATGCGTATGGAAGAATGATTAGTACAGTCGTTTCAATGCAATAGGCATCTTCACTGTCTGTTTAAACAAATGCATTTAAAGCTTGCATTTCCAAGTTGCTCAGTTCTTGCCACTTTTATAATAATTTACTAATAAAATTTAATAATAAACGGTTACATTCTCATAAGCATGAAATGCTGTTGAGTTCACATTATTGTCATGCCAGTACTTCCTTGTTTCTCTGTCTTACCTCTTCTTTCATTACCGGAATGGATTTTGAATTTAAGTATTTTAGGGAAAGAAAATCTCGAGCATTTGGAGAACAGTTTTTACATTCTTCTGTTATTTACAACACTGCAAAAAAGAATGTTCAGACCTATTTCATATTGAGTATGTACTCTGTAAAGTTCACACATATTGACTAGCCTCAAACTACAGCTAGCATGCCTGAATCAGTTATCATGGATTAATCACTGCAGATAGAATTTTCATATTTCCTAATGTCAACTCAAAACATAATATTTTTCAGTAGCAGTTATTCACACGTTCAGTTGTCTTCAAGCGGTAAGTCAAATAATGAACAGGCATATATAAATCATCCTCTTGTCACAAGACAATCTAAAATTTTGCCTCCTATATATCTTAAATACCTTAACACATTCTGTTTACTGTTTTGCTGCTGTTAGCACACAAAGCAGTTAACTCAAGCTGTAAAAAGCTTTAAAAAGCAGTTTACTGTAAGCTGTCTACAGTGCACTTTTCTGGGAGCAAGCCCCATTGAATAGGGTTCTTCTGAGTAGATCTGCTCAGGATTATTCTCTTAATGCCTGATTTTCTAACTTCTTCTCACAGTCATGATGAGCTATGTCATCATGACTATTTCATCCCCTGAGTTTGGAAGACTGGATGTCTCTCGACGACTGGATTGCAAACATCCTTATTCTCACTTGGGTCTGTGCTGCCCAGATAATGCTAATTAGAGATGCCACAGAGTGGAAAGACTGCAGTTACTGTGAATGTTAGTGGGATAGATATTTTCAAACAAGCTCCACATTAATAATTCCTTGAGGATAGTTTCATCTGTTCTGGAATTACTGTGATGACTTCTTATCCAAAAGAAATTCATTATTCTCCGTTCCAATTACCTTCTCAGTTCCGATTATTGGACTTGTACCACTGTGTTGATTCCTTCACTAGCTACTTACTTTGGCACTCCATTCTAGCCTGCTTCAGCGTGTTTAACAATAACACCTGCATCATAACCACCATTCAATCTGCCATTCTCTTCAATGAGAGACTCAGACTTCTTTGCAACATGGCACCACATCATCTCAGGTCACTGGATTTTGGCAACTTTAGGAGTTTGCAAAGCTCCATCTAATCTCATACACCTACCAAAAACCACAGATCTGTTCTCACAATTGATGACAGATATTGCATGATATAAACCTAAGTCAGAAATGGACAGCCTGGTATTCCTAGGTTACTAAATGTTCATGGTTTCATACTCTGCATTTTCTTGGGAACATGACCCTAGATCATGTTTGTATTTAAACAGATTATACTTCCCATCTTAAATTCCAAGATCTTTCAAAGTCTTTTCTTTGGGAGTTCATATCTCTGCTCTCTTGGCCGATTAAAGCACTTTGAATGGTCACCCACACTAGTTTCTTGGAATGGCTTATTCAATCTGTAAATAAATACCTCTTGGCCTTTTGTCCTTGGTCCTTTATAGCTAATACTGTATATGGCTTCCTGCAATATTAATCTGTTATCATTCAAGACAGTTTTTTTGGTAGCCATCACTTTTGCTTGCAGTGAATTATCTGCCCTTCACTGTGATGCATCTTGCTAACCAATGCATAAGAATACGGGCACACTGCAACTTAAAACCTCACTTCTTCAGAAACAGGGTCTCAGTTGCATTTTACTCAGAGTATAAATCTATCTTTCTTCTTCCTAAAACTGAAGGACAAAAGTGAATACATAATTGTATCTTGGATTTCAGCATTTTGTTTATGCTGAAATTTTATTTTTGGTGTTATGGTCCACATCGCAAGGACTAAACGGATCATCCCAGAGTAAGGTCACCAGCTCCAGGTTTGGAAATTCCTGGAGATTTAGGGAATGGAGCCTGAAGATGGAGGGGTTTGAGGAGGGTCCTCACAGGGTCTAATGCCATCAGGTCCACCCTCCAAAGCAGCCATTTTCTCCAGGGGAACTGATGTCTGCCATCTAGAGACAGTTGAAATTCCAGGAGATCAGTTATCACATGGAGGCTGGCAACCCTATCCCAGAGGCGGTTAATGGATGGTGGCCACTATTGTACAGTACTCCCAATTAACCAGATAGCCTCTCCCTTCAATTGGATTAAAAATATACCACAATGCAGATCAAAAAAATCTTGGTCATTTCACCTATTGGAAGGGTACTTCCCCAATGTACTGTCATGGGATACTTCTCTTTCAATAACACTGCCACCAGCCTGCTGGTTATGATTCACACAGAGCAAATCAGTTAAATTAGAGTATTCCATATAAAATGTAAATAGCATAGCTTAGAGAGGATAGCCTGTACCCAACTATATAGTTAAGAAATCTTAAGTACCATTAAGTTTATTTGAGCAGGGTGATGGTTTTCACAGATCCCTCTCTCTAGCTGTGGGCCACTGAGCCCACCAAAATGTTGTCACTGGAGGGTAAGCGGACCACCAGGAACAACATAGTGTGAGGAGGGGGTCTACAGTAGGATTGCCAATTCCAGGTTGGGAAATTCCTGGAGATTTGGGGGGTAGAGCCCGGAGGGGGGTGGGTTGGGGAAGGGAGAGGCCTCAGCTGGGTATAATGCTATAGAATCCACCCTCCAAAGCAGCCGTTTTCTCCAGGGGAACTAATCACTGCTGGCTGGACATCAGTTGTAATTCCAGGAGATCTCCAGCCACCACCTGGAGACTGGCAACCCCAGTCTACAGTGGTGTTAGAAATCACCACCCTCCCTTAAGGAAATATGCCCTTTAATTTTCAGATCTAAGCCGATATTAACGGATACCAGGAAACTCTTGTATTCATGGGAGCTCCTTGTGCAAGTGGATTAGTAACCAACTTCTTATTTACTGTAAAGAGATTTTTGATGTTAGATTACATTGAAGGTATTAAAGGTGCTGTTTGTTTGTTTAGCTAAAGTTAAGACCAGAGGTTTTTACCACTTGAAAGGGAGGTGCTTTGAGGAAGTTTAGGGGCAATCTGTTAATGGTGGCACAGGTTTGGTGAACAGTAAGTGCCTCCATTCATGTTTTTGTGGTTAAAGATGTCCACATATCAATTATGGAGGGTACAGAATACTGAGCACAGCACTAATGCGACTTGCTAATGGTGTTGCTCCAGTGTTGGAAGAATCCTGGCACAAAAGCTGAAGTGGCAGCCCTGCAGCTATTTTCAGACATGAAGCACCTAGGCTAGATTTTAAAAAGTTTTTTTTTCTCTAGATAGTTAGTTACTTTTCATCGGCTCCTTTGATTTTATGCATTCACAGAATGTATAAATTGGCTGCTATTGGTACAAAAAGCTGTTCTTTGTGTACATGACAGTTTTTTAAAAACCCCAAACAGTACAAAAGTGATAATAGACATTTTTTTTAATAGAGCTACTTAGGATTTTAAACGTTAATTTAACTGTTTTTAGTTGGTGAAATGAAGTGTGCAGTTTCTGTAATACCAATTGAAAAACAAAGTTATCCAAAGATAATAATTGTACTGTCACTTGTACATATGGCTGCACAAAGCAAAGAGAACTCTTGCTTTTGCAGAGTTCAATTAGGAACAGAATTGACTTGAGCCATCTGTTACTGAAATCTATAATTTTTATTATTTATTTCAGTGCAGCTGAAGTCTCATAACATTGCCCGATTTTGTAGTTTTGTTGTTAATTACAGCAGGCTAAATCGTATAGTGGTTGCCAAACATTGCCAAAACAAAATCTCTGTTCATTCATAGTCTTTTAACAAGAACAATACTAAAATGATATGTGTGCTACCTAAATCATATGACCATCTCAGTCTTATCCCAACCTTCAGCTGAGTCTGTGTAGGCTTTACTCAGAAAAGCTGGAGTGATATCCCATATGTGGCAAAAAGAATGATGTTGCTGTTCTGTTCTTCTTATCCTAAACCCCATTCATTCTACTGTAGCTTTGTACTAGCATGTATGCTAACAATAGGGTATGATGGCAACACTTATGATGCCACCATGAGTGCCACAGGTAATCTTTCTTCTTTCTCTGTGCTACAGTAAAAAATACCTACTCCTGAGCTACTTTAAGACATTTCCCCCTAAAGCCAAAACAAAGCAAAAAAACTATGGCTCCTCAAAGATTTGAAGCATTTGTTCTAGCTTGGTATCTGACGCGGCAAATTGTAGGATTAGGATATAAGAAATACTAGATGGTTTGTTTATGAATGGCTGCATTTGAAATACTCCTATGTAAATTTAGTATTTAAGAAATTGTGAAGTCATCAGCAAATTTTGTATTTTAGTGTATGTACAGAAAATATGTAGGGATTGGACCTAAAGACACTGCAAAAGGAGTCCTCCAGTCACCTCATATAAGAAGACTGTGTAAATATGCAGCATGTGCTAAATCCAGGTTTATTTTCCACTTTCCCAAGAGTTTCACAATCATTTGCATAAATGGATGTGCAAGGATTGCCTTAGACATGGCCTATTATACCACTCTTTACAGACATTTGCAGAAGAGTGCTAACAGCTCTTCCCCTTCCGTTCATGGTTCTTTGGACATCCTGTACAATTTTGGATGTATCTTTTTATTCCTTGTGATGGAAGTATATTTTTTTCAGTGGTTTCTGGTCTAAAATACAAGTAAATAGGATCTGGTTCACTTCCCACTCTGCCCTGATCTACAAGACAAGTAAATACAGGACATTTTAACTATTTTTTATTATTGTTATTATTTATTCCTCAGAAATGCTTTGATTGTCATTGGATGGGGTTATTTTGAGGATACGTTGAACCCATGAGCCTCTTGAGAAATTAGACCAGAGAAATATTATGGCTGTAAGAATCTACCAGTAATGTAGTAGTTAGTTAATTTTTTGAATGAGTAATATAGTTTGATCTTCATGCCTTCGCTCAGGTGGAGCCCGACAAGCTGAAGACACTAACAGATGGTCTGGAAGCTTACAACCATGTCAGAAAGAGGAATAGAAAGTAAGTAGTCATATTTTTGGAATGCTTCAGGCTAGTAGGATGCTATAGTTTTTGCAGAAAATTGAAGAATGGTTTGAGACAGATTGCTCCTTGTGATGAGTATACTCATTCCACTTTCACCTCTAGTAAACAGGTTTTACAGGCTTTGACATGGTTTCAAAACCTGCAAAACTTGTATGATTAGAGGAAATAGTGAAGAATGATGCCTCTCTCCAAACTATTGTTTGTCACAAGCTTACTGTTTCCTGATGGTGTGAGAACAGTGTTTTGATTATTTTAGGTATCATTCTATATTGCTTTCTTTTATACAGCTTGCAGCCAAATCTTGTCAGGATCCTGGCAACATTATTGTGGTTTTTTGGTCCTTGAAATCAAGCTTTGTAAACTTTAGAAGAGGGCAAAAGTAAAGGCTTTGCCCTTAATTACTTAGTGAAACCTATTGTATGGCTACATGCAAGCAAGATACTTTCTTTATATGGTGGCAAGTATATTTTCATTTAAATTATTGTTACTATTGATAATAATATCCTAAAGAAATTTTGTATACTTCCATTGATGGCATTAAAGAACTTTCCATTATCTTTCACTATGACAAGAAAAATGGCCATTTCAGACTTTCAAATGAAAATGCAAAGTTGTTGTTGTTGTTTATTAGTTATAGTCTGCCTTTCTCACTGAGATCCAGTGAGAGGTTTATGCTTGTGCATAATCTTGTTCAGCTGAATACAACTGAGTTTAAGAGAAATGGGGGAAAGGCTTAAGGGTACTTACCTCCATGTTGGAAAATATAAAAATAAGAGAGAAATAATCAAACATGTGGAGCAATAAGGCGTGTTGCAAGTAGAAGGTATATCAATACATCTGATTCTCAACATGCCCCTCCCTATCTGTGGATTCTTAAGTCTGGAGATGAACAGACGAGACATATCTATCTACAAACCTGAGAAAAGCCCCAAGTTTGTGTTAAAAAAAAATCTTAGAGGTGGGAATAAAGAAACTCACCCCAATAACAGAAGCACCTTTTTTAAAAAAAAATGGGGTTGCTAGGCAACCACAATAGTATTGCCAGTCTTTTGCCATAGAGAGGCTACTAGGGGAGAAAAGGAAGGAAAGCTAAATCCTGCATGTTGTTTCAGGCTAGGATCTGGGAGACCCAGGTTCAAATCCCACTCTGCCCTGAAGCTCACTGAGTGATCTTGGTCTAATCACACATACACTTAGCATAACCTGCCTCACAGATTTGTTGCAAGGATTAAAAGGAGGAGAGGAGAATAATGTTAGCTGCTTTAGGTCACCGTTGGGGTTATGGAAAGGTGAGGTATAAATGAAACTAATAAAAGATAAAATTGAAAATGAAGGGAGAGGATATGGGGGCGGCCAGGAGGAGAGAGAGGGGAAGTAGTGTGAGGAAGGGGATACAGGAGGGAATTAAATGAGTCCTGCATGTCCGTGTGGTTGTCCTGCTTGTAGTAATATAATGCTGAATTTCTATGGAAGATATAAAGGCTCAGGGATCTCCATTACTCTCTGTATGTGAAAAAGAGAGATTTGACTCTCAAAAGTTTATACCTTGAAAATCTTGTTGGTTTCTAAGGTGCTACATGGTAAACCCTGTGGCTTTAATGATACATGCAAACCTGTCTACAAGATGGAGAGATGGAGAGAGCTCTCCTTTGTGTCTAGAGTTTTTAAAACTTTATCCCTCTGTCCTTCGTGATGACTCTGTCCTAAACGAAGAGCTTTCCTTCTCTCTCTTTAGTCTTCCCAACTTTATGGTTCTAAATGTGACTTACTAGCAGGGGTGGAAGAGTAAGCTGTTATCATAACTAAGCGCTAGAGTGCTTTCTGCTGAGAGCTCCACAGCTCTTATCTCAAACCAACCACCCTTCTGCCAGCTTTAATTCTTTTTTTTTTAAAATTAATTTTAATTTTAGTTGCAAACCCTAATACAATAAACATGAAATTTAATTAACATCACACTTCCAATAAACTATATACAAGAATTTGGCATCAAGTTGTAAATAAAATACATTTTCTCTTCAAATTAAGATAGATCTCAAGCATCTGTATTAAAATTATGCTTTACCATTAGCATTACACGTATTACCAAAAACAGGTGAGCAATGTATAGTAATCATGGGTTGGAATAAGACTTTTAACAGAATCATTTTTTGTCAGATGTTCTAAGACAGGTGCCAGCTATCATTCTTCAGCAGGGTTCTTGTCCATGGACTGAAAGCAGTCACAATTATTGAAACACTGGGGTGAACTCTTGAGTGGAGGTTGTTCCTCCACATCTTATTTGCCTGCTGATTTGTTTTCATTGGTATAACAGAGGGAAAGTGCTGTCCTAGAACACTTTGTTAGTTGTTGAGTTACAACTGGGGAAACATGGGTTCTGATCTTCTCTCATGGCTACTTGAGTGACCTTGGATCATCTGAAATGCCTAACGGGGCTTTTCCGCAGTGGGCTTTTTTGTCAGTTCTGGCCCCATACTGCATCAATTTCTCTCCAGAGTTCTGCATGCACTGCTGGCGCCAGGGTCTCTGGCGCCTGCGGCAACCCCCCTCCCACGTGCATGCAGCGCGCATGCAGTGCGCATGCGGCACAGACTGCACGATGACATCATTGCGCAAGCCGGGGCATTCGTCGGCAGATGGTTGGGGTGGCGAGCGGAGGCTGCTCCGCACTCCGCATACCGCCCCGGCAGCGGCTCGTGGCTGCTGTGCCCAGCTGGGGGTGTGTGGCGGCGGCAGCTGCAGGCCAGCTATGCGAGCTCCACGGCGCACGCCTCCACCCCCGACACCCCCTCCGCCTCTCCAGGGCCCTCGCACCTGAGGCCACTGCCTACCTGGCCTCTATGGGTGCGCCGGCCCTGTCTGCATGCATGGTCAAAATACCCTGATTCAGTCTCCAAACTGCTTCCCAGACTTTATTGCATTTTGCACGGTGAATGGCTGCATTAGCTGCAGAGCTGATTTTTTCCCCTCAGGTTTTCTGCAGTTTTTCCCCTGCACATACAACTCGATTTTTTCCCCTAGCAAAGTCAAACCAAGGTTTTTTTTAAATGCAGAGTGCTTTCTTCGGTGTGAGGCCTGGCCCTAGCCTTGCCTTTCTCTTTCCCCTTTATCTCCCTGCCACTTGATTCTTTTTTAAAATAACAATTTTGCAATGTTGCAACTTAGGTACATTTAAAAAATCCTTGCAAGTTTCCTCAGCCAATTAGCTGAGGAAACAGAAAACCTGCAGCGGAAACGGCATTTTTCTAGTGCAGAAAAAATAAAAAGACACCACTTTGGTTTGACTCCCTTAAGTGTAGAATCGCTTGAGTTCCAAAAAAGAGTTGATCCTTCTGGATCGAATAACCAGGAAATCTGGTATAAGCATGCATGTAGAAAACACTAGGGTTTTTAGAGTGAGCTGTAATTAATTTGTTTATACCCACCTTTCCTACTGTCAGGTGGTGGTGGTTCAAGGTGGCTTATAAATGCAGGTGTGAATCCTGACACACAAACTTTAAAACACTGTAAATTCATATTTGAAAATTGTTTCCTCCATACAGGCTTACCCCAAACTAGGAGTCTCCTATTCCCAACCAAGCATGGTTTCTGGGTTGCAGGTATAGGAAACATTCTCTATTTTCTCTTCAAGTTCCAGGCACCAGTGTGGTCTTGGGATATAGGTGGCAAAGTCAGATTTAGAAAAGCAGGTTGGCCTTTCCTTTTCGCTCTGTCTGAGGCAACAACCTCAGTGATTGATAGGACACAAAGTTGGGGGAGTGGCATTGGAAAAAGTACTTATATTCTCCATGAATTCCTCAGCCCATTTTCTGCCCCCACGACTCCGTCACTAGCCAACCTTAGCTAAATAAAATTCCTTCCCAATCCCAAATATGGCAATTAGTTTACCCTATCCATGGACTACAGTAGATAATGTGAAATTAACCTGCTCCCTGACAGGCTAACAAACTGATTAGTATCACCCATTTGTAATTACTACCCAGAAAAAGTAGACCACATCTTAAGAGCCACTGTGCAGCTTGTGCAGAGGGAAAATGATACACCTTAAAAGATTAAAAAACAGCAAGTAAGTGAGCAATTAAGTGAGTAACCTGTGGAGAGGGCACAGCTGACAGCGAATAATGCAATTAGCACCCTTTCACTATTAGCAAAGCATATACACCCTTTGGAAATTTAACGCCACATAACCAGCAAAGCCCGGGGACGGGGGGGGGGGGGGATAGGACCAAGACATGTATTATACAAAGTCCGTAATTATGCCATGAACATGTTAAAGAATATTATTAAGTAACACAGACAAGCAGTTGAAATTTAAGCAACGTTGCTAATACAATTCTAGTTCTTTCCCCTTAAGAATATATTCTATGCATTACACATGAACAATGGGGATGGATCCTAACTGTCATGGAAAAGGCTTTCCCGCCTGTGCCTTCAGATTACAGCTGCCTGAGCTTCTTCAAAAGCCACTCCTGAAGATCTAGGAAATCTCTAGAATAGCGCAAGGTATGGTACAAGGATGCTGTAGTGTGAAGGGGGAATTGGTAGAAATCAGAACACCTACACACACAAACACGTGCATGTGCCCTGAACTCATGCTGTTGCCCCTTGGATTCAAACAACTGTATCCTTGGGAATCGCCAAAAACAATATTGCTACTGGCTCTCAACATTTCTGCATGCCACTGTTAACTTCACAGTACAGTGAGCAAAATTCGTCTTTCAAAAAGAAAATTTACTGTTTGACTTTTGTTTCTTTTTTTTGAATTTAGGGTTTTTAATGTCCCTTGTCCTACTTGTGCAGTTAGCCCTCCCCAGTCCCCATATGGTTGCACAATCCACATGCAGACATAACCGTGACCTCACACCGTGACTGAAGAAGTGAGCTGTGACTCACAAAAGCTCATACCGTACCACAAATTTTGTTAGTCTTATAGATGCTACTGGACTCTTGTTCTTTTCTGCTGCTACAGACAGACTAACATGGCTACCCATCTTGATCTATCACCATAGACATCACTGTAGCGTCTTGTGAAGGGAGCCATAGTGTAAAAGCAGTGCTGCTGAACGATGAAGCTGTTTACAGCAGTTCAGTAGAAATGTTTCCTAAGAGGTACTAGGCCACAGTTCTAGGCCAGGCAAACATTACCCCATCCGGTACCCAAGTGAGTGAGGTAACATTTTTCTCTAACAAGTAACGAATGATACATTTAGTTTCATTTTTGTTTCTGCAGAAACACTTGAAACCCTTAGAAGGTCTTCTAATAAGAGCTAGAGGAGGGCAAAACACACAGAGGTTTTATGGATGAAAGGGTTCACATATCTCCGGATACAGCTTTGCTCCTTGAAGAGCAGTTTTACCATTTTAAAAAATAGCCCATGTTCTTTTTTGTATGATTTCTAGTAGAGGTTCAACTTGAAATCTTTCCTGCTATAAATTCCATCACGTCATGCAGAAACTTCAGACAAACTAATCAGTGCTGCTGCTATTTGCACATTCTAAAGAGAGGTACCTTCTGTACCAGAAACATCCAATTGCAGTACTTCTCCTTATTCTTTTGAAGGATCCTTGACATTTAAATCCTTTGGTATCTTTAGCCACAGGCTCTGTAGATTTGAAGTGTTCTATAAATGGTACATAAGATTAAATGCTATCAAGGTAGTTTATTTTTAAATGAAAGATTCTGTGTATGTTTCACTTATTGGGAGTGAGCTCTGTGCGTGTTTGGAAGAAGTTGTTCTTAGGAATGGTATCTTATAGATTTCACTACTTTATTTTGGCAGTTTATAGTGTCATACCCACAAAACAAATATTGGCCTTCCACACAATCTTGAAATGTACAAGCTCTTTATTAAACATATGCAAAGGTACACATATTTGGGGGGGATTCTAATAAACCTGGTAAATATTCAAAGCTAGATTCACTTGTGAGATCCTGCAAAACACAAGCACAAAATGCTCACAAGAACAATTTTTCCTAAGTTCTTCCCGCCCCACAGTTGTTTTGGACCCAGAAAAGACTGATTTCTGGAACATGGATAAAAGACCACATTGGGTGTTGGGGGCAAGCATGCAGTGAGGGGAAAGAATCTGGTGAAATCTCCCTTCCTGGCTCTTCTACCAGTGGCACTTCCACTGGTGCAAGAGGTTCTACTGCTATAAAAGTTAGAGAGGAGCAGTTTCACCACCCCTCTCTCCTCACAAAGGCACCCTTGCTGCGTGGTTTTTTTTTTGCCCATGTGGGTCCCTCAGCCACAGGCATCAACTTTTCACTGGTCAAAAGAGACTGTTGGGAAGGATTAAAATGTGTGAACATCTTCCACTTATAACCCACTGCATGCTACTTAGGAACAGTCACGTTACCAGCATCCGTAACCAGACAAATTTTTTTACCTGGATTTCCATTGGAAACTGTGTGGAATCTGTGTATCACCACAAGATATCCAGTTTTCCATGATTAACAGCAATAGAGGTCTCAATTGTTTGTACATGCAGCAAAATGCACACATGAGTGCTTGTCACACCATGTGTCTGATTGAGCTTTGACTCACAAAAACTTATGGCATGGAAAATTTTGCTGGACTTTAAGGTATACTGGACTCAAATTTTGTTTTGCCACACTTGGCATTCTACTGCAGTTTTCAACTCAGAAGTTATTTCTTCCCAAACACAATCCTGTGTGAAGCAGCCCTTAAAGTTTCAGACATCTGTGGAACCTGAAGCTTCACCAGATGTCATAGAATAGCCATTAAGATGCCAGAGAATATGAAGATGTCTTAGAAAACTCTACAATTAAATTGAAGGTGGAAGTAACTCTGTAGCACCCTTTTTACTGACTGATTGTGAAGTTTCATTGAACTTTTTCAGCTTTGGAATAAATGCACTGTTGTTCATTGAGGGAAGCAGGTAAAACAAGCCATTGTTAACAGCTCCTCAGCAGCCTAGTGAAGCTTTGAAGTAGTAGTTGAATCATTCCTTTGAGAGAGAGAGAAAAATTTGGCACTGGAAATCGTGTATAGAGCTAAATTAAAGAGAATAGTACATTATCCTCTTGATACCTGCTGCTTTCCCCCTCACTCTCTCACCTCTGCCCACCATGACAGTTCTTCAAATGACCGCTGTAGTATTTCAGTAAAAAAAGTGGTTATGCCGTGATTTGCTCTTGATCGGTTTATTCTCAGTTGTGCAGTTTGTCACCTTAATAACGCAAGGTTCCCTGTTAAAAAGAATAAACCACAATATTGATTGAGTAGTGGGGTTGATTTGCAGTCCATGTAGCATAAGGCTGGATTGCTTTTATAGCTGGGTATTTTGAGTGTGGTTTATGATTTTTTTTAAGATGCAGTTTTTGTATGCTTTTTGAGTCACCGATTGCAATTTTAAGCTTGCTATTAAGCGGGAAGTCTTCTTTGTTCATTGTACATACAGAATGGTCTTTCTCTGAGAAGTTGAATGGAGGCAGCCCTGTCACTTCAATTTGCAGTATGTCTCAAAATGGCAGATTTTCTAATATAAAGGTTCATGGGCATTATTATAAATTTTTCCCTTTATTTTTATCCTAGAAGTGGAAAATTAAATAACCATTTAGAAGCTGCTATACATGAGGCCATGAGTGAACTCGACAAGATGTCTGGGAATGTAAGTGTTCGCTGCATAATATTTAAGATGTTAACAACAACCTGCTGTTTCATAGTTTTACAAGTGACATGAAATTGTAAAATAAAAAAATAGTTATACTTTGGGGTGGGGTGTGTGTGTGTGAGGGGGATATATCTTAATACTGATACACATACAATATTCCTAGTCCCTTCAACATCCTAAGGTGGCCCATTCAGGATGGAACACTGTTTTCTAGCTTGTATGCAAATTGCTTGTAGAGATCGGGTCACAACTTCCCATTTTCCACAGTTACATTCATTCTTTTCCAATTCATCTTGTATTAACAAATTAACAATATGTAGACCTTTGTAACAAATATATTTTACTGCTTTTCATGCTATCTCAAATGTTCTTATAAATTTTTTAAGCTTAGGACAAATAATATTTCATTTTAAATTGTTTTTAAAAATTCCAGCATGCAAATTAACAAATAGCTGGTTCATGATATGTTCCATTTAAAAATCTATTGAACAATGATCTTGATGGCCCTCTTTTCTTTTCCCTCCACTCCAACTCTTCTCACATTGAATTTTAACATGATTGCTGCGAACTTGTTTCAGATGTTACATACATAGTACACAATTCTCCTTTTTCCTCCTTTATTTTTATTGGACTACTGCCAAATAATATTAGTTATTTAGTTATAAATGTCTTGTATTTGTTAAAAACAACATAACTTATTAAGTCACAAATCAATATTTATAATTCTCAATGTGCCCAAACCTGTGGATACTTAAATCCAGAGACTGGAGCCATGATAGACAAGACAGATCTTTCTACAAACCTGAAAAATACCCCAGTTTTGCAGAAGAATCTGAAATCTTTTAAAAAAAAATCAGAGATTAACATGCATACCCCAATAATAGACCTATAGCTTTAAGAAATGAATGCCCTCTAAGGCCATTGCTAAGTAACCACAATAGTATTGCCAGCCTTCAAGCCTTGGTTTCTGTTAATGAAAGGCAAGGGGAGAGACCAAGGCCTTTTCCAGGGATGTTTTGGCCTTTAAGGGAGGACTCATCAGGGCCAGGCAACCACCAGGTGACCTGCTACTACCAGACTTGTAGGACTCACACAGGCCCACTGTCTGCTACTTTTCAACAGCAGCCACTTTTCAACAGCAGCTGGGACTGTCAGACTAGGATGTGGAAGATACAGGTTCATATCCCCTCTCTGAACTCAGTCATGGAAGCTCACTGAGTGACCTTGGATAGTCACACTTCCTCAGCCTAACCTATTTCATTTTATTCATAAGAATAAAATAGAAGAGAGGAGAATGATTAAAGCTGCCTTGGGTCACAATTGTGGAAAAAGTCAGGGTGTAAATGAAATAAATACATAATAAATATAGATGAATATGGAAAGCAGATAAAAGATGAGTGAGTGGGGGAAAGAGATGGAAGTAGAGAAAGTTGAGGATATGGGGGCTTGCAAAAGAGGGGGAAAGGATCCAGTGCAGGAAGGGGGATATGGAGAAATGAAATGCCCCCTTCAAGTCCCTGCAGGTTCTCCACTGTGAAAATGGCTCTGCCCTGGCTGTCATCACACACCTGGACCCTGCTCAGCCAGTGCTTATGCAACTAGGCCCACCATGGCAACTGGCATCATGCAACTCAGCCATCGTTTTTCAGGGAAGAGCCTTCCATGGGGCAGGAAGGAGGGAAAGCTGAAGACAGAAGGGTAGATAAAAGTAAGTTGGCTGGTGGTTGGGAAGGAGGCAAGGAAGAAGAAAAAGGAGAGAAGTTATGGGGGCTTTCAGGAAAGGGAAAAAGGAAATAGTGGGGGAGGGAGAAATGAGGTGGCCTGTGCAAGTCCTTGCTGGTCCCCCACTTCTTAGTACATCTAATAGTTAGTGTGGCCCCATCTGCAGATACTTAAATCCATGGACTGGGGCCATGTAGACAGAATGGAGCTTTTTCAGATTTGTGGGAACCCCCAGGCTTGAAGAAAAATTTGAAAGCTGGGAAGGAAGGGGGGGTTAAATCCCCTAAAACAGAGCCTCGTGGTGGAAGCAACAATGCTACAGGTGAGAATGGAAAGGAGGTGGGTGGGCACAGATGTAAGTGCAATGCAGCTGGGAGGGGGCAGGAGGAAGAGCCACTACAGTCCCTGCCCCCCACCACTTGAGGCAGCAGGGAAGGAGGTGCTGCTATGAAAGGCAGGCTGTGGTAGCTGAGCAGGCTGGTCAGCAAATGGCCACCCTGACAAGCAAGAGGGGAGGATTGGCGGTCAAACAGAGTGTCAGGGAGGGCAACAGGAGGACTGTCAGTGATGAGAAACATGGATGAGAAACATAAGTGGCCCTTATCTGAGGACACTTAAATCTGGAGACTGGAGCCATGAATAGATAAGATACTTCTTCCTGCCTACCTGAAAAATGCACCAGGTTTGCAGAAAAATCTGAAAGCCAACAAATATTCATTGGGGGGGGTGGATTAAAAACCCCAAATGATAAATGGAGCATCTGTAGCTTTAACCAGAAGCCCTCAATGGCTGTTTCTAGGTATCAATAATAGTTCAGCCATTATTTCGTGCCTGGTTTCTGTCAGTAAAAGGAAAGGGGAAGGGTCAGGGCCCTTTCTAGAGCTGTTTTGACCTTTGAAGGAGAACCCATTGGGGCAAGGTCCAGAAGCAATCACCAGGTGACTTCTTACCACCTGACTCACCCAGGTCTGATGGCTTTTTACTGTTCAACGGAGCTCCCCCCCCCAACAGTGTGGTGTTGTGGTTAGGATTTCAGAGTAGGATGTGGGAGGCCCAGGCTTGAATTACAAGCCACTGGATGACTTTGATCCAGTCACACACACTTAGCCAACCTTCCTCTAAGGGTTGTTGTGAGGATAATATGGAGGCAAGAAGCATGATGTAAGCTGCATTGGTTCCCCACTGTGGAGAAACACAGTATATAAGTGAAGTAAATTTGTAAATATAGATGAAGACGGGGGTCAGATAAAAAGTAAGTTGTTTAATGAGTTTGAAGGAGAGAAGCACATAGGGAATGGTGAGCATATGGGGGCTGCCAGGACAGAAAGAGGAAATAGTGTGGGGAAAGGGTTAGAGAGGAAAGTGAAGTAGCCCACACAAGTCCTAGCCGATTCCCCATCGTGCAACAGGGCCTGACTCAGCTGGCACTATGGAACTGGGCCATAGGAGAGAGGCTGCTGGGGTGGAAGGGAGAAAGGTGAAAACGGGGACAGACAAAGGCGAGTAGGAAAGAGAAAAGGAAGCAGGAAAAGGGGAGAGGTTATGGAATGCAGGGAAGGGAAATAGGACATGATGTGGGAGGGGAACATGAGATGCCCCTCACAAGTCCTTGCTGATCCCCCACTTGTACATATATAATTCTCAATGTTGCCCCATCTGTGGATTCTTAAATCTGGAGACTGGAGCCATGAGCAGCTAAGAGCCAAGCTACAAGTGACGCCTGACCCAGGTTGGACACTTGTCAGCTTCCCTCAAGTTTTGATGGGAAATGTAGGCGTCCTGGTTTTACATCTTGGCTCTCAATTACAGCTGCAAGACCAGGATGTCTACATTTCCCATCAAAACTTGAGGGAAGCTGACAAGTGTCCAACCTGTGTCAGGCGTCACTTGTAGCTTGGCTCTAAGACAGTTCTTTCTACAAACTTGAGAAAAGCCCTACATTTGTAGAAAAATCTGAACTCTAAACAAAATACATTGGGTACTTTAAGACCACCACCTCACCCCTCAAAAATAAAAGCAGTGCCTCTAATTTTTTTTAAAAGGATGCCCTCTGTGGCTGTTGTGGGGTTTGCTAGGCATCCACAACAGTAGTGCAAGCCTTCAAACCTTGGTAAATTTTCAATAAGAGTGGGGGGCATGGCACTTTTTAGAGCTATTTTGGTTTCCCAGTCCACTATTGCTCTGCTCACTCCTGCTTTGAAGGCAGGACTCATCAAAGCCAGGCAAAGCAGCAAAACTTGCAACCATGCAATTTGTACAACTCACCCAAGTGCAGCACTGGACACAACTTGATGCCACACAACGTTCTGGACTCAGCAGCAGCCACCACACAACTCACCTGAGCAAGTTGCTGCTGCCCAACTTTTACAACTTAGCCAGATCTTTACCAAGGAGAGGCTGTCCTGGGGGAGGGAAGGAAGGAAAGCTGAGAGCCCTGTGGTATAGTAGTTAGAATGTTGGACTACTGTCTGGAAGATCCAAGTTCAAATCCCTGCTCTGCTGTGGAAACTTGCTAGGTGACCTTAGGCCAGTCACTCTTTCAGCCTAATCTACCTCACAAAGTTGTTGTGAGGATAAAATAGAGAAGAGGAGAGTGATTTAAGTTGCTTTGGATCCCCATTGGGGAGAAAGGTGGAGTACAAATGAACTAAATAAATAGTAAAGAAAGCCGAAGACATGGGGGGGGGGGGTGGAGAGATAACAAGAAAGGATGGTATACAAGAAAGGATACTTGTTGAGTGGGAAGGAGAGAAGGAAGCAGGGAATGGGGATATAGGGGCTTAATAGGGGGAGAGAAAGAGAAATAGCATGGGAAAGGGAATACAGGGGAAAATGAAGTGACTCCCCACAAGTCCTTGCAGGTTCCCTACATGTGCACGCACCTGTGCATGAGATGAAAGAGGGAAACAGCAAAAACTTCCCATATTCTACCCTTTCACCAAAGAAGTGCTGTCAAGTTGAGGGTGAGCTGGGGCCTCACAACAGCTGTCTTCCATCGTACCTCGTTGCCCTAGGGTATCCCCTAGGCCTCATATGTGGAAGGGCAGGGTGGGGTTCCATCACCCCTTGTTCCCTGTAGCTCCTTCCTGGAGGTGCTTTTGCACCCAATTTTTTGCATATTTATAGTGGGTGCCTCTTTTCTTTGGAGGACTATGCTTAACAGAGCAGATCCTAGCTCCTCTCCTCCCTGGCCATAGTTCTAGAGCCCCTTTTATCCTCCCCGTTCCTAGCCTCACCTTCCTGTGCCTGCCCTCAGGAAGCTTGCCAACACCTGGGCTACTGGCTGGAGCACCACCTGGGGAAAATCTTGTCCCTGCACCCTCCAGCCCACTCTCAGTGGTTGGAGGGCTCCTGCATGTCAGGCTCAGTGCCTCAGGACTCTCCCCTGGCCTTACCTCCTTTCCTTTCTCCGATGTGTGAGCTCATGTGGGGGTTATGCGCCACCCTCCACTGGGCCTTGGTGAAGCCTCCGAGAGCCAGGCTAAGTGGGCAGGGTTGGCACCAAGTGCCCCTTCTGTAAGTAAAAGGGAGCATAGGGGTAAATGTTAGACAAGGGGAATTTTGAAGATTTATGAGCCTTTGTTGCCTCTTGAGTACATTGCCCAGCAGCTACTCAGACTGTTTGTGCAGGAAGCTAAGGAACAACAGAGGCTCCAGATAAATAGCTATAACATCTTGCTAAGTTAGTTTTTCTTTTTCTATGCTTTTGAACTGCAGAGACTTGCACTGGATGTAATTTTAATTGCTTACTTAATTATATTACTTTAAAAAGAGATTATTTTTCCTGTCACAACTGAGTATACCCATTCCAGAACCCAGGAAAGGTGATAGGCGGTCTTGCCAGGGTATATTAGGATTTCAGGGGTTCCTCTGACTTCCAGGCTCAGGTAGTTAGAAGGAGCAACACTAACAAGACTTCCTTTCCTCACCCTTCGCAGAGCTTAGGCACTGTCAGGGGGGCAAAGGAATGCAGAGAGAGTGTCCAGCAGAGGGGCTCATGCATCATAAGCGGAGTTGAGCATCCTCTCTGAAACTAAGAGCAGCCATCTTGTTTCAAAGATCACCAGAATGCAACTTCCATAGTTAAGGTGGCCTTATTCCAGTTTCCATAAACAGATTATGGAACTGCGTGTGTCTATAAACAATTGCAAACTGGAAAAAAACCCAACAGGTATGCATAATTGTACCATAAGAGCTAAGTAACCGCACTTCATTATCTTGATACATTTTTGTCTGCCACTGTTTTTTATGTAATAATTATTTTTGTTTCTCTAAAATGCCAGTTAAGGTTTAAACAACAGCTATCTCTGGAAAGCTAGTACAACTGAATGGTTGAGAGTAGGAGTTTCCACTTCCAGTTGCCCCTCAGCCACAAGCTCACTAGGAAGCCTTAGGCATGCCATTGTCTCTCTGTCTTGATAGTGGCTTGTCTCTTTTCTCCACGGTCAGCAACAGAGGTGGCTCTTGGGTAGAGCTTATCCACATGTCAGCCTTTGGTGTGTGGCGTCCTGCAAGGGGCAATACTCTCCTCCTTGCTATTCAACCTGTATATGTGCCCCCCTTGCCCAGCTGGTGTGAAGTTTTGGACTGCGTTGTCACCAATATGCGGATGACACCCAATTGTATCTGTTGATGGGCGGCCAGCCTGACTCTGCCCTTGATGTCCTAATGAGAGCCTTGGAGGCTGTGGCTGGATGGATAAAGCAGAGCTGGCTGAAGCTGAACTCAGTAAAGATGGAGGCCCTGTACTTGGGCCGGGGATTGCCAGATCTGGGAATCCGGCTCCTGACTATTGATGGGGCACCATTAGTGCCTGTCTCATCGGTCTGGAGTCTTGGAGTGATACTGGATTCCTCCTTATTGATGGAGGGCCAGATCACGGCAGTTGCCCAATCTGCATTTTTCCATCTTCAACAGGCCAGGTAGCTTGCGCCCTATCTGTTGACCCACAACCCATGCAACGGTCACCTCCAGAATAGGGTATTGTAACTTGCTCTGCACAGGGCTTCCCTTGGGCTTAACCCAGAAATTACAGTGGGTCCAGAACACTGCTGCACGTGTCCTGATGGGCACACCATACAGGGCACATATTACTCTCATCTTGCAGCAGCTGCACTGGCTCCCCATGGAGTTCCAGATTAGGTTCAAGGTTTTGGTTTTAACCTTTAAAGCCCTAAGTGGACTGGGACCAGCATACCTGCGGGACCATCTCTTCCCATGTGTACCCTGGAGAGCATTAAGATCTGCAAATAAGAACTTACTGGTGGTCCCCAGCCCCAGGGAGGCCCGGCAGGCTTTTTCAGTCCTGGCCCCAACCTGGTGGAACTCTTGTCAGAGGACACCTGGGCCCGCCAAGACCTTATGTCCTTTCAGCAGGCCTGTAAGATGGAGTTGTTCCACCAGGCATATGGTTGAAGCCAGTCTTTGACTTTCTGATTGCTTAGGTGCCTTCCTACTGGTCTCCCGCCAGGGGGGCGACAAAGTCATCTGCCCCCCATAAGTGCTGTCACCAGAATATGATCAAACTATGGCCCCCACCCACTCCTCTTGGTTTTTTATGTTCAGATTGGGTAAATTGGAGGGGGCCGCCATTTGATATGCTCTTATTTATATATGTTTATATATTTTAAATGCTCATTGAGCATTTTATTGTATCCCACCCTGAGCCTGTTTGCGGGGAGGGAGGGCTAAAAATCAAATAAATAAATAAAATAATGTGAGAATGATGATACACTTCATAATATGTAGCTGTTATAAGGATTACTGAGGTAATATATGTGAAATGCTTTGAACAAAAACGTTTTGTGGATATCAAGTATTATTTTCTGTGAACCTTGTCTACTTTTCATTGTTATTATTAACCCCCATTGTTACCTTCCTGTTTTTCAGGTACACCAAATTCCACAGGGAGACAGACAGCTGAAGCCTCCAAAACCGAAGAGGAGGAAAATCTCTAGATAACATTGAATGTCTTTGTTACTGGCCCAGTACTTATTAAAAACATGCACACATACATATATATATATATATATTGATAATATCAGGATGGATAGAGTTCATCACCACAGGGTGCTAAACAAAACAGTGGTACAGTATTCTCGCTGGTAAAGAGGGAGAAATCAAACCAGATCCTCAGACAATTACAATGTGTCCATAGAACCTTTTTTTCTATAATACTGCAATTGTGATTATAAAAAAAATAGTCCAAATGTTTCTGCGAAATTTTCATTGTGTATATAGATAAAACAGAATTTCATGGTGATATCTGAAATGTAAATAATGTACAATATTGTCATGTACAAGCGTACCTAATGCACACTTTATCTTTTATTGTACAAAAAAAGTGTACAAAATTCTTTGGTTTCTATTGAGTACACATACAAGAGACTACCAGTGTAAAGTGATAAATAAAAATACAGCCTAAATGCTTTTATATAATAATGTAAAAGATGCTGTTTTTGTATTTAACAGCAGTGAAAAGGCATGATTATGTAATACCTTAATTATGACATAACACTTCTCGCCACTGAGTGTTCATTTATAGTGTCTGTTTGGAATGAACCTTGCCTGGAAGTACTGTACTCCATTTCAGGTCTCTGTAGGAGAGTGCAACCTTGCAGATTCCTAAAGGGATGTGGGATTGCAGGTCTAACTAAGAAGTCAAATGCTGCAACTACTAGTTGCATTTTTTTTATTTGACTGCGTTTTAAAGTAGAATACTGTAGATTTTTTAATTAAATAATATTTAGATAGAATATTTTTAGTCAGCAGCTGCTTTAACAGAGTTTCATAGCCACCTGCTTTAAAATCGTATTAGAACAAAATCAATTTTGAAATCCTTCAGATCCTAAATTGGCAAGCCCAATTTGTTGACGCTGAGAACATAGTCCTTTGTAATGTACAATAGCAATAGCACAGTCTGAAAAAACGTTCCCATTGCTAATGTTATAACCATCAGGCCTTACAGTACAACAAAAAGGTGTTCTAAAACTAAGGAAGGAGGTTCAGGGACCAGTTGTGCTTGCCTATTTTTAACTGAATTCAGTGGTATTATATCAGCATAAGTGGTCACTGAGTCGCCTTACCTGCCAATACTGACACCTGTCATACAGTATTAATAAACTAGGTGGCTTACAAAACTACTAGCGGCAGTGGCCAGGATCCAAAGAATTGCACAACCAGTTCTGTCTACCAAGAACCTCCTCCTTCCCCTCAAAATGATGCAACAAAATACTTTTGAAACTGAAGGGACTTCCAAAAACGGTTTCCACTATGGAGTGGGATCTCTGGTAAAAAGGGGGAAAAAATCCCAACAAGCTAATGTAGTTCTTTGGATCCAGCCAGTGATGTTATCAGTATTATGTAACATATCAGATTTATTTTATTTAATAAGAATTATTTATACCATTAACAGATTCTGATATATATAAATATATATAAATATATATATATATTAATGTGGCAGAAATGTGCAGGTTGAATCTATTAACCAGATTATTTATGTTATGTTAAGTTGAAAGAAATGTGAAACGTATGTTAGAAAGATGATCATACACTACAGATACACAAAACTAAAGCTGTGAGCTATTCTCTAAATACCAATACCTTTAAAAGAAAGTGTAGCGCAATGTTATTTTCAGTGTTGGTGCTGTTTATGGTGGCAATGGCCCTCCCCTTCTTCCAGGCGTCCCAAAACATAATATCAGTTCACCATGCCTGGTTCCAAGATGGAGTCCTTAGGACCACCTACTACCTCTTCATCTGGGAGCCACCATTTTATCCTGAAGCATCATTCCTTATAATGGCCTAGTTACCTCTTCTAGCAAAGACTGCTGGTAATCAGCATCATCTGAAGCTGATAATAATGCCAGTAAACTAATAACCAAAATGTAGTGCTTATATACAAGGAATACAGTTTCCCTGCCCAGTTCATTGTCTCAGGACCCAAAGTTCCACTTAAAAACAAAAAATAAAAAAAACCCACCCCTACCCCGCCCCTTGTGAGATGAGCACCAATAGTCCCAGAGGATAAGAGATCTGAAGGAATGGCATTCCTGCAATCTGGTCTTCTGTGCCAATGCACTTAGCACTATCACTGGACTGCATATAAGTTGCTCTTCTCTCATGTGGTCAGGTCTTTTTTTTTTCCCACACCCCAACCTGATGGAATGCAATTAGCTACACTACACTACAGTGGCCTGGAGACAGAACCCTTCCTTCTACAGGGTAGGTTCATTTTGTCCTTTTGTGTAATGGCAGGGTATCTTGCCACAGTCCTACATGAAAACTCATGTGAAGTGATCTTTTGTGTAGTTTAGTTAGCACTCTTTTTTTTGTTACAAGTTGATGTGTTTGTTACGTTTAAAGAGTTAATGTTGTCCATTTTTCGTACCAGCCTGCTTTCTGCTTTGTCTAAACAGATGTTTCTATTCATGAATACTCATGCGTGTGTGTGCGTGTGTGGGTGGATGTGTGTTTATATTCAGTTTTTTTAAGTTTGCTCTTTTTTTGTCCCTAAAACTGAATTTGTATTGACCAATCCTTCTTTTGACATTTTAACTAATTAGGTTTGTAACTTTTCTCACCAATGTATACTTTACATTAGTAGACTATGTAAAGTATTTCTGTGCACTTGATTTCATTGGTTAATATTGGCATTGATGTGGGTGCTAGGAGTAGTTTTGCTTCAGTCCATACAGATTTTTTTTCCTCCTCTTTAGAGTTTTTATGGTTTTATGTAAGCAGTTAATGTAAATATTGTGAGCATTACAGGTCATGCAGTGTTGTAACATTTTAAAAAATGTTGCACCTACTTTACAATTAAAAAGCTGGTCACTCGTACTTGAATTTTGCCCATAGAGCCATTTCTTTCTCTTTGCATTAATGCATAAATTACTTTTTTAAAAAAATCACAGCCCAACCCTTCTTTCTATGCTTATTTTTTTGTTTAACAAATATATATTTTTCTAACAGAAGATTTTAACATTTAAAACAATTTTTTGCCAACTTTCTAATTTATGATGAAATACTCCTATATTTAGAGAGTAAGAAAATACCCTCATTTTGGAAAGTAAAATAATTGAATTCTGTATCTTGGCACAGTGAAAGAAATCACACAATTGGGATAGTGAAGTTGGGCCCCATAAGATTAATTAGCCTCTCATTAGATTGATTAGTGGATGTTTGTGTGGTGTTTTGAGGATATAAAGTGCTAACTATCCTCATGTGTCTATTTATTTATTTATTCTTGGTGGGTTGTGATAAAATTATATAAAAATCAAAGGAATTATTCTTTCTATCATGGAGAATTTATGAACACCATTTAATAATTTCTATTTATGAAAAGGGTTTTAGTTCCTATATTCAGTTATTTAGAGTGAAAAGTATTGCTGGCACTAGCTTTGAAAAGTTATCCAAAAATAATACATTCTTATGACCCATGTCAGTTATGGCCACAGCCTAAGTTTGGAATTTTGTTTATAGTTTTATATTTAAATTTACCAATGCCATTGTGCAGAAAATTTGCTAGTAGCGCAATATTATTGTGGATTCCCAGAATTTAATGGTTTTAAAGTATCATGGTGGACTGAATTACCTTTTATTAGTACAGTTTGTATTTTGCTACATAAGGTTTTTAATATGAATATTCCAGAAGAGCAGTAGCATAATAATGCTTTTCTATTTTAAAAGAACCCCATTCTAGTCTTACTAAGAATTAGATTTTTTTAAAAAAATATCAGTTTTGTAAAATTTGATAAAATTGTCAATATTATGATTAAATCACAAAAAAAACTCACTGTGATGTTCTCTTCCAGAAGGGGGCCATGTTTGCACAACACCAGTCTGGGAGGGGGTGCACGTCCCTGACTTAAAATGGGGTGTGTTGGTGCCATTTTTCTTATTAAATAACCATAACATTAAGCCAAAGCTGTTCAGAATGTCTGGGACACAGCCCTCGACTTACCTATTGTGTCCAGATAGTAATGCAAATGTTAGGTCATGAAATACTATATCCAGCAGATCCATTTAGAATGTTAGAATGCATGATTAGTTGTGCATTTTGCACAGGTCACTTTATGTTGTAATTCCCAGAACTACTCTTCAGTTAATTCATTTCCCAGTAGAAGTATTTACCTTCTGAAGATACGATTGTCTTATAAACAAGCCGTTATCTTTGATTATCATAATTCTGTGTATGCAATCAATTGCATTATATGTGTTTTCATGGCATCCTTGAGAACATGATATTAAGCACGGACATATTTAATGGAGTTGTACAGTGAATGTGTGCTTACTTGATCAGACAAAAGGTCTATCTAGTATTCTATCCTGTCTCCTCAACAGCACCAGGCCAGAAGCTCACAAACTGTTATTCATGATGATTTCCTTGTTTGTCCCCAGATACATTGTAATAAGGCATAATATCTTTGGAGATTCCTGTGGTTATTGTGGCATATGACATGCCTAATCTCCATGAGTTTGTGTAATGTCATCTATACCAATGGATAGCACCACTTTTAGCAATGAATTGTACATTGCTTGAAGAAACACTTCATTTTCTGTTGTGAATCAAGTTTTCTGGATGGCACTATGTCATGGTTTTTGATGTTCTTGGGGAAAGATCCATTCTAGAACTGACAAGAGTTCTGTTAGTTGTAATATATCTAAATCCTGGAAAGCCTGATTAACCATGTCCCTAAATAAGCTTCAAGGTCTTTGTTAAGACTGATGACATCTCCAGGAGACTGTGGATAACCAGGAGCCCCTGCCGCAATGTCCTTTGTCTCAGTAGTACTTAGTATGTCCTTTTCCAAGTCATTGGCCTTAGCACTGCAGCTGTTTTAAAATCATGCTGCAAAGGATGCATTATGTAGCATGTAAAGGTATAATTAAAACTTCTGTGGTAGAAATTCCAAGAAAACACTATTTTTTCAATGAAATACCCATGACTAGAGTTACAATTTTGATACGCCAATGAAAACAGCAGTACTTTCTCTCTTGTACAAGTGGTACTAAAGAATGAGATCCATCTAACTTGTGCTTTGTTGGGTGATTTTTATAAGCCCCAAGAGTTTGATTTAAACCTCTTCCCCCCCGCCCTTTGTGGTATAAATTAGAAAGTAAGAAAGTAATAGCAAAGGCTATTCATAAATAGTTGATTAAATTGTTAGAGAGGTAATCTGCCTTTACAAGAGTTTTCTAAACATTCCTACTCTAGTTCCTGGTACTTAGCAATTATTGACATGTGCTATTAAAAAAGAATAGTAATAATTTTTGATCCCCATGTCCTAAATGAAATGGCCTTTCCAAAATAAGCACTATCTCCATCATTCACTACATCCTTGGGGACAATTCATTCTTTACACTAGAGATGCATATGCAGAGCTGTTCCAACAATGAAATCAGTGAGGAAAGCCATATTCGTGCTGCATGTGTGCAGTAGAGTCTTGCAGAGATCTTGATTTGACTGAATTTCTCCAGGAGAAGGAGAAGCTATCTTCCCACAGACAAATAGAGGCTAGCTGAACTTTTGAAGCTTGTAGTATACATACACACATTTTTATCCAGGAGCGTCAGCATTCCGGAATGACAAATCAAAAAAAGAAAGGCCTTTAAAACACTACAGCACAAGTAATTCTTGATACTTCATAATGTCATTGCATTGAACGATAACAATAACTGCAGGTAAGTTCCTCTGAGTTATAACAACAATAGTGTTAATACCATATTTACTCGAAATGAAGACTATTCCCCCCAAATGATGTACACACACACAAAATAATTACTGTATGTGACTGTAACTTGTATGCAAATGTAAGATATCTGCCTCTTATTTTGTTGGCATATCTGGAAAAAAACTAGTCTTGCATTTGAGTAAATACTGTATTTGTCTCAAGATTACTCACCACTGTTGGGAAGAGATGAGTTTACCTGCCTTGTCTGCTTGATAGGCTCTATCTTCAAAACTCTCAGACTCATTTCCATGCTGGAAGAGAAATTCTGTGGGATGTGGCACCCTCACTGCTGTAGGAAAGAAGGTCCATCTACCAAAATAATGGTGCGTGTGTTAGTCTAATGAGCAAAATGCGCTCTGCAAGGGAGCTAAGTCTACCTATCTCTTCCCTCCCAAAATCATCCACTAAATCAGTCTTATCCCTAATCGGCCGGGCCAGCTCCATTTGATGGTCTCGGTGGGGTCCTTTAAGTCCCCATGGCTGAGCTTGAGGCATCCCTCAGGTTTAGGTTCTGTTGTCATGCCTCTGGCAGGAGCAACCAGTAGCTTTCAGCAGCAACGAGAAGAAAGGCCTAAGTATACGTCTGGTCTTCTGAGTGTGTGTGTGCTGGTGGAGTTATTACTGCTGAAGAATCGTTGACCTTAGTAGCCTAATGTCATTAGACTTTACATTTTATTTTATTCATAAATTGATAGTTTGTTATGTATATATTTTATATTAGTAGGTCTGATTACTATTTCAGCTAGGAGATGGAAAGTGTTAGCATGCTTAAACCAAGGGTCCTCAATATTGTGACCATGGTATCTGCCAACACCTTTCTTGGTGCCCAAAGTGGTGCGGCTCTTCTAATTGGCCACTGGAGATTGATTTAAATGGCACTAGTTTTAGCAGAAGCCACTGCAGTGTTGGCTTTATTCTCCTTCATTCCTCTTTCCTAATGTATTTTTAGATCACTCCTCTCCTCCCTTGCACTTGGGCTTCCTCTATGTGTGTGGCCATTTTGTGGTTGGCTTCACCTTCTGTGACATCCACTTTGTGGTTGTGCCCGCCACCCTGAGTCAGAATTCCAAAAGAGCCCACAGGCTCAAAAGGATTGGGGATCCCTGGCTTAAAATACACCAAAAACTGACTCATCCCTATTTTTAATATCATGGAGGCCGGAAATAACTTCAGAAATGGGTATTTCAGAAGAAGATGCATAATTAGATTAATAATATATTAATAAATGAATTTGAGGGAACAAAGCAGTCACAGGAGACAGTATACAAAATGTTGAGCTCTGAGCCTATAGATTCTGATTTAGCATGTTATCTATTAGTAATAGCCATCAGCTCTGAATTCTACAGTTTGTATGGAAGGTTCTTTACGTTTACTCAGCAGGCACAATTTGGAGTTAAAAGCACTTTTACTTTGTTTCACTGGAGACATTTAAACTGAACTTAACTTTTCCACTGAAGTTAATGGGACTTTAAAATGTTTCTCTTTTGGCTAGGCCATTCCCAATTAGTTTGACGTAAGCAGTTATTGCAGAAACTTTTTTTAGAAATAAAGCAGAATAAGCCACTAAGAGGGAAATATAACCTGGTGCTAGGGAAGCAGATATATTGACTGCTGCTCCAGGCCCACAATCTTATCTTTTGCTATGCAAACGAAAATTGAGGTAGACATTACAATTGAGGGTAGTTTTGTGATAAATGTAAATTTAGTGCAGCTCTTCAAGATGTTTGCAGAAGAGGCTTAGGTTAATAAGCAATTACTTAGTAGCTAGAGAATGTTTCACAATGAAACAGAGTACTTCGTATTGAGAATATGAGGAACACTATACCTGAGCAAAAATTTCAGGAGGTGACTCTTGTTATTGCCACAAAAGCTGCCAATAACCCTCCTAATATACCTAGAGAAAGATGGCAGGAGAGACCAAATAATAGAAATCAAGATATTGTAAGGCTGCATTGAGCTAGTACAGAAACACAAGATAAAAATATTTTGATGAATAAAGTACAGAGAGAGAAAAGGGGCAGAATCTCTAGATACAGATACGGGCCAGAGCAAGTAAGGAGAAAGAATAATAGATGTGGCAAGGCAGGGAGTTCCCAGGTCCAGTTCATGATAGTTGGGCCCTCCCAAGCAAGGTGCACCATTCCCTTGAGCTTACGCTGGCATTGGCAATGAAAGCCCCATGGCAATCCAGTCACCTCCCTCACTGTCTGGAAGCAAACAGATCCTGTGGCGCATCAATGCTCCCCTTGTTACGATGCCCAAGTAGTGGAATTTTTCCACTGAATCATGTAATGGGCAGTTTGGAAATAGGATTTAGGGATTTACGCCTTGTAAGAGCATCACTTAGGGAAAATGAGAAGCAGGTATTAATAGTTTATGGATCCTTGAATACAAGGCCCCTGACAGTGGGACACCCTCTGACATGGAATAAAGTCATCATACCCCTTTTTAAGCTGTTTGGGAGAAATATACCCAATGCTCACAATGGAAAAAAATGGTAGAAATGTAAGTTTTTTAAAATGTATAAGGAGATAAAGAGGAACATTCCTATATAATTCATATGGAAAATTTATAAACCATAAGTGTGAAAAGGGCCTTGGTAGGGAAATATCTGAAAATCTCCATAAAATTATATTTGTTTGTCTGTGGCCAGCACGCAGTCAATACAAAGTTTGTTATATAGTGAACTGGATCCAGAAAAGTGCAAGAGAGCGATGTTCATTCACGAAATGGAGCTTTCCTACATCTGTGATTTTTATCACGGATCCAATTCCGTGAACTACCCCAAAGCTGTTCTCAACATTTTATTCTCACAACAACAACCCTGTGAAATAAGTTGGGGCCACCTAGTGATCTTTTAGGGCTGAGTATGCATCTGAGCCTGAGTTTTCCCAGTTCTAATGTGAAACACATTATTCCAGTCTGATTTTGAAAAAGAGATGTTACCAAGATAGCATAAATATGTAATTCTCATAAAACAGAGGCAGCTGAGAGCTAGTAATTTTCTTACAAAGAAAGTGCTGCCACGTGGGAAAGTGCATGAAAAGGCATGGGTAGGTTGTTTCTACGTAGGGTGTTTGTGTGCTGGGAAATGGCAATTAATAAATGCTTCCTTGTATGTGTCTAGGCGGCAGCAGAGACAGAGGAATGCAGGATCCTTACCTATACCAATTAAAGGAGCTCCCCGGAATAGAACCACCAAAATAAAGATATGAATCTTCTGTGGGAAACTAACACCAACAGTTTAGTATATTAAAATATTATTTTTTAAAAAATTGAACTCTTAATTTTTGGTATAGTAAAGTGCACAGTGCTTACAGTGAATCGTTAATCCTGTCTCCTTAAATTCTATAAATACAATAAATACCTATACAAAATACAGTTCTGTAGGTCTCAATACTCAATCAATCAATATTCTCTTTATGAAATCATTAATAAACTGCTTATTTTCATAAGAACCAGCAGGCACCCAGAAACCAAAATCTCAAACATTTACTTCAAGAGATAAGGTAAGTATCGTTATTTCAAGCCAAGCTTTCCTTCAAATTCTCCTGTGTGTGTATTTCAGGATCGCTTTCTTTCAAGACAAACAGCAGAAATTGCCCACTGGACTTCACCAGTTGTGTCTCAATGGAGGATTAACTATTCACTGTAAGCACTGTGCACTTTACTATACAAAAAATTAAAGAGTTAAATTTTTTTAAAATACATATTTTTAATATTCTAAACTGTTGGTGTTAGTTTCCCACAGACGATTCATATCTTTATTTTGGTGGATCCTTACCTATGACAATCTTCATGCAGGTTTTAATGCTTTTTTCCCCTTCATGACTTCCCATGCAGGAAAACCATTCCATCATCTAAAGGGCGAGAGGGACCACATACACCTTTATGGTGTCTGATGCTCAGGATCACCTGTCATATTTCTGCAGCTAAAACTGATGCTGTTGGGGCTGGGAAACTAAGAATGGGAAGTGGTTGCTGATTCCTGCTGTAATCTCTCCCTATCCTGGGAACCTGACCTTGAGATGTCTGTGAATCACCCAGCCTGCTTATAGAGTCGGAAGACTTGTAGAAGCAGGGGGGGGGAGTAGCCACAGGGAACCTTTATCTGCTTTGAGCTTTTCTACAATTGTCAGCCCTAGCAAGGATGGCGTGAGAGCATGAAACTGGCAATACCAATAAAGAACTTTAACTCCTGAAAAGTCTTTTGAGAGTTGTCTGGCATCCTCACATATGGATGGGCGGACCAAAACAAAAAAAAAGTTACCATGCTTTTTGAAGTTCAAGTGCCAATGGTTATATGAACTGACCTTAGATAAAAATGCAAAAAAAGAAGGAACTTACCATAGGGTATGGTATATCTTAGGAGTGATCTTGAGTCTGATTAAAGAGTGAATGAAGAGAGTTTATTCAGGAACTACAACTTTGACAGAAAGGAGAGAAACAGAATAGATACTAATTGCCTCAGTAAACGGAGAGGAGGAAAGAAGGATCCCATCCTGCTATCTATCTGTCAGACTTGTTGCTCCCTGCAGGTATTCTGTGTCTTCTGCCTTCTCTGTACTCAAGATGTTGTATTTCCAACACTTACAAGGGGGGAGCAAGGAGTTCTAGACAACTACTTGCAGTTTGGCACACCAAATGCTAGCCATTTGATGTGAAGAAAAAAAAACATTAATGCATCTGTCATGATTACTGTCCATTTTCAAACAAGAAAGTTGGACATAGGCTGGGAAGACCTTGGTGTTTAAATCCCTCTTTGGGTCATTAAGTTCACAGGGTCAGGGCTAGTTTTAGAATAGGGTGACCTGAGGAAGTCCCATCAGATAGCAGGCTGGGAGAAGACGCACCCCCACACACACATCCCACCCATCACAGCTTGTCCAACTGCCACCCCTGCCTGAGAACCAGAGGAGATCAGGCTTCTTACCTCCTTCCTCTTTCAGGCCTTGTTAAAAACAGCATGGCAAGCAGCACAAGCTGGCTCTCAAACTCCCGCCAGACTTTGGCCACCATATTTGAGTGCATATCATGAAACCCAAACAGTTGGCCTAAATTTTGCAAGAGGAAGCCAACTTGAGAATTCAGAGAACCCTATAGGATGTCTGCAGCTTGCTGCTCCGTTCCTAAAGACAGCAGGGGCAAAGAAGAGGTAGCAGGATATTTTTTCTAGTTTCAGGTGATGAGGGCACCCACAGGGATGAGGAGGTGAAGGAACATTGGAGGCAGGGCTTTATTTCTGGGGAAAGAGGTAGGAGAACTCTCACCTGGGGCAACTCTTAGGAGGAAGTGGCACTCCAGTCACTACCGCATACTCCCAGGACTGTGTTATGACATCACTTCCAGGAAGTTGGGCCAAAACAGGCCCTAAAAGTCCCAGATCAGGCCCGAATCAGCCTGGAACACTCACGTGATGTTGCGCAAATCTCACACGAGAAAACGCGATCTTCCACGTTTTTTTCACATTATTCCAGGTTGTTATGAGCAGCAGGGAGCCGTGCAGAAACGGCCATGGGCACGAACAGAAAAAAACCTGAACATGTTGTTCGTTGCCATCCATGAACAACAAACATGATCCTGTTCACGAACATGTTCGTTGTTCGTTGTTCGTGGGGGACATCAGGCTCTCCTCCAGCCATCAGGATCCCTACTGCACCACTCCCAGAAACCCTACCTGAGCAGGCAGCAGGAAATGTACCAATAATAAAAAATAGCTTGGTCCCAGAGCCTGGCAGCAGCCCTGGAACTTGAACAGGTAGATCCCTACCGCATCACTCCCAGAAACTCTATCTGAGCAGGCACCAGGAAAGGTACCAATAATAAATAATAGCTTGGCCCCAGAGCCTGGCAGCAGCCCTGGAACCTGAAGGGGTAGATCCCTATCCCACCACACACAGAGAAAATTCAAGCTCCAATGCACTCACCCTGTCTCTAACAGCAGCTGTCTCTCCCTGAAAGCCAGTGCTGGGAGCCCCCCTCCCCCCTGGCCTTTTCCTCTTGCAACAAATTTGGAGCTCCAGTCCTCACTTGGAAGGAAGACTTGCCTATCAAGCTAAATTGGGCTTAGATTGGGGTTTCCAGGGCAACAGCAGGAGTTCAGACAGAGTTCAGACAATCTCTGCCTAAGTTGCCAAGGGAATTGATTGCAGGTGCCAGACTGTCTGGCTTGATGACCAGAAAGACAAACAGCAACGAACGAGGCTTGGAACGACCACCTGTTCATTTAGAATGGGGCCTCACAAACAGCTTGTTCACAAACAGCAGATTGGGCTGTTTGTGGGATTTTTTAGTTCATATTGCTGTTCGTGCCCATCTCTATTTGTGACTGGCCTAAGGTCACTCAGTAGGCTTCCATAGTAGAGTCAGGATTCAAATTTTGGTCTTCCAGATTTTTGCCTGGCACTCTAGCCACTACACAACACTGGCTCTCAACAAACAACACAAAAAAATGTGTGTTAAGGGTCTCTAAAAATGTCTATGATGCATTTGGCTTTACAAATGTCAATTTGTCAGGAACATAGCTAAGTTTCACAAGCCTGCACTGTGATTCTTAGCCATTTTCATGAAAATAGTATCAGGTAGATAGCCATGTTGGACTGATATGAAGGGAGCTCTGACTCTCGAAAGTTCATATCCTGGAAATCTAATTGGTCTTTAAGGTGATTTTCATGAAAGCAATTCTACTGTCATAGTTGGGTCTCATTTCCATATCGAGCATTTGATTGGAGTGCCAGAGAAGTTTTCACAGAATGATACCTGTACTGTAAATTGACCATATAGTTAAGTAACATGTTTATATTCCAGTATCTTGCTTTGGAAACCAGCTAAAGAAGAGGGATTAACTACGTTTTTTATGCTCTTGGCCATGGATTTTCTAATTATCTAATACATTTTCATCCATCCTTCCTCTAAGGAGCTTGGGGCAGCACATGTGGATCCTCGAGTCCTTCCCCATTTTATCTGGTAAGGTAGATTAGAGTGCAAGATGACAACTGGGCCAAGGTCTCCCGGTAACTTCCATGGCAGAGTAGAGATTTGAATTCAGATCTCCCAAATTCTAGCCTGGCACTCTAACTGCTCTACGCTGCTGGCTCAGTGTTACACACAGTTTGGCTGTTGGAACAACTTGGCTGACATAAGTATAACATATACACAAGTAAAGGAAATTGCCCAACTGAGTAAGAGGGGAAGACAAGTACTGGCACAAGAGCATGGGAGATGAGAAAGCAAGTTAAAAACAGGGGCAATGGGTGTGGTAGCTATATTTATCAGTGGGAAACAATCTGAAGTCATGGTATTCAACTGTACAGAGCGCTCTCCGCGCTAAAGGAGTGATAATCGCAGTTTCACAATGCAGTTTTCTCCATCACAGTCCTGACTGCTGCTTTTACTTAACCTAGGTAGCTTTCTGATCATCTGTGAAAGTCAGCCCTGTACAAATGACTCTTATAGCCACAGAGAGGACAATCAGTTGTAACACCAGATTGTATCTTGGTTTAAACTCCAGAACTGAAACTGTTTTTGCAGATACTGATCCTGCCATGTACAAGACAGGGGTGTTGTGTGTGCATATGTGCGTTTGTTATTTGCATGATATGCTGCAATATGGCTTCACATAGTATTTCTCTCTGTTGGTCAAGTTTATTACTTCCTAGGGTTGTGCTCGTGATTTTTACATTATGCCACTTGTTAGAGTGAGTTGTTGGGAATTTCTCGTAGA
Source organism: Eublepharis macularius (assembly GCF_028583425.1). Lineage (NCBI taxonomy): Eukaryota > Metazoa > Chordata > Lepidosauria > Squamata > Eublepharidae > Eublepharis > Eublepharis macularius. The sequence continues at coordinate 184,256,084 of NC_072791.1, forward strand.
TGCAGAAGCCCCAAACTGGATATCCACTCTTGCTGCTGGCTTTAATTCACAGAAGCATCCTTCCATGAAGCAACGGGAATTGGGCTTAGCTCAGAGAGCAAATTTGTAGTGCTATCCAGAAGAGGCACTTTTTAGAGACGTGCATTCACTTCCACCTGCATGACAATATGGATAGGAAAGGGTCTGTTTGTGTTTTTATTGTTATTATTTGGATAATCAACATGAATGGAAATTACGCTGAGTGGTATTTGTTCATTAATTGTGGGGAGAAGGTTAGAAAGGAAAGACTCCTGTGCTTCCATTTTCCCCACTCCAGTTCCTCTGTTGTAGGTGGTGGTTGCTGCTGCTGCACCCAACTAGCTGATAAGAGAATCTCTCCCCGACCCCACCAACCTCCTCAGGTGTCTCAGATGCTGCTCCTGTGACATCCAACATACCATGGCCTTGGTGCACCCCAAGAAGTTTTATCCTCAGGTTGACCTTAATACACCTGAGTGACATATTAATGTCTTTCAACCTAGGACTAAAGTTTCCTGGGGTGCACCAATGCATTGAATGTTACTGAAACAGCGTCTGAGGCATCTGGGGAGTTGGAAGATAGATATAGGCAGGCTGGCCATTTAACTTACAGGGCTCCTGGCCTAGAGAGTTGCTGGTGGACAGGAGCAAGCAGAGTCAAGCCTCTGCAACTCTGCCCAAGCCTCAGGGTCTTCTTGGTTCAGACCCCTCATCAGCCAAGATAGTTTGTGTCAGCTCACCAGCACTCCTCCTGCACTGCTTCCAGTTTTGGGGTTGATACAGTGGTGTAGCTTGGTTAAAATCAAGAGCTGGGCGGAATATGCATATTACTCCCATTTTGCAGTGACCCCATTGGCTACCCATCAGTTAACGGGCTCAATTCAAGGTTTGGGCTATCGTGTTCAAAGCCCCTCATGGCCTTGGTCCCTCATACCTGCAAAACCACCTCTCTCCCTATGCTCCACCATGCAGGGCCAGATTAAGACCTTTACAGTGAAATCCTAAACTGAGTTACTCCAGTCTAAGCCCATTGATCGGTGTAACTCTGCTTAGGACTTCACTGCTAGAGCCCTAAGCACAGGAAAAAATACGTTGCCCCCTCATATGTAATTCAATGCTAAACTAAAATAAAAATTTATTTTTCAAGATGGCACAAAACTTATATGGATGCTGAAATTAAAATAGCTTCTTTCTAAATTTTCTGATTGTAAAATACCCCCTCACACACACCCCAACATGACAGTCCCTCATCCCACAAACCACGAAATAAAGAATGTTTCAGTTATGAAATTATGGTTACATTTTCTACATGTCTGAAAAAATGGCAATCTTTGAAACTTTTATTAAATAATAACATCCAACCTGAGAATCCTACAAGTTTGCTAACTATTTTGTAACATTTTTGGTCACTAAGAAGGGATTATCCTGTCAATGACTTTGAAAAAATAGTCTAATGGACCAACGTGGCTCCAAAGATTAGGCCAATTAATTTAGAAACTTTATTTTTCTGGCCTTTGCCTTGCAAAATCATGAACTAGCCCCCTGAAGTCAATCTCTCTGCCAAGTTCACATTTAATAGACAAGATAGCTAGATGGCTTAACCATTCTTGTCTCATTGTAGTACACCCACAGTTTTGATGAGTGCTAGCTTGCTGAAATTTCTTTCAGCTTCTTCCACAGTCACAGGCAATATGTAAAGAATCCATAGGGCTATGCATACTTCACTAAAAAAAGTAATTGCCACAGACTCAACTGCTGTATTTAAAGCATTTTCATCTTGAATTTGTTCTGCTTCCCTAGTTAGTATATTGTTGCCTAACTGCAGAAAGGCCTTGCTGATTTGAGAAACTGACACACAGATTGGTTTCCTTTAGCTTCTTTCTGTTCCCTTTCTTTATCTCCTTACTTTTTTGGCTGCTGGATTTGTATTTATAGCCACCACGAGAGATGGCAGTAGGGAGCATGTGTATTTGTGACTGTGAATGAATTAGAAATGTACACTTTGGGCCTGCGAGTCCTACTAGAAGAAGAAGCAGCTCTTCCTCCTGCTATCATATGGAGCTTTACTTTGCCCTTTCCACCAGACATCCCTTTCTCTTGCCTGTACAAAAGGAACTTTGGGACTGGTAGTTTTTGATATTATAGACACGATAGAATTAGGAGAAGGCAAAGGCTATGGAAGGGAAAGAAAAATAGCGAGGGATAGGGTTGCCAGCCTCCAGGTGGTAGCTGGAGAACTCCCGGAATTACAACTGATCTCCAGGTCAAAGAGATCAGTTCCCCTGGAGAAAATGGCTGCTTTGAAGGGTGAACTCTGTGGCATTATACCCCACTGAAACCCCTCCCCTCTCCAAACTGCCCTCTCCAGGCTCCACACCCCAAATCTCCAGGAATTTCCCAACCTGGACCTGGTAGTGGGGGAGGGGAGTAAAGAGGGAAATTAGTTCCCCCCTGCAAGTCCTTGTGGGTCTCCAGCTTCTTTCTATTTCTATCCCCACCCCCACTCTTTAGTGCTGACTGTCATCCAAGGGGTTCAGGCCAAATGCTTGCCTCTTTACCAAGCAAGCAGAACTAGAGAACAGAATAACTTGAACAAACAGGTGTCACGGGCTATATAGAGTCAAAGCCCTCCTCAAGCCAGTGAGCCAGCCATGTGGTTGGAGGGGAACATCCAAAAAAAGGACAATGACTGGAATTCCCTGCATGTACTGCATGTGTTAGGGTTGCCATTCCCCCAGTGGGGGTGGAGGATGCCCCGTTCCCTGCCTCTTCCCCCTGCCACCACTCATCTGATCAGCAGGGGAAAAGGCATAGGAACAGGCCTCCTGGGGCACACTCCCAGTGCAGTGCAATGACATCACTCCCAGGCCCCAGGAGTGCTCCCGGACTTTGCACCAGCCAATTCAGCCTGTTTGGGGGCCCAAATCAGCCCAGCGCAAAGCCCAGGAACACTCCCAGCTCCTGTGTATTGACGTCAGTCTTGGAAGTGATGGCATTGCACCATGCCAGGAGCACGTGCACACAAGCATGTCCAAAAGGTAAATGCTGGGTCCTGTCCCCCCCTCCTGGCACCCCTAAGGGGACTTGGCAACCCTAGCATGTATATAAATGTGGTTATATGTGCATGGAGCTTCACACCACACATTCTGACAAGGTAAGAAACTATAAGATTGGCATGAAAAAGCAGGAAGAAGGGTGAGTTGTTAGAGGCCAAACTGCATATTGAATTACCAAAGAAAGATGGGGTAAGTGCACATCCTAAGTTCAAAATTCATTCATGTAACAACACTTTAAAGTGCACAAGCTTCTAGCTAGTGGAGTAGTTTCACTGCAGTCCTTGTGTTTGTTTTATGCCTTCTTTCTGCTAAGTTGGATCTTATGACTCCCTTCCACTACAGCTTCCTCCAACAGAGAAAACTTGGTGGGACAAAGTCATAGAATCCAACCCCTGGGTTCTTGAATAAGTCTTCAGTGAGGTATATTTCATATAACATATTGAGTTTATCCCAAAGTTCAAGGAAGTCACAGATACTGCATGTGTTCAAGCAGTTACCTGATACCTTATGTGAAAGTATGGAATATATTTTGAAAGTCACCTTGCTAAGTGTCCCAAAATGGATGGGTTGAACAATGCACTTTGCTAATTGTCAAGAACTTAACACTTGACTTCCTCACAAGCAAAATTGACTGGCAAATTCTTTATGTACCCTTGATACCCTACCAATAAGGTTGCACAAATTGGCTCTAAAGCATTGAGGATTTCAGGCATAGCTTCAGTGTTAACATTCCTTGCATCTCCCACATAACATATTTTCCCACTTATGAATATTTTATTGCTTTCACTAACAGAACAAATAATTGGCAAAATTGCACATGACCCAGCTGAGAAAGAAACCCTGTAACTTGACCCCGTGGAGAATAATAATCAAAATGAAAACCCTTCCCAAGCTGTTGTGTGTCTTCAGAAAATTCCTGTGACTGAGATTTTCCCATACTGTAGAACACAATTATGATTGGAAAAATGACAGTGTGGTGTACTGATTAGTGTCAGACTAGGACTGGGGAGACCTTTATTTAGTTAGTTAATTATACCCCACTTTCCCTCCCCAATGGGAACTCAATGTGGTTTACAATAGTGTTGTGTAGTGGTTAAAGTATTGGACTAGTATCTGGGACAGCCAGGTTCAAATCCCTACTCTACCATGGGAGCTTGCTGGGTGACCAGTCAGAGAATCATCATAGCTGACCGTCTAGCCTCTTTTTAAATACCTCCAAGGAAAGAGAGCCCACCATCTCCTGAGGAAGCCTTGTGCCAATGAAGAACTGCTCTATCTGCCAGGAAGTTCTTCCTAATGTTTAATCGAAAACTCTTTTGCTTTACATTTAATCCACTGGTTCTGGTCCTACCCTCTGGGGCAACAGAAAACATCTTCACTCCATCCTCTCTGTGACAGCTTTTCAAATACTTGAAGAGGGCCATCATATCCCCTCTCAGTCACCTCCTCTCCAGGCTCCTTCTTCATAAGACTTGGTCTCCAGACCCCTCACCATCTTTGTTGCTCTCACTTTGGACACATTCCAGCTTATCATCAAACTGTGGTGCCCAAAACTGAACACAGGATTCCAAGTGAGGTCTAACTAGAGCAGAGTAAGGCAATATCATCACTTCATATGATCTGGACGCTATACTTCTGTGGATACAGCCTAAAATGGCCTTTGTCTTTTTAACTACAGCATCACACTGCTGATTCATGTTCAGTGTATGATGTACTAAGACCCACTAGTTCCTTTTCATATGTACTACTGCCAAGACAAGTGTCTCCCATCCTATCAGTATGCCTTTGGTTTTTCTGACCTAAATGCAGAACTTTACATTTATTGCATTTTGTTAGTTTTAGCCCGTTTTCCAGCCTGTCAAGATCACCTTGATTCTTGCTTCTGTCTTCTACTATGTTTGTAACCCCTCCCAGTTTAGTATCATCTTCAGATTTAATGAGCATCCTCTCTATTCCTATAATGCTTTGTCTCTTCAAAGGATTTCCTTCTACATTTTATAATAAACTGTAAGATATTGCGGAGGTAGGAATTCAGTAGTCAAATTGTCATCCGAAATCAGACCTAAGATTGTATGGATTAATGATCTATGTTTAGTGACGTTTGAAAGCTTAATTGTCGTGGGCTAGTCTAGGCACAGCAGTGTTGAGGGCTCCTCAGGAGAAGAAGAGTCCTGGGTAGCTGGCCCTGAACCAGGAACCAGCAAGCAAGCTGACGAGTTGCAGGTTCATCAGGACCAACAGCTCGTGGCTGAGGAAGAGCCACGAATGCCCTCCAGCCCTGAAGCTACAGGTGAACCCCAGTTGGTTGTTCCTAGCCCTCCAGCATCACTCACTCCCTTGGAGTGCCAGAAACGAGCCCACAGAGCAAGCCTGCAGGAGAGATGGCAAAGCGCATGCTTCCTGGCCTGACACCAGCTGCTTGCTGACAGCAATGAGGAGTAGCCTCAGGATCACTCCTAAGCAGCTGGCTTGAAGACCAGCCCTCTGGTGCCTAGCTATAAAACCCAGCCAAGAGAGACCATCAAGTGTGGAAGCAACAAGTCACCACCCCCTTAACTCTTGCATTGGATCCTGCCTTGTTTCCTGTGACTCCTTGGACCAGCGTGACCCTGCTCTTGCCTGGAACTTGCCTACGGATGACTTTTGGCACGCCTGACCTTGCTTTTTGGATTGACCCTTGGAATGGACTCTATGTTTTCGACCTAGGGCTGGACTTTGACTTCACTGCTGGAACTAGCCTTCCTGTCAGCCCCCTCCACACTCTGGCAATGCAGCCCATGCTGCCCTGGCCTGGAACCCGACAATAATTAAGACACTGGCCGAAAATGTGCATACTTGGCACAGTATTTACACATTTAACTGTAGAGATTTACTGAGGGGAATCCTATCTCTTCAAGGCAATTTGACTAAGTACACATGGCGCTCGTTCACGTAGTATGTTTTTAAAAAATCTTGCAGATAAAAAAAAACATTGATAGCAACTGTTACTTGATTCCAGTGTATATAGAGCCTGCCACGTTCCTCCCCAGTAGACTGTTTTTAATTAAGTAAATTTCAATTAATTATGGAGTATGCCCTACAGAACATTAATGAACATATTGAGCTCTTGGAAAGGAATAGCTTTGAGATAACAGGTCTTTCTCTACCCAACCCTCTAGACATATTGCATTCTTTTGAACTTGAGAGTTGAATGGGATATTTGGCTTGTCCTAGTAGTCAGGAAAGTGGGTTCTACATGGTCAGAAGCGAATTGTTTCTTCTTACGTTGTCCTCCCTGTACAATGTGCGCAAATTTGCAATAGCATTTCCTCTGTGGGTAGTAGAATGGAAATGACTGTGATTCAGTGGCAGAGCACCTGCTAGCCAAGCAGAAGATCCCAGGATCACTCCCCATCATTTCAGTATCAGGTAGTAGGTCTTGGGCAAGAACTTGACCTGAGACGCTGAAGATCTGCTGCCAGTAGGAATAGACAATACATACTTTGATAGACCAACAGTCTAACTCAATATGGGTAGCTTCATGGGCTAGCGTGTATACATGTAACATGTAACTGGGTATCCTGAATGATGGCTGTGTGGCAAAATATTCCTTCTAAAGGAATGATTAGCCACTCCTGGTACATGGACTGCTGAAGGGACATTGTACAATGTGTAAAGCTATTCATTACTTCCCCTCCTTATAGGAACAAGCAAAAGGAAACACATCTCTGTCTTCTTAGTCTATATGATTCTAGCAGTGTGAACTGAATACAATGTACTTTTGTCTAAACCTAGAGAAAGCAACTGTGCAGGGAAGGTAGCTGTGTATAATGATGAGTTCCAAGTTAAGGGAAGTATATAAGACTAGTTCCAATAACCTCTAATGGCTCTTGAAAAATCTGCAGGTGCATAGATAAACACAGGAGCAGTAGGAGGCGTCTGATGGAGAAAGTGAGCAGAACTCACTATATGGGTAAATGTATTTGTTAGAACTCCCTTGGCATAGAAGCAATCATCTGGCAGGCTTATCATCTTTCAGGTTTGCTCGCACTGACAAATATGATATTAAGAGAGCTTTTTTTTAACAGAACTGATTTATGATTAGGCATTTCATTCAGCCAGCTCTATCAGATAATTTGTTGTCATTATCAAGAGAGAAACAAAATTCCATGCAGTGGTCCAAGTTATCCTATATGTAGTCCTAATGAGACATTTCTTACTCACACACTGGACCAAGACCAGAAGTGGTCCTAGACTGACAGCCTATAAATTATAGAAGTTTTCAAACTATCTGGAGAGTTGATTGGCCATGTTATACACCGCCTCTACTTTGGATAATTATTGTAACAGTATCTTCTTGCTGTTGAGTTATGCCATCCTGATGATAAATCTTTAAGGTCAAGTAATTAACTCTCAGCTGCAGGCAATTAATATTAACTAAGTGACCCAGGAAATAATTAACCCCTGATAAGTCAAAGTTCAACTATACCAAGATAATGAACAAAAAATAACAAAAGAAAACAATTGGTTCATATGAAGGGATGGTGACATCTGGAGAAAGAAATCAGTGGAGTTTTTATAAATTAAGTTGTTTGTACTTCATGGGCTAACTGTAGACAAATGTTGTGGAATGAGAAAATGCCATTAATGTCATGTTTACACTTTAATGTCCAACTTTAAAATACCTTTTAAATGTTCTAAGTACATGCAGCTATGATGGACACGAGTTCTGAAGTGTTATATTTTATCTTTTTTTTATTTGTCTTTGTTTAAATATTGAAAGCACTTTATGTTACTGCTGCTGTGAACTGGGGTGCAGGGAAGGAGCTCTGAAAATGTTCTTAGCAAAAATTATTTCTAAATCCCATTCTAAACAAATAGCATTGCCAGTCCTCTTGTAGAGGACCCCCTCCCCCAACCTCTTGTTTCCCACTGCTGCTCAGAGCAGTGATGGGAGGAAAGAAAGGCAATCAGGCAATCAATTGCTTCTGGAGAAAACCTGGAAATGATGTCACACTGCTCTAGGAATCACTGAAAATTCTATGGTAAATTCTATGGTGATTCCTAGAGAGGCATGATGTCACTTCCAGGTTCTCCCAGAAGTAACATCAAGTTGTTGTCCTTCCTTGCCCCAGTTTCCCACTGGTTGCCAAGGCAGGCCTGAGAACCTTAAAAACAAAGTGCTTTCATATCTTATCAAGCAACCAAATCCTCTTCTCTCTTATTTTCAGAAATCAGACATACAGTGAGTTTTCAAGACAGGACAAATTAAAAATGATTGCAGCATGAAGTACTAGCAAGACTTCAGAGAAGGTTTTTGAAAATAAAATTCCAGTGACTACACTAAGAGACAGAGTGTTAAGGAAATTTGTAAAAAGGGGGAATAGGTTCCAAAAAAGGAAGATTTATTTATTTATTTATTTATTTATTTATTTATTTATTTATTTATTTATTTATTTATTTATTTATTTATTTATTTATTTACTTAAATTTATAGTCTGCCCTCCCCAACCAAGAGGGCTCAGGCCGGATCACAACAATTTAAAACACACTACACAATTCATCAGCAGTAGCCATTAAAAATATAAATAATACATATCATTCATTTAAAACATATATTAGCACCATACAAATACAGCTATCAACAATAAAAACATAGCAGCACGTTATACATTCACCTATCACCATCTATAGAGTAGATTACAGCGATCGTATAAAGATGTGAGATGATTCGGTTTCATTTTCCCGGCCGTGTCGGATGCTCCTCTCCGCAGGTCTGGGAGGAAACGTCCGAGCAGCCTGACTGGGCGGTTGACCCGCGAGGGTTAACCCCCAGGACTCCCAGTGAGGGAGACGGGGTCCAGAGCGCGGCGGGAAGAACCCCCTGAAAGCAATGCAGGGGGTAAAATGCCCGTTTGCTCTAACAGAGGCCAGCAGACTGGCGCAGCACTTCGCGTGCTGCCGGGCCATGGAGAACGGCAATAAGCAGATTTAAGGTGAAAACCTGTAAGTAAGCGAATCCCTTCTGATTTCTAAGCGTATGCGAAGGATTGGTGGGAGTTGAAGCTAAGAAGGCGCAGATTTCTTCCCATTCACGGAGTTTCGGAACTTAGTTGGCGCCCCCCCCCCTAAGATGGCGACGAAAAAGCAGAGCCCAGCAATGAGTAAATCGGTGATGGCGACGTTACAGGGGAAGGGGGAAACTTTGGAAGAGATGGTGAGACGAGCAGTCTTTGATGCTGTGCAGCCCTTTGTAGCGAAACTGAATGAAATGGGGCAAAAGGTTGATTCAGTGGAAAGCGAAGTGAAAACCATTAAAGAAACAGCGACCGGAGCAGAGCAGTCTGCACACGAGAACGCAGTACTCATGAAAGCAACAAGTAAGGAAGTGAAGCTTTTGGAGAATCAAATAATAGGATTGCAAGTGGACCGTGCCCAAACGGTACTGCGTCTTCAGAATGTAAAAGAGGAGCAAAGTGAAAATTTAAAAGATCTGGTGTCTGGACTTTTGGTGCCATTCGCAAAGGCAACTAAAGAAGAGTTAAAAAGCGATATTTTGGAAGTCCGGCGGACATCTTCAAAGTATGTAATGAAGCGTCAGCTGCCTCGCGAGATTATTATTGACTTTTTATCTAAGAAGACATGGGACACCATCTTATATAATTCGTACAATGTGGACTTGGACTATTTGGGCAACAAGGTTATTGAAGGATGTTCCATTTTTGGCTCGTAAAAGAAGATTTAAGTATAAAGGACTTGCGGCTTTCTTGAAGAAATGTGATGTAAAATATAAATGGTTATTTCCAGAAGGCGTCTGGTTTAGATATAAGGATCAAACTTACAAGATTACATCGGAAGCGCAGCTGACAGACTTTTTGTTCAACCATCAGGAGTTTCAGCAAGAAGAAAGTTCAAAGTCTGAAGGGGAAGGGGGGGAGGAGAGAGCGGGCGCAGCTGCTCCAGCTGCGCAGAGAGAACTGAGACCGAGACGCAGGGGGGGGGAAGAAAACCTGATCCTGAATACAGTTTGTATTTATAAGATCTACCAATCTGATAGCATATTAGAAAGTTAACTTTTAAGAAAAATTGCAGCATGAAGGGAATACAAGACATGTAGTGTAGCGTTTGTTGTTTGTATGTTGCTCTTCCCTTTTCCTCAGCCCCCCTTCCCTTTTTTGTTTCTTTCCCCCTTGTATTTTTGTAGTCTTTTGTAGTTTTTTATGTTAAATATTACAAAAAAAAAGTATAAAGATGTGAGATGACTTTGGGCAGGAGGGCACAGAATCTCACCCCCTCACACACTAGATATAAACCCTGTTCACATGTTACAGTGAACACATGTAAATCATGCATGTACAGGCATACATCTTCTTGTAAGAGAGAGCCACGCATCTACTTTATAATTGAAACCAGGACCAGGACCTATATAAATGTGAGGTTTGTATCAAACATTCAGCTGTACATGCATTGAACATAGCGTAAGAATTAATCAACACACTTACTCTAAAACAATCATATGTTTTGGAGGGAAGAAGTTCTGAGAAGACCAACAGAGAATTGTAGCTTAATGCAGTAGTCTTCTTGTCATTGCAGAACTTCACAGGGTTAGGCTTGATACTTCAGTGACGTTATTTTTACAGAATTCACAGCAGCAAATACTATTTGTGGTCCAAAGCTGGGTGAATGTTAAAAACTCAGGGATATTCTTGTGGTGCTGATGTGTAGAAAGTTGAATTTGGTGCTTGATTTGTGCACTTGTCAAACGTGCACACTTCAAAATCAGTCCATTTGCCCAGCTTGGGGCAGGGGCTGCACTGAGATGATAGTGATAATTGAAGTCTCTTCACAAATGGCTAGAACTGGTCAGTTGCGGATGGACATTTTATTCTGTCTGTTGCAGGTATGAGTCATTTTGGAGTAGTTCACTGATAATGTCCCATATTGTGCACTTGACTACTTGGTAAACTGGTAGTTTATAGATTCTCATTATGGGAATTTCCTCACTGGAATACCAGGGAAATTGGAGAAAGTAAAACTCTCTTCATTACTTAGCAAGACATTACAGATCATAGAATCATAGAATCACAGGGTTGGAAGAGACCTCTAGGATCATCTAGTCCAACCCCCTGCAAAATGCCAGAAATTCCCATATACCCCCCCCATACACACACACACAGTGACCCTTACTCCATGCCCAGAAGATGGCAAAACTCCATCAGGCTCCCTAGGCAAACTGGCCTGGGGAAAATTGCTACCTGACCCCAGTGTTGCAATCAGCCTTACCCTAGGCATGTAAGAAGGTCGCCATGAGAACTAAGCACTGATATAACCCTTCCTGCCCTCCCCCTCATTATCTGCCCAGGTTCACAGAATCAGCATTCCTGTCAGATGGCCACTGAGACTCTGCTTAAACACCTCCAAAGGAGGAGAGCCCACCACCTCCTGAGGAAGCCTGTTCCACTGAGGGACTGCTCTGTCAGGAAGTTCTTTCTAACGTTTAGCTGTCTGACCTTCTGGGGCAGCAGAAAACAACTCCACACCATCCTCTATATGAGGATGTGAGGCAATTGTCTATAAAGCTATGGTAATTTGCCAGTTTGTAAAAGGGTATCAGGATTTCCCCCTCTGTCTTCATATACAATCAAACCTTTTTAGCCATTTTTTTAAAAAAAAGTAAATGTCACATTTTGCAATAATCCTACAACAATCCCTCAGCGGGGAGGAGTAGTCTTCTAAGATCATTTTGGCTTCCTGCCATATATCATGTTGGTATTTTGCTATCACCACATCCTGTGTTCTAACATTGCCTTTCAATTGAGAATTGTGGGGTTTAAGATTGTTTTCTCCCTCTCTTTTGTGTCTGTTTGCTTATTAACCATTGTAATAGTTCTAAAGGCCTTTATTTGGATCCCAATCTTAATCATGTTTACTGGAATGCCAGCCCCATGCTGTTCATTAAGAATTATTCCCAGGGAAGGTTGCAGAGAATTCAGCCTTAAATTACATAATATTTTGGTGAATGTTCTGTTCAGTGTGATGAGATGGGCAGAGTGGTGACCTTGGTACAATTCAGTGCTCAAGCAAGAACTTCACTGGGTCTCTCTCAGCCTAACCTACCTCACAGGATCACTTTGTTTATTCCAGGATGTCTTTGAGTTCCATTGACTGAAGTAACAAATGTGGTTTTCTTTAGAAGTATTGTTTCAAAACTTAAATGTGGGCATGAGTGTTAAAAATATTACATCCCGCTCATTCTTGAAGGAGCTCAGTGACAATACGTTGGGTTATTTCATTTTCTCCTCAAAACAATTTAACAAAAAGATTTTTTTGTGTTATTGACAAGAATCTCAACAAATTGAAAATATCAAAAATATTGTCATCAAATCCTCTTCAGTGAAAAAAGAAAAATACAAAGTTCTCTAATTTAAAAGCACGCAGAGTTAGGGTTGCCAAGTCCCCTTAACCTCCAGGCCTGGAACTTACTTGAATGCTGCCCTTGTGCATTCACCAGGTGTGCACATGCGCTCCTGGCCTGTGTGCTGACATCATTTCTGAGAAGTGATGTCATTGCACAGGCCACGTGCTGCCTCTGGGAGTGCTCCACACACTGCAGCGGGCCCAATTCAGCCTGAATCGAACCGCTGTGGAGCACAGGAGTGCTGCTGGGGCCACACGACTGGCCTTGGAGAGCTCCTGCCCTCTGCAGCGGCCTGATTTGGGCTGAATCAGACTGCTGCGAAATGCAGGAGCGCTTCCAGGGTAACACAACAGGACTTGGAGTGCTCCTGTGCTCTGCAATGGCCCAATTTGGGCCGAATCAGGCTGCTGCAGAGTGTGGGAGCACTGCTGGGGCAGCACAACGGGCCCTGGAGTGCTCCTGCGCTCCACAGCAGCCTGATTTGGGCCGAAATTGACCTACGGCGGCACACAGGAGTGTAAAGCGCAGCCCAGGAGCGTGCCCCAGGAGGTGGGTTCCTCTGCCTTTCCCCTGCCAGCCAGATAAGCGGCGGCAGGGGGTGGAGAGTGGGAGTGGGGGATTCCCCACCGCCAGCAGGGGACTGGCAACCCTAAGCAAAGTACCAGTTGGCACACCAAGGATGGACAGGGATATATACATCTTGTGACCTAGCACTGACTTGAATAATGCAATTTTTTTATTTTGTTGGAACTCTGCAAATTCAAGCTTTGTTTTTGCCAAGGCTAAGGAAAATTTTTCTACAAATGGTTCCGCTTTTTCTCATAAGACCAGAATGCTGAAACCTTTCACATCCAAAAGTTTGTGATGCAAACAGAACCTGAAGCTGTAATCCTCAGTGTTTAAGAAGTGTCATAGTAATGATAAAAGCTAATTATCAATAATAAATGCTTGCAACCTGCTTGAGCTAGAGGGGAAATGGGAGGAGGAAGGTACGTAAAGTGCGAAATAGATTTCTCTTTTTCAGCTGAATGAATCTTACAGTTGGTTGTGAAGCTAAAACACAACTCAGAGCTCCTTGGAATGAAATGTGGTGCTCCTTATGGTATACGTTCACAGGTGGTTTGCCATTGTATGCACTTTAAGTTCTCCACACAGGAAAGGCAAACTCCCTGCAAAATTTCCTTTGCAAGCAACTGCTTCTGGAAGCGCAAATGAGGGTTGCTATGATTGTGGAACTGCATACAACCCCAGGCAGTGTTCAGCCTTTGCAGCAATTTGTCATAAAGCATGCAGGCTGGAGGAAAACAATGCAAAGCTAGAAGGAATGAGCATTCTATTTATGGGTTCTATGTTCAGTCAACCATTTTCTAGGCACAGAAATCATTCTAATGCATGGTACAGCTCAATTGCAGTAGTAGGCCTACCAGTATCTTTTAAATTGGATGGTGGAGCAGAAGCAAACACCACCCCAGCTGTAGCCCAAACCCTGAAGGGTCAAATGTGCCATATACAGACCATGGGTTACAGTCATCGCTTTTGGGAATGCCTGCATGAATTCAAAAGAGGCAATTCTGACATGTTGCACAGCAGGCCCCCAAGGAACCTGAACTGAACTTTTATATAATTGAAAATGATCTTCTATTACTCAGAAGGGATGTATACATCACTCTAGATTTACTTTGGCGAGTCTATACGGTGCCTCACCTAGATCTTGCATTGAGAGATGCATTTTACAAACACTACACAGATGTTTTTGGGCTCGGTCATTTTTCTGGCACTCACCGTATTTATTTAAACACAGCAATACCCCCGATCGTCCATGACTGTAGGAAGATCCTTTTCTCTGTATTGGAAAAATTAAAGGTCTGAATTTAACAACTGGAAACTCAGGTGACTAAGCCCACTGCTTGGCTCAGCCGTCTCTAGTGATCACGCAAAAGAAAAACAGATCACTACAACTTTGCCTTTATCTACACAATTATTTATCCCCACTGTTGAAGAATGTCAGGAAGAAGTGATTTACTATCCTCAGTGAAAAAGATAGCAACTGGCAGGTAAAAATGGGTAAATAATCAGCAGGGGCATACTTTTTTACACCTCATGGGGCAGATAGCATTTACACAATCTTCCTATTGACATCTGAGGACTCTTAGGGGACTATATGGTACCTGGCGCAATACATTCCATACGAATCAAGTCTGACTGCCTCTCTGTATGCCCTGTTAAGAAGTAACACTCTCCAGCAATAGGGACATGAGCAGTTGAAAGCCTTGGACAACCTCAGACAGGCCATCAAAATTGCTCCTGTACTCCAATATTTTAATTTAAGAGAACAGCTGGAAATCAGCAGGCACATCCAGAGCAGGCACATCAAGAGACGGCTTAGGAGCATGCCTGTTGCAGCAGAACCAACCAATTGCCTTTTCTGCTAGAGCATTAACCCAGGCTGAGCAAAACTATATTCAGATCAAATAGGAACTTCTGAGAACAAGGGAGAGGCTGGGGAAATGTACATCAACAAACAATCAATACAATCTTATTAAGAATATATGGCAATTCTATAGAGTGTGCGCCATGTGAATAAATATAAAGTGCCCTAGTACAATTTTACAAAATAGTAGCCATATACAATTATGGATATTGAATTATTCCCTTATCAAAATACTAACTAGCTAAATCTTTCAAATTTCTTATATATTATAATAAATATGAGGATGCAATAAATATGAAGATGAAATAAATACAATCTGTAAATAAATACAATAAATACACTGGTTGCTAAAGTTCATAACTGGACAGGCTGTACACGTAAAAGGGGTGCCTCAGTGTCTCTGTTATGACATTATGATACATTGCAATGTTACATGCTGCAAGCAGATGGATGTAATAGAAATGCAGATAATATGTATAAAGAATGTCCATGCCAGATCTTTCCTCTCTGGATCACCAGTAGGAATAAATATATGACATATGAAGGTCCTGTTCCAACAACAAGAGCTAAGTGCAGCCTAGGTCCTATTAAATGTATATTTCATCTATCTTCCTTCACAGGTAACTACAGACCTGCAGTCCCAGGGCACAGATCTCTGTCCAAACGCCCCTCCAGCCCAATGAGCTGCCAGCAGATATTTGGCTTGTTTCAGTCCACTTTCTCAAGGGCAAAGGAACAATTTAACACTGCATACATTGCAGTGTCCACATGGGTGGTGGCCTAGAGGTCTCTCCTCTATAAACACTGGTGTTTTAAAGTCTGAATGCACTAATAAATCACAGAGGCTGTGGGTGCGTTTAAACCAGATGGTAGGGAGGTTATCACAACCTGCAATACCTTCCAAAAGATGCCAATGTTTCCATACAATTTTACTCACATTGTTGACTAAAAAAGCATAATCCGTACAATTTTACTCATGTTGTTGGCTAAAGGCATGTAATCAATGGCCCATCTTATTTGTGTTTCCTCCCTCTCTTTGAGAAGAAATAAAGATCTCCTCTCTACATTAACTGTCCTAATTTTGGCTTGAGTCAGAACACGCTCTGGCTATCCTCAATTCCCAAACGCATGAGTAAGGGTTCTGCTTTCTCTCCTATGATCTATCTGTTGGGAGGAATTCTTCTTTAGGCTCACGAATTGCCTATAGGGGATATTCCTCTTCAAGTGGCTGGGATGGTAAGATGTGTATCCAAGACAGGAAGTTCTATCAGTTTCCTGTAAGGTCTTACACCAATTCTCCGTTCACTGTTTTTGTAAACCAACACATCCAGAAAGTTAATGCTGGTCTCATCTGTCTGCCATGTGTAGTGTATATTCAGGTGTACTGAATTCAATGTGAGAGGTAGGGGTCTGCCAGAGTCAGAGAGTAGCT
The DNA here is from genome assembly GCF_028583425.1 of Eublepharis macularius. Classification (NCBI taxonomy): domain Eukaryota; kingdom Metazoa; phylum Chordata; class Lepidosauria; order Squamata; family Eublepharidae; genus Eublepharis; species Eublepharis macularius. The sequence goes on from NC_072791.1 coordinate 184,272,418, forward strand.
AGTCCTGTCTCCTAATTGGCGTAAGACTTCTGACACATAATCTTCCATATTCATAATAACCACTAGACATGGGCACGAACCGCATTACGAACTTCAAAAACCCATGAAATTGGCGATTGCGCAATCCAGCAGATCGTGATTGTCCTCAGCCAACGAACCAGCGTTCGGAAGAAGCCTGGTTTGGTGCATTTGGCCGTGGTTTGGGAAGCCAGACACTCAGACGCCATTAATCAATTCCCCTGGAAACGGAGCCGGGGGAATGCCTGAACTCTGTCTGCACTCCTTCTGTTGCCCTGGAACCCGAATGGAAGCCCAGCTTACCTTGATCAGCAGGTCTTCCTTTCAACCATGGAGCTGCAAAACGGTTACAAGTTGGGAGAAGACACCTGGGGGAGAGAGGGGGAGGGGTGTTCTGTACAGGCACTCCAATCTCATCCCTGCAAACCCTGATGGGCAGCTCTGACGGCCAAACACAGACCTCTTGTGTTGCTCTATGGGACCTCAGCTAATAAAAAGCACTGCGATCCCAGTTCTGGTTTCACTTTCAGTGAGCAGTGGAGTGGGACGGAGCTCTTGCTTGCTACTTGCTAGCCTTTGGGGAGAAACAGAGAGAGGATAATTGAGCTGGGATTTTGAGATAGGCATCTATCTCCTCTGGTTCCAGGGCTACTGCCTGGCTCTGGGGCCAAGCTCAGGGGGCACCTTGGCTGAGGGCTCACAGTAGTATTAGTGCCTGATCTGGTCAGGCCTCTGGGAGTGGTGGGCTAGGGCTGTACACTGGGCCAACATCAACTGGTGGCTCTAATTGTATCGAGTGGGAGTTTCCTGGGGGCCTTGGATTGGAGAGGGTATAACTCCAAGATCCCTTTTGCAATCTTGTCCAAACTTGGGTGATGGCTGTAGGAGAGCCTGCAAAACACTCCCCAGGAATATGGGCTCTCTAAGTGCAACAGGGGCCATTCTGCAACCCGCGAACCACGAATCGTTTCAGCAACGGAAAATGTTCATTGCGGTTCGCGACCTCGGGATCGTCGTCAGCACCAAACCATGAACCGCAGAGTCATTGATTTTTTTTGGTTCATGCCCATGTCTAATAACCACTCCACTCCCCTTATCTGCAGGTTTGATTACGATGCAGGGATCCTTATCCAAGGTATCAATGGTCCTCCATTCTTGTTTAGAAAGATTATGCCACGACCTCCCTTGTGTCTGTTCTAGTCTCACCAGATCCCTTAACACAACTCTTTTGAATGTCTCTATCCTCGGATCTGTTACGTTGGGTATAAAGCTCAAGTGGCTCCTGAAAGGTGTTTCTCTATACCCCGAAAACAACTGCTCCCCAAAATATCTGCATAGTCTAATATTCCTAATTATTTTAAATAACTCAGCACGGATGTGGAATGAATTATATGAAGGGTTAGGGGCAAAACTGAGACCTTTGTTTAGTACTGACCATTCTGTTTGTCTAATGTGCTCTCTGCACCAAGTTCTATTCATGAGGAGAAAGTAATTTACAGTTGGGTGGAAATGGAGCCTCTCGGTGATTTGTTTTTAAAATGGCTGTAAGATCACACAAGATCACACACACCATGAATTACAGACCCTCAGAACACTGCATGACCAAGTATGGCCACGTAAAAGGAAGAAGGTTAAAATAGATCTTAGACTTTACAGGCCCCTAAGAAACCAAATCAGGAGTGAAGATGTCTTAGGGTTGCCATCCCCCGCCCAGGGCGGGGGATCCCCTGATCCCACCCTCCCCCATGCCCACTTACCTGGCCAGTGGGGGGGCGTGCTCCCTGGGGTGTCCCCTCCCCAGGTGGCACGGCGCACCCCTGGGTGCGGGGTGTGCTCCCATGCCGTGAGAGAAGGCGGCGGCGGAAAGAGCAGGTGGCAGTGGCAAGAGAAGGCTGCTCTCACCACCGCCATGACCCGCTCTCTTGTTGCTGCCGCTGCTGCCTCTGTACAGCCAGTGCCAGCAGGGACAAGGGGCATGGCGGTGGCAGCAGTGAGAGAATGAAGTGGCCACGGCCTGCTCTCTCGCCACCGCCATGCCCCTTGTCCCTGCTGGCACTGGCTGCACAGGAGCAGTGGCGGCCGCAGCGAGAGAACAGGCTGTGGCCACCACAGTTCGGTCTCTCACCGTGGCCACCGCTGCCCATGTGCAGCCCGCACTGACAGGGACAAGGGGCGTGGCGGCAGCAGTGAGGGAGAGAGAGAGCTGCCCGCTCTCTTTGCCCCTCCCAGCGCATGTGACATCGAGATGTCATCACACATGCTGGGAGTGCGTGCGCATGGCCACAACATCAAGAGCGGAGACAGGGTAGGAGCCAGCATCCCAGTCTCCCACTGGGAGACTTGAGGGAACTGGCAACCCTAAGATGTCTTGCTTATAATAGGTTCTAAAATAATTGTGAACTCACTCCAAGAAGACCATCTAAGATAATTTATATCAACCAATGTACAGTCCAAGAATCTTTCTCAACGATTAAATTGCAGCACTAGAAATATTGTATTCCATTCTATTTTTGTGGTGTGTGTGGGCTCATCAAATCATGTATGTGGAGAAACGGCCTGATTGGGCCTACAACCATATTTACCATTTAGGCCTGCTTGACATGAGTCAAAATGTATTATGGGTATGCTTGTTAATTGTAAGTTAGCTCATCTCCAGAGCTCTGTCCAGGCTTGTTATCTGCCCAGTTGTAAGGCAAGAAACTGTTACAGTGGGAGGATGGGGGACCCGAGGCCAAGAGCATTCCATCCAATTAGCTTATCTGAACTCAGTTTTGGTTTGTGCAATGATTTTCAGGAATGGTACAACTGCAGAATATCATCCCCTTATGTTGTTGCCAAGCTCTGATTGGTCAACCAAGCCACCCTGTGTTTCCTGGAAAGATGGACTAAAAAATGTCAGTTCAGTTATGCCTTTGTCCTGAGTTTGGGTCCAGCTAGATCCTTACCTTTGGCCCTCTGGATTTACCTGGAAACTTTGATGCTGGAAGCTCTGTTAGACTGGCATAAGCTTGTGTCAGGTATGTTTAGGTATTTGGCTAATTAGCTGTTTGATGATTTCCTATTCTTTTTGCACACTTTCTAAAATTAGAATTTTTATTCACTTTCTTAAAACATATATTTTATATCTGTGGAGTGTTTCCTTGGTTTCTGGCTTCAGTTTGAAAATAGTGCCTAGACCAACTGGCCCTCTGCTACCTTTTGTAACTTTCTGGTTGGGCTCAGCATAGCTGACCCCAGGAATAGCCTAGTAAGGCTTGAGGCTTTTCCCATAGATTCTGGCTAGGACTTAGTAGGGAAGCTGGTGACAGCTCCTGTATTTTGGGTAGGTCCTCCTGATCTTGTAATCTCCTTGAATTCTTGACAATGTGTTGGCCCCAAATGAATGCTCACATAGAACAGTGGGTGAACATTGTGCACCATGTGAGGAACTTCAGCCTAGCAACTACAGAGAACCAATGGCCCTCACAGGAGATCCTAGACTTGGCCTTGGTTCAAACTGGCAGCTGATATTTTTCGGCTCAATGGCCAATCCTATGTTATAGTTGTTGATTATTATTCAAAGTATCTCGAAATTACGTTCTTGCTGGATACCACAGCAGGCATGATTGTAGCCAAGAAGATGAGAATATTGTTTGCATGTCATAGTATTCGTAGAGAACTCTTTTGTGACCATGTTCCTTTTGTTAGTTCAGTGATGAAACAATTTGCTTCTAACTGGGCTTCTCCATTATACACGCCAGTCCAGGCTACTCCCAGTCCAATAAGGCCAAATGGTCCAAACCATCAAACATATCTTCAGAAAACTTTAGCCGATGGTTCAGATCTCAATTTGGTTTTACTCAATTTGAGAAACAACCGTATTTCAGGTCTTGAATTTGCCCCTACAGAGCTCCTAATGTGAAGCCTATTATGCAGCCCTCTGTGCCACATCAGCAGCACTGACAAGCAGGTAACTGACTGGTGTTTGTTGCAAGTTAGAGCCTCCAGTGCTGGCAAAAGAACTGCTACGATAAGTGGACTGTGCCTCTTCCACCCTTATGAGAGGAGGAGAGTGTGTGAATGCAGACACATGCAGGATGGTTAAAAGCATCAGTCATGGGAACAACAGCTGAACCCTGCTTTTAGACAGCGGAAACAACAAGCTGAAACATATTGCAGGAATAGGAGGCATCTGAGGGAAAGATGGTTCCCCAGTATCTGCAAAACTTGTTGCAACCTCTGATGAGGCAAGCCAAGAACTGATCTCTGATGAAGCTGTGGACCAACAAGAACATGAAGCTGGCCAAAGGATGAAAGGTGGAAACAAAACAAACTCACATGCACTTCATATAGATGGAAAAGCAGTACAATACTGCCAGTTTGGTCAGTAAGTATTTGAGCATATGGGATAAAATGCCTAGATAATTATTTTGTTCT